>NC_060168.1:27882126-27896723 GCF_021292245.1 Micropterus dolomieu | reverse complement strand
CTCCCAACAATGGCCTGCATTCAGTGTGATTGTAGTTGAGAGGCTGGGACAGTCGCCTTTCAGACCTGCTTTTTACACTGCTGGAACTGGACCTCTTATTATCTTATCTCTCAGTAAGAAAAGTATTAATGTAATCTTTTTAATTATTCTAAAACAAATAATATTACAAACAAAATTACGCTGTGCATAAAGTGCGTTTGCAGCTGTGCCATTTGTAGACCTAAATGGTAGACTATGGAATCAAACAAGGTATGGAAAGTGTATAGGGAAATATTTAGTATTCAATATTAACCAACATATTATTGACCAAGGCGTTATTTAAAAAATTATATTCAAATCTTTGAACATGGAAATTTCTAGTCATTTGTGCCAGCCTGACCTCAGTGACCTGTTATCAAAAGCCAAACAAAGTAGCAGCTTATTTTGTATGGATTAGACCAGTAGTTTTCAAAGTGGGGTCCTTGAGGGGGGTTCCAGGGGGTCCCCAGCAAAAATGGAAATCATTTATTTACACTATAATTTCATCAATAAGTAACACAATGAAAATTGTATGACTACTTGGGTCGTGGGTTTCATACACTTTCTGTAATAAAACATCTAAAAGCTAAAGTCCTATCAGATGGGGGACCCTGGGACAAAATCTTATCAAATAGGGGTCCATGGTCTATTGCGTCAGTTTATGTGTCCTTGATGTGAAAGAGGTTGAGAACCGCTGTATTAGACAATTTATTTGTCGACTACAGGACCAACTGTACACACACGAAGAGTTTGTACAAACAAATGTATCCTGAGACATACTATACTTTATTTCTTCTGGACATCAAAACTCTTATTTTGAAAAAATTGTGTTTCTCAGCCGTGGCAATCACAAACCATCTTATAATGCGAAGAGGTAACAGTGGCAACTAGTAGCCACCATTTAACCCATGTTCGTAAAACCAATATTTTAAATCAATTTAAACAGTTCTATTCCAGTCAACCACTTTTTATTTTTATATTCTCTAGTATACAGTCCCATCATATTTTTTTTTTTTTTCAGTTAAGCCTCTGGTAGCTTGTTTTTATTCCCTTGTAACCACATTTTTGTCTTCTCAGAGCTTGCCAGGTCATAGTCTGAACCCGGCTTTCCAGTGCAGCATTCTGTCTTATAAAGAATTTAACCAGACATTGAAGGCCCTGGAGCTTTCGGACTCCAGGTTCTTTGCTCTAGGCATGACAACCCAGTGAAGGCAATGCTATTTTGCTCTGTTTATTCCCCTCAGAAGGACGCTGTGCAAGTTGCTGTCTGTTCCATCTAAGGACTGGCTGCAGTGGTTTGATGGGACACAACAGACAATTAATTCCATGGTAAACAGTCCAGGAATGATATGAATACTAAACTCTGTGCCAAACAGCCTGTAGGGTATAGAGCTGTGCGAACAGGCACAGAAGGTCACTGAAAGACAGTAGCATTTTAAAAACACTAGACAGGCCAAAAAAGACAAAAAATGCTTTGAATTTGTAAATGCAGTTATGGCATTATGTGTATGTGGTGACGTGGATGGCGATCAGCACAGTGCACCAGGAGAGTTGCTGCCCAAACTTCCTGAGAGGAAGCACAGAAGTCTGATTAGCTGGACCGCAACACTGGGGGCACAACAGTGTTTCCGCTGGTAATGTCTTTACCACGCAGCAAAAATATCACCCAAAAAAAAAGTTTACAATGTTGAAATGGAATGAAATAAAGTAATTTTTTTCCTAATCAACCTTTTCCCCTCTTTATAAACTACAAAAGAAAATAAATTACAATACGTACATCTGTAAACATGACTGCCACATATACTGAGAAAAGTGAATACTTTAAACGAGGTAGGAAAAAGGTAGGAAGTAAAACAGACAAAAGAATTAATAAAAAGTGAAAGGCTGTTATTATTTTTATGATTCAAAAACAGGAGGCGAGCAGAATCAAATTTTTTACAAGATACTCAGTATATCAGTATTTGAGGTTGTGTTCTCAAAGGTTATGTCTCCAACATAGCTTAAAAATGTTTTGTGACATGATTCAGTAAGAAGAAATATGACTGGGACCTCTACAGAAAGCTGTGGACGAACATTTAATATCCAGGAATTCCCATCAGCTACACTGCAAGAAGACAATAAACTGTAAATGAAAACAAGAGCTGGTGTTATATTTTATTTTAAACAACTTGCTGTTTGTTAACTGTGTAAATTAACAAATGTGCTTTTATGGTGTATTTCTTTTAATGTTTTACAGGGAATCTTTTTTTCTTTAAAATAAAATATGCATTAATGTGAGACTATACTTTTTTTCTCCAATCATAATTATTAGAACTAAAAATATGTTGCTTGGGATGATACAGATTACTCACTTTGAGCCAGGAAAAACCCTGCATTGGTTAAAGCAACAAACTGAGCACCTGTGCAAGGCACTTGCCTTTTTCTTTTTTTCTTTTTACATTATCTGTGCATTTCAGTTTCTAAAAGTAAAGAATTAAATAGAGCAGAGGACAGGTTTAGGAATTTGGAGATCATCATTTAATTACAACCTCCAGGCTCATACAAATGTGACAGTAAGCATCTTCCCTGCTGATGTGTTCATAAGCAAACCACTGAACGGAGAGAGGCAGACAACTTTTTCCATGAGGATATTAAAACAGAAGGTGACTTTGTAACACATTTGTTCTGCTCAATAAACAATCCCTGGATATATTAAGGTTATAAACATAATTAACCTTTCAAGCAAATATTAACAATGTGTAAGAATAAATGTCAGCTGTCCAAAAGAAAACAACATGTCAAGGAATGAAGAAATTCAAAGAGCAGGTAATTTCCTCTGTAGACCGTAACTTCACTCTATTAAGCCTTGACAAATAAAACTTGTGCCTTGAATTGATTCAGTTATAATTTGCATTAGATTATATTGCCCTTGGTCTCTGACTACAAGGACTCTGGAGAAGGACAAACTTTAAAACTTTCTTTAATGTCAGTACTCTGTTTTCTAGGGAACCTGAAGTTCTGAAAGTCTGTGCACTCTTCTGTGCGCTACCTGGCGTTTTTGGACTGTGCAACAGGCCTTTTGTACATAATCCTTTGCAATTAAGCAGGCTCAGCATGGAGCAAACACTGCACAAAACTAGATGCATAACACCATGTGTATGTACAAAGACAGAAATAAGTTATATATAAATAAATTTCAGTTGTTGTGAAACTGGGCGCACATGCATGAGCCTCATTTTCACTCCCACAGTTCACTATAAATGGATGTAGAAACACCCTTAAACCTTCATTTGCATACAGTTACATGTGACCACTCCATTAGACCTGTCAATGAGAAGAACAGCAAATAGGACATGCTATTTCCCTGATTGTGATGCATCGGCGAGGTTCTCAAGCAGCACCAGAGCAGCAGTCATTAATATTGGCTCAAATCTAAATAAAAAATTAAATCACTCATAAATACTTTCAAATTGATGTTATACATATACAGTTTTAAAGAATACATTATAAATTGCAAAAATTAACATAGTGAAAACCAACAACCAATAAACATTTTTTTACTGTAAGGTTAGGTCTCCTTATATTACTGTCTTTCTGTATCATATCACCCACAACTATCTCAGCTAGAACTGTGTATATGCCTGGTCTGAAGTCTGTGAGGTGCGCAAGTTCTCACTGCACATTCTTCTTTTAAAAATATCAGTTTATGTGAGGGGAAAGGCGTATGCATACGCATTGTTTATATATTTGGACCAATGTCTACAATCTACACAGATACCGGAGTGCCTGTACACAACCACAAGTGTACAGATTAGTTGGGTAGATAAGAACAGTGTCATCACAAGCCTTTGTCATCTTCCACATTAACCACAGTGTAGTTAATGTTTCCATTACAGTTGGACCCACATTTACGTGGGTGCATATCCACTGCAGATATCGGAGTAAAAAGATCTTTGTTTCAAGTTACAACAGTTATTCCTTCACCTAGCCTAAGGCCAATTTATACTTCTGTATCAAGTCTATGCCGTAGCCGACAGTGTAGGCGATTGAAAGTACTAAAATGCAGATAGAGAGAAGGCATCAGAGGAGAAGGTATGTATGACCCTTGAACCGGAAGATGGACCGGCTGAGGCAGAAGAAGGACAAGCTGGAAATGCGTAGGAAGAAATGTGTCGTTACCAAGCCAACCAATCACTGTTCTTGCAGTCTGCGTTGCAGAAGTATAAATTGGCCTTTATCTTGTATTGTAGCAATAGACAGGCCACCAGGCCAGGAAAGGTTTTTTGAATATTTAAATCCCAAGACTGTTATACAATGGTTGATTCCTGGTCAAAGTGGCTGGTAGAGTAGAAAACCTTACCAGCTGGAGCCAAAATTTCTAAGCATTTGGCTGGTGGCTATTTGTTCCTCACCCTGCAAGCCACAAAGTTAAAGCACAATGACACAAAGAAATGAAAGACAGCTCTATCTGCATTTGAAATGCTGCTATTTTTGGATAATAAATCCCTTTAGCCAATCACCCCTGAGATAGAGAGAACCTCTTAGCTGTAAACAACATTGCAGAGACCTGCAGCATATCTTTTCTCTCTCCTGTGAAACATTGTGCCATATCATCATTATTGTAACACAAATGTATCCAATAAATTGGAAAGAAAGCCTGGCAAAGCTGTGAACATCAATTAGTTTCACTATGTAGAATGCTTGTTAGACTATTTCGTGTGTTGATTTGTTATAACGTGCACACTACAGTACAAGAACCCACAGACAATAAAAGACCCTAGAATGAGGAAAAAATGTAATTAGTGAAAAATAAAGTGGATTTCAGCTATAAAACAGAAATTAGAGGGAATTAGAATGATTTGTAAGAGTGAGGTCTTTCCAGGAGATGTCATAAATTATTGGATGTGTGGCAAAAACAACCTCTCCAGTTAATTAGCTTGGCAGTGGTTTGTGTGAAGCTGCCATTGTGTGGTGTCTATGTGCCAGGCAGCGATCGTGCCGTGTACTTTACGACATTATGATTTGTGGGCAGGGACAGACAGTGAGTGGAGATATGCCCTGTTCAGTTCATTAAAGGAAATTCAACTTATAATAACAAGGGACAATAAACACAATGACAAAACAAATTGTCATGAAAACTGTCCATGTGATTCTCTGTTGGAATATAGAATGGAAAACAATGGTCAATATAGCCAAAACAACTGGTTAAAAATGAGTCTCATTAACTTTAAAGCATTTTTTTAAAAACACAGTAAACCTTTAATAGGGTTCAAGGAAACTTAAAACCTAGAAAGTCACCTTAAGATACGAACGATAACAAACGTTTTGTAGGACAGAGTCATATGAAAACACTGTAGTATTTTGGAATGAAATGCTTAATTTGTTTAGCATCTACTGTGCTGTGCTCCTGTACTGTCTGAAGTCTTGCTCTGCATTTGTTGTGTAGTAGTCTCTGCAACAGTCACAATAACTGATGATGGGAAAACTAAATGTAAGTGCTGGTTGACGATGTTAAAGACCTGGCTTGTAAGAAGAAAAATATGGTTCATTCAGTGTTTCCCCACACATACACTTTCAGTGTTTCCCCTAGGATCGAGTTATAGCAGCGGAGGTGAAGCAAAATTTTTGTCTGAATATAAAACCCCAACACAGCATGTCTCAGCAGTATTGCTCTTGTGTCCATGAGCATGCAATGCACATCAGAATAGTTTAAAACTTCAGTGTTTCCCAGTTTAATGTGAGCTTTAGCTGAACGTTTCGGTGTTTGTGGTCATGGTAAGGGTGGTGGGGGGCTTGGTGGGGTCCCCCCCCCCAAAAAATTTACGTTTTTCAATGACAAATATGTAATTTCACATCGGGCCATTATTTTCACCATATGTCTGAACAGAGAGATGGAAAAGCTAGAGCAGATAATAAATAACCAACAGCAAAAGATCAGTCTACTGGGGAGGAACTACAAACTTTAGATTTGGATAAAGTTATTTATTTTGGTTATGATGCTCTCCACAGTGATTTAACATTTACTGCACAGCATGTTTGGACATCACCACCTAAAACCCTGTTAATATGACCTCAGAATCGTTAGATACGGTTGTTCATGTTTGCCTTTTGTGTGCAACATGAGAAAACTCCTCCCTTCTGAGGTGCATTTTATTTGCAAATTAAAAATCCAAAAAGAAACGTCTCCTCATTAGTAATAAAATACAGCTACCAGTTACTTTCTATTGAGCTAATGTTAACTTACATAGCAGCTAAAAGGCGCAGCCTGCTGTTAAGGCTTTCCTGCTCGGCTCAGTCTCTAGGGTAAGGGGGATGTTAGCTAACTTAGCGTTAACAGGCTTCATTTTTCCAGCAGGTGGGGAAACAACAGACTTTTCTTGGTCTTGAGAAGCAGACACGCTGTAACCGACACCGTACATTTACTGCCAGAATATTTTCCTCCGCTCGCGTTCACCGTCACTTTCTGCCGCTCAAACAATCAAACACTCGCTACGCACCTCCAGATTCCTTACAGGAGTTACGCTGTTATAACAGCATCTGTCACGTAGATGTTTTGTACAGAACAAGGAGAGGAAGCTAGCCGCATTGAGTGTTGCCGTGCTCCCACAGTGTGCGAGTGAAAACATTTGTAGTTTAATATCTGCTGAATCCGATTACTTTTGCGGCTTCTGCCCACTTTCCCCGCAGGCACTTGAGTAAAGTTTCATTTTACATTTTGCTGGCTGTAACTGCTCCAAAACTTGGCACTGGTACTGAATATTCCTCGTGAGGACCTCCCAGTGGCTTGACATTTAGTCATCAAGTGACATCTTCATAGTCACTGTGGCTTCTTTTATTTAGTGAAGTTAATGCTCATCACATTATTAATGAATCCCCTAAAAATAGCCCTGCATGTGATGACACCCCAAGGAGGCTGTTAACTGAGAGATGTGTGAGAGTGTATTTGGTTGTGTGTTTCTCTGTGACTAATTGTGCCCTTGTTTTTGTGTGCGTGTCAGAGAGAGAAAGATTCATATATTTGCGTCCGCAGTAAATAGGTGACTGATTGCATAGTGAAACTTCTCACAAAAACATAGTTCAATGAAGTGTAACATGTCAGTTGGGGATTATTTTAAGTTAAGGGCTATTTTAGCTAGACCGTTACAAATAGGAAGCAGTAAAAACTCCAAAGTTCTGGAAACTTCCCACAGGTTGGCGTACAAACGCAAAATTACTTCTGTATCACAATTTATAGAAGGGTGCAATGCTGGCAGTGATTTCTTTGGTCTTTCAAGTTTCTAACTTTTTCTTTAAAAAGTAGTGTACATAGTGACATAATTTACATCCTAGCGAGAAGTATCTAGTTTCTGATGCCAAGTCATGTACATGCATATGAACGAATGTGTGCACAAATAGATGCATGTCTAGATTTTTGTTTGTGTTGTCTGTAGGCTGTGGCTGCTGAGCTCCTGGTGCTGTCCCTTCAGTGCTCTGTGCTAAAAAAAAGTGGACCAGTAATGAAAATTTGTTTCTACTCATTAAATGGGTCACTTTATTAATAATTCAGCAGAATTCAGTCCTAATGTTTTGTCATAAAATCTGGCCCAAGGCAGAAGTGAACTCAACCGGGGGGGCACAAACTGTGATCACTCTTTGGGTTCCTTTAGTTCATGTTTTTGATGCGATGCTCTCTGATAAACTCTCTGGTTTTGCTCTTGAGGTTATGTGTTGACATGATGCCATTCACCTCTCTCTACCATCTCTAAAAACGTGAAGCTGCAATATATATATATATAACAGGAGGATAACAAAATGTATCTTGAAAAAAGTAAGGGCCATCTAATGATGTAACAGACAGTCAGTGCTCTGGGGACATGAAAATGTGATCAGAAACTTGAGCTTACTGATGTGTATTTATTCATATGTAGTTTCAGGTTGAAATGGCTTAGCACCGAACACAACCCGAAGGCATATAGACACCTGGTCCTATTTCAAGGTAGAATTTCTTAGCCTGATCAAAATCACTAGGACTTCAAAGGATATTCTGGTTGTCTGTGAACTAGTGTGTAAAAAACTTTTGATTGTATTGCATGTTTAATTTATAATATGCTACACAGAACCTTAGAAAGAATTGCATCATGTTGTTTCTGTTCTCTCTTTTTATGTTTATGTTTTTAATCTTCAAATCTACAATCTAGTTTGTGCAGTCGATTGTGAAACAGCTCTTTGCCAAGAGAGTGTTTGTCAAATGCAGCAGGGCAGTGGCATTGGCTACTTCCAGGTATAGTACCATCATGTGCATAACCTCTAGCATGCCCATATTCTATGAACTAGGAGTATTATTTAGGAATTTGGGAATGCTATGACACATTTTGGAGATATCTACCAAAATTCAGGGGGTTTTTTAATCATAAAACTATATCTGTTTTTGCTTGCACTGATTTTTAGATTTTGATACTTTTGGCTGCATTTGATAGTGAGTAGTGCCAGTAGATGTTGGGAGTAAGAGACATGCAGAAAAGTTCACCAGCCACAACGAGCCAGGGACGCTGTGGAATGCATCTTACATTGCTTGGGATCTCATTTGAGGACAATCTCCTTAAAGGAGATGTGACTAACTGAGATTTAAAGTGCTGGGTGCTGAATTTTCACTTCACTGTCACCTAAATTATCATTAATTAGACACCATAAAATTAGCATGGATTGCTAAACCCATAATGTTGGGACCTTTTGTGTTAATGGTGTTGGACACCCAGCGACTGAAATAGACTGCTGAAATGCATGCTCGCTAACAGCATGAGGCAGGGGTCTTCCACTTGGCCGGAACAGAGGGGAAGATCTTCTATTTATCATTTTATCATTATAAATCCATGCAGGGCTTATGTGGAATCAGAGCTGATTAGCAGAGACTGAACTAACTCCTGCTGTTCTTTTAATAATGTACGGCATAGCCTTTCGATAGCTGGCAGGCATAAACGTGTCGTTTTACTACGCAGAACATGCATTAATGCATGAGCTAAGACATGATACATTACCAACAAACAAACACACATGGGCTGGTGTTCAGACACATGTAACTACTGAGAAGTGTTGAGAAGATGTTGTGCATTAAAACTACCACAGTACTGGCGATCGTATTCACATGAGGATTAACAGAGAACAAATATTGAGATCTGATCCCTTTATTTTATTTTTTTTTTTACAGAAGTTAAATGGGCAGTCTGTCAAGGCTGTGTACAGTTCTTACAAACAGATTATTATTTTTCTCTCAGTAACCTTTCAAGAAGGCTTTCTGGTGCTTCTGTTCCTGCATCACCATTTTTCTTTTATTATTTATTTATAAATATAGGGTAAGTAATGTATTTCAGAAGATGTTTTGTTATATTTATTGAAAATGTCTTCACATCTCGACAGGAATCAATAACTACTCTGGAGGAAAATCTGGTATTTGTGGCTCTTGCAGGCCTGCAATAAGCCCGTCTACTCGCTTACCTGAAAATGTGTTTTGGGGGAGTGGCTTTGGAGGAAGGCCTGAAAGGATGGAAATATCTTTACACTAGTCCATCAAGCTATACTCAGACCAGTAATTACAAACCCATGCTGTATTTGCAGTACTTGAAATGTATTTTAAATCAGTGGTTATTGTAAAATAGTGTAGATCCCAACATTTCCAAAGATACCACATATATCAAGCCAGATATTTGATCAGATGTCTATAAAGTTGTGTAAATGATGCACGAGATATGTAGAATATTTCCATTTGGAAAAGTGCAGCCATAAAACACATGGGGCCTTGACTTTGAATATTTTACTCAGTGTGAACATCATATAGCGTCAATTAAATACTGAAACAAGCCAGTACAGAAGTTATACTGTGACTTATGACCAACTGTAGCTCAGGGCCAAGCATGAATCCAAATTTATTCATAAGGATGCTGATGCAATGTTCATTGATCTGCACCAAATAACAAACAAAGACTAAACACATACAGCATTTTGGGTGGTTATTTCAGTTCTGGGAAACCACAGTTCAGTAATGCTGGCTTCTTCATTCAAAACATAACCGTAACAAGGCTACTGATCATCCATTGTTACTACTTGATTACTAATACCATTATAACAATTCATCTCAATTCATCTCACTCTAAACTTGTGTCTAAATGGCTGTTTGCTCTGTGGGAGCTAATCTGTGATGGTAACATACATCACTTTGATTTTCCATTACTGCTAACATGTTTCTGACTGTGTACAGAAACACTTTTGTGTCTCTCACTCACCCTTTCTGGCATGTGCCAAGATTCACAGCCCTGAAGGAAATCGGTCATAGCACATGTAATTGCATATCACAGTAATTTGAGGGCCTGTTAATCAGTTTTTGCTTCTTTATATTTCATGATGCATTCCCCTAATTGAACCTAGTGAAAATGTTAAGTATAAGGCTTCTGCACTAATCAGATAATTGCTTTAATCTAGTTCTGATGAAATTATTATTGTTTACGTAAATGTCATGATAAAATCTCCAAAATCTTCATATACCATTTGTCCCAACAAAGCTGAGCCTTATTTTCAAAGACAAACAGTGATACAGAATAAACTCTGTATGGAATTTCAGATCTACTGTGTGATTGATACACCTGTGTTACTTAGACAGCACATCTGAGTATGCATTTTCAGCTTGACTGGCATCTGTGTGAATCAAACCCCAAATCGCTACAGCACTACTCTTTCCCAGCGAACATTACTCATTCACATTTACAACCACCAGCTTTCTGGCGGCTCTTCTAGGATTTGACCCTGCCACCGTCAGAGTAAATGGTGATGTGAGAGTCTTATTTCTATCTATTTCCATGTAGTCCACTTAATTATTCTCATGTTTTTTGTTGCTATCAGTCTAGTCCGACTCGGATGGCTTCACATAAATCCCATGTAAAATATCCATCAATCTATCGTCAACCGCTTATCCTGCGTACAGGGTCGCGGGGGGCTGGAGCCAATCCCAGCTGGCTTTGGGCGAAAGGCGGGGTACACCCTGGACAGGTCACCAGTCCATCGCAGGGCCACACATAGACGAACAACTACTCACGCTCACACTCACACCTAAGGACAATTTAGGGTCACCAATCAACCTAGGCCGCATGTCTTTGGACAGTGGAAGGAAGCCGGAGCACCCGGAGAGAACCTACGCAGACATGGGGAGAACGTGCAAACTCCACACAGAAAGGCCGGGGCAACCAGGGTTTGAACCCACAACCTTCTTGCTGTGAGGCGACAGCGCTAACCACCTGCACAGTACCAGCTCGACTTGGCTCGACTCGCCTTTGTTTGGTTTTGGTTTTTTGCAGAAATGTTGTACCTGTACCTGCTTCCAGGTACTTTTTTTCGTATCACCTCACCTCTGTCGAGGTTCCAAGCTAGCTGAGAGATACTAAAATGTAGCGTGAAAACACGACAGACTGCTGATTGATCAGAGAGAATATTCACTATTCACTGCATCATCATTGCATGCGCCAGACAAAACTTTCTGTTGCTGGCCTCTATTATATTATATTTTACAGTTTGCGTATGGAATTTCATCACTAAATCCATTTCTGAGAAGTTTTGAGGTGAGAAATCAGCTGTGTAGATTTCGAATATTGACAGTTTTACGAGAAGTGATGGCGGAACACTAACTTGTTTCTTACAACCCGCCCTTCTCTGCTTCTGATTGGCTAGTAGTCTTACCTGGGAACTGCGCATGTGCAACTCCCAACAAAGATTTTGTACAAGTAAGATGCATCACTCTGTAGCTCAAGAGCGGAGCATACAACACATAGGGTGAAAAGAGGAGCTGCAGCAATGTGCAGTATGAGAAAAATATGGTGTTTTTTGAAAATTAAACCATGTAAACCTGTTCTGGTTCAACACCTAATTAAGATTTTGAACATGAAACTGAGCATAATACCACCTCTTTAACTCAGTCCCGTGTGTCTTTATTCCACTGCAGCAAAGTCGCAGACATCAGCCCAAGGATCGGTACGTGATGTCACCGTCACACAGAAGCGCTTCCGCTGGCTGCACATATAGGTCCGTGTGTGGCGGTGGCGTCACTTAATGATCCTTGAGAAATGCTTGGGAAAATAGCGTGTGGACGCTACTCTGTCAATAAAAGAGCTTTGATTTGATTCAGAAAATAGCGACGCTACCACCAAGCTACTGAGAAATGTAGTTAAACTAGTAACGGCACTACTTGTAGCGACGCTACTGCCCAACACTGTTCGTATAGTGGTCATGCTGAAGCAAGCTCGTTGGCAGTAGTAGTAGTATTTTTTGATACTCGATGGTATTGAGGCAGTTCGGTCGGTGCCTAAATAGTGTTGAACTCGATACCCTGCCCTAATTAAAATACACTAATAAATTCATAAATGTGGACATGGTGCATACAAGTTAACTAAAAGCCTATCTAAACAGGTATGTTTAGCTACCTTTTGAAAGAATCCACAGAATCAGCAGACTGTGTGGGTGCAGACAGAGCATTTAAAGGTTTGGGTGCTGCATCAAAAGCTCAAAAATGAGATTGGGTATGTCTTGTTTAAATGACAAGACATACCCAATCTCATTTTTGAGCCATTGTCTTTAGACAACATTTACACACTAGTTTGACATTTATGGCATTGTAAATAGGGCAGATTTACAGTGGACAAAAACAGACAAAAAAGGACATCAACTGGGTAGTTCACCTGAACTTAACTTCACATCAGTCAAATTTCATCCATTAATATCTAGTCCTTCATAAGATATTCTATTCTTTCAGATCTAAATAGCCAGTGTGTATAGTATTTCTATTTTAAAAAAGCATTAAGTTGTGTTTTACATTTCAGTGTGTTTGAAATAAATACAAGAACTGTTGAGTTAGCATGAGCAGTGATAGCTGCCATGGTTGAACATATAACCAGAAATGTGCCACAAAACAGAAACTAATACTGTATCAAACAGAAATTCTAAGGGGGAAAACACAGTTCTGTCCAGGGGGCAATTTGCAGGGGAGGGGATGCGTAGGATTTCCCCCTTTCTGGTTTATATATACACCTGCCTCTGCTGAATTATTTTTATCCCCGGTGGGGACAAAATTTTCCCACCTCAGAGTGATCAATGCTATTTCAATAGTTATGCAACTTATCACAAAACTCATGGTTCTGATCAATCCATAGTTTTGTTAGGGTTAAATTAATTTTAAAATGTGCTTCTTTGGCTCTGATCTAGCTGCTTCTTTCTGTCTATAGGTAATCACCAGGCTGGAGTCTTGCTTAATGTCCCGCCCACGGCAGTGTCTGATTGGTTACAAGTCGCGAATAATAGTCTATCAACACACACAAGATATTTTCTCCGGTGAACAGCGGTGCTGTGTGTCAAAGGGTAGGCAGCCGATACTACTGAAGCTGCAATAAACTTAACAATCTGATGATCTGTTTCTAGCAGCCCAGTGTCCGTGCTACACCAGTACACATGCCCCGAACCCACAGCTACAGGGTTTCACTTAATGACACTCGAAAGTGACGGCTTTTAAATCAGTCCCTCTCCCCTTACCTGCTCACTGCAATTTACAGGTGCTGGTCATATAATAAGAATATCATCAAAAAGTTAATTTATTTCAGTAATTCCATTCAAAAAGTGAAACTTGGATATTATATTCATTCATTACACACAGACTGATATATTTCAAATGTTTATTTCATTTAATTGTGATGATTAAAACTGACAACCAATGAAAATCCCAAATTCAGTATCTCCGAAAATTATAATATTACTTAAGACCAATACAAAAAAAGGATTTTTAGACATGTTGGCCAATGTACAGCACTCAATACTTAGTTGGGTCTCCTTTTGCCTGAATTACTGCAGCAATGCGGCATGGCATGGAGTCGATCAGTCTGTGGCACTGCTCAGGTGTTATGAGAGCCCAGGTTGCTCTGATAGTGGCCTTCAGCTCTTCTGGGTCTGGCGTATCGCATCTTCCTCTTCACAATACCCCATAGATTGTCTATAGGGTTAAGGTCAGGCAAGTTTGCTGGCCAATTAAGAACAGGGATACCATGGTCCTTAAACCAGGTACTGGTAGCTTTGGCACTGTGTGCAGGTGCCAAGTCCTGTTGGAAAATGAAATCTGCATCTCCATAAAGTTGGTCAGCAGCAGAAAGCATGAAGTGCTCTAAAACTTCCTGGTAGACAGCTACGTTGACCTTGGACCTCAGAAAACACAGTGGACCAACACCAGCAGATGACATGGCACCCCAAACCATCACTGACTGTGGAAACTTTACACTGGACTTCAAGCAACATGGATTCTGTGCCTCTCCTCTCTTCCTCCAGACTCTGGGACCTTGATTTCCAAAGGAAATGCAAAATTTACTTTCATCAGAGAACATAACTTTGGACCACTCAGCAGCAGTCCAGTCCTTTTTGTCTTTAGCCCAGGCGAGACGCTTCTGACGCTGAAACCCATGTCTTGCATACGTCTGTGCGTGGTGGTTCTTGAAGCACTGACTCCAGCTGCAGTCCATTCTTTGTGAATCTCCCCCACATTTTTGAATGGGTTTTGTTTCACAATCCTCTCCAGGGTGCAGTTATCCCTATTGCTTGTACAC
>NC_060168.1:27812357-27882026 GCF_021292245.1 Micropterus dolomieu | reverse complement strand
GGGGGGGTGTTCAGTCTGTCTTGGGTTGTAAATTTACATTTACAGTAGTAATGGCAGGTACAAAAAAGTACATTGTTATGCAAGCAAAGTGAGGAGGAAGTAAGTATTCAGCATGACATGTTGGTGTAATTTCATCTAATGACTACAGTTTGAGGCAGTAGCCCTGAAACATTCAAGTGGGATTTGCACTATAAAACATATTTTTTCTTAAATACATAGATTAGTTTGCTGTTAACTTTAAAATGTCCGGAAATGAATTTTAATATATTGTCAGAGGACACTGTCTAATCATTGCTATCATTTTAATGCAAATTCAGACAGATTCTTGGGGGTTAAACAATAAACAAATGAGTTGGCAGCAACTGTCAATCATAGTTCACAGAATAAAATAGCCAACGTGTTCTTGAGAAAATCTAAGCGGACCGAATATAGCCCTGTGTTGTTTCAGGTACCGGTGAGACAATGAAATGCAATCCAGTTTGGATGTTCTGTTGTAATAGTAGCAGTGTTGTTTATACATTGACAACATGACTTATCAATACTGTGCATATTAGCTATACAGTTCCTATATCAGCCTGGTTGTCTTTAACTCCAGAACTAGAACTACTCCAGATTAGAATTTAAAAGAAATTAAACTAAAAACTTTAAACTAAATGTTGTTTCCAACACCAAAGTCAGTATTTAATCTCTTAATATCTCACTGGAATCTAAAATGTCAATAAAATAAGTCATATTCCTGACCTAAAAATACTGAGTGAAGTTTTGAAAGAATGACCAACTCAGTCAGTATCGGTTCTTCCTGTTGTCCCCTGCCTTCCTCCCTTGGGTGCTGAGGTTATTCACTGCCTGCAGGTACTGCTGGTAGAGGTTTGTCTCAGACAGCAGCCAAGATTACAAGGATTTGGTCAATTTTAAGGTATGTGGCAAACTAAGCTAAACAGTCGCATACAGCTCTGATTTTATCTAGTTTTAAATGGTTCGCTATTAGCTGAGCTAACATGCTGTGCTTGTATAAAAACATAGTTGCGGTGGATGAGAGACAAAGAAGATTAAAATATCGCTTTCTACTATTTAGGCTTGTTGAACAGGTGTATTGATAAAACACTTACTTACAGTAAGAGCGTAGTTGTCAAGTCGAGTAATCTTCACTTCACCTGGTTCCACTGTGTGTGTTTCTTAAGCCGCCAGGATCCGTTTAATAGCAGGTTTTCGTACATATCCCTAAATAAAATATTCTTATTTTTCATGGCATTTCTGGCAGTCTTTTGCAATATGTTCATTGCAAATGTTCATATTGCAATGACGATGAAAAAAGTATTTATCATCAGCACAAGTTGTCAGTCTGAACACAGCCTAAAAGTAGTTAGGTTGAGGGTTCTCTTGCTGAAGGTCTCGTGAACAAAATCACACAGCTCTTGACGCACGCTATGTTGTGACAGAGATCTGAACTCCAACGCTTTGATTCTCTCATTACAAAACATGCCCTTAGTGCCATGCCACTCTCATAAACAAAAGTCTCATAAGTGGTAATACTTAATGGACTGCTTGATGGACTGTGATAAATTTATTGTAGTTTTATTGATCTAACAGAATCATCATTTATGATCAGTCCCGAGTTTGTTTTAAATTTGTCTCCTTCTCCTTGAACTTTAATTTGTCCAGGGAAATATATAAATATTGTAGTAAATCATTAATCATTTAAGTCATTTAATCAACAAAAGGTGAAGGAAACCTTTCCAGTTTGGAGTTATGTTAAACCACCTGCCAGTGTCTAGCTGTGTCTCCACCACTAAATCAATTTCCTCATTTTGATAACATTATGCCCCTTTCAGGAAATTATAATCTGTCGTCTGTCCTTTCTGTGGGCTTGGAATTTTTGGTGTTTTATAACGTGTTGCTCAAAATTTCTGTTTGTGGATTTGTCACATATTTAAATGCAGTTCATTTCCAACTGGCCACTCTGCCTGGCTGGCTGAGCCTTCAGAAAGACTAATCCCAGATTTGTGGATCCATTTCAAGAGCAACAACATGTAGCTAAAGGCTATTTTGATTCCTTTTCACAGGGCTGAAGCTGCAGGCAAAGAATTAAAATGCCGTACAATGTTTCTTTCTGTGTTCTGATTATGCAGCGTGATCTTTTCTCACAAAGCTGGGGCAGCAGAGCTTAAATGTAAAAGAAGATTGGTGTGTGATGAGAGCGTTACCAGTTTGTGTCTTTGACCTGCTAAACACGTTTACGGCGGAATTGAAAAGCAAATGCAACACAGTGTCACAGGCTTTCATGAGAACCTTGATTTTTAGACACAATAATACAGATAATAAGAGTATGTTCCTCCACCTTGAAATATTTATGTGACAGTAACACAAATTAAAACGCCAGTGTTTGACACATGATAGGGCAGGTACACAGTGAAGAATCTGGCTACAAATAATGTTTGTTTTCGCAACTTTTAATCTGCCTTTTCTTGCTAAATTGATTAGAATTGAATGTCAGAAAAAAGAAAAATAGCCCCTCACAATTTTCCCAGAGTCCAAATTCTTCATATTGCATTTTTTCTTGGTACCACAGTTAAATGTAAAAAACTATTAAATCCACAACAATGCTGGGATCAGAGTGTTTGACAATTTAGTTTGACAACTTGAACAATTAATCACAAAAACAGTTGCCGATTAATTTTCTGCTGATGGACGAATTGATTAATCGATTTATTGCTCCAACTTTCAATGTGGCGCCTGTGATATAGCGGGTTGCCCATTTATCAGAAGGTCGGCAGTACCATTGGTACCTTGCATGGTTGCCTTTGCTGTAAATGGGTTGAATGTGACATGTAGAGTAAAGCGTTGGAAGACTGGCCGACTAAATAAAGGCACATTCTTGAGAAGAAACTCCAACATCCTTAAACAATATGCAAATATTAAATTAGAGAATGTTTATAAAATGCAGAGATGTCCCTGTGACTAAGTATTCGATGAGGATGACAGTAAAAAAGGGAGAGACTGTAGGAAAATAACTAAAACAAGTTTTTACAGAGGCCCTGTCCACCAGGAAAAAAGAAAAGAAAGTTAAGCTTGATAAAAATACTCTTGGGAAGTCAAGAAGTCGCCAAGTGCTTGCTAATGGTGAGGTCTGTTATATTTCTGTAAATAATCACAAAGAGTACGGTCTAGACCTGCTCTATATAAAAAGCGCAATGTGATAACTGTTGTTGTGAATTTACGCTCTATAAAAAAAGTTGAACTGAATTGAAAAACTTGTACTTATTTAAACTTATGAGACAGTAAGTTTATCTTATTATCACAGCTCTGACTCACTATTAGTACTGCATGATCTTTCATCATTTTTTTGATCTGGTAGAAATGGGCTTCCATAGTTTTGAGATCAGTCAGAGGTTGAGCTGTCGCACAAACCCACTGTCTGTGAAACAGAATGTTTGGGACAAATAAAATCTGATATTGCCCTTTCAATATCAGAATTGCCTGAACTCTGTAATCCTATTGAGGTGCTACATTTCTGTGCATAGCACACTTTATCTGCAGTCGAGTTACATGAAATTGCACAAGATTATCCTGATATGCAAAGACATTATTTCTGAATCTTCAAGTAGACCTTGTCAGAGGCCAGCAGAATATGATTGAATAGTATTGGGCTCCACCAACAGTGTGTAACTGTTTGGCTAATAAGTACAGCATTGCAGCATAGAGTTCATCCAACATTCCCCGGATAAAGAGATATATTTTGTCTATTCGTTTTTTGAAGATCAACACATATGCATTATGAAAAATACATGCAATTTAAGTGTGAGTATGCCACCACACAGACATGTACCTATTAATAAAATATCTGTAAATATGTGCAGAAAGATGGAATCTGAATAGTGTATCAGTTCTTTATTCAACTACGATGGCTTCCTTCGCTCTGTGCTGCAGTGACACAGTGCCTCTGGTAATCAGCTGGCTTTATGTTTTGGGGGAGTAAGACTGTGCGGGTCCTGAAGCGCCTGGTGCCAAGGGCCATCACTGTCACTGCAGTGACATGACTGCGTGTGACAGTATAAAAACACTGTAGAAGAACCCTATACATCACTTAGTATGACTGGGTTGGGCACTGGATCCAGCAAAGATACCAAATTTACTGATTAGTTTATGTATAGTTGTTTCTTAGATTAAACATTCATGATATTTTGAAAATTAATTTCAGTGCATTTAGGATTTCTGAAACAAATATAATTCTAATATATGTAAGGTTAGGTGGTTAGATAATTAGATGATCTGTTCGATCATGCTTTGATGAATCCTCTCACAATCACATTTGATCTTGTTTAGTAACAGATGGAAGCTGAGAAAAGTATTAAATATTGAGGACATTAATGCCTTCCTCACATCCAGGCATGTTTGTGCTCACGGCCTCAGGGCAGCTATCCAATCCTGCAGAAGAATGGAAATGCAGCAACATGATCCCATTTTCTCTCTGTCACATAGATTACAATAAAGAGTTATGTTTCCATCAAACTGTTTTTGATGATACCGAAGAAACTGGACATAATCCATCAGGATTTTATAATTAATGGGCAACTAAATATTACACTACTTTACTTTAGCGTGGACTTTGTGCCAAACCACTGACTTAGCATTCAGCCACATTGTTAAATCACTAAGGTTTCAAATTCTAATATTAAGTTCTGTATTAAACGCACCATTGCGGACAGTAAACTGCAGGAAACCTTGCAGCTGACCCCTCCCACCCTGGACACAAACTGTTTCAGACTCTCCCCTCTGGCAGGAGGCTGCGGTCCATCAGGACCAAAACCTCTTGCCACAAAAGCAGCTTCTTCCCATCTGCAGCTAGCCTCATGAACAAGGCCCGGGTCCCTCACTGACACTCCCCCCTTTTAAAATAATACAAATGTCTTTGCACATGTAAATATTTTATTTCGTATCATGTACAAACCTGGCACATTGCACATATTTGTTGTTACTTGTAAATCTTTGTTGTTATTGTTGTTGTTGTATTGTCAAATATATACATTTATGTACACAATACTCCGTTGCAATACAACACAAACCCGGAATAATGCACATGTAAATATCTGCCACATTCCTCTCTTTTCTTTTATTATTCTTATATAACTTGCATCGTCTAATCCATATTTATAGTATATTTCTACATTTATTTATGTCAACTGTATGTTTGTCTATGTGTAGCACCTCATCACCAAAGCAAATTCCTTGTATATGTAAAACACCACTTGGCAATAAAGCTCCTTCTGATTCTGAAATAGTAATTTTATTGAGTTACAGAAGCTAGTGGAATAGAGGCTAGTGCAGAGGTCAGTTCAGGATTTTGGCTCCCTGTTACCACCATGTAAAATACTATCTCAAAGGTTTACAAACAGTTATTCAGTATTTTTTTTCCCCCCTAGAGGGATGATGTTGGTTTTAATGTGCTTTAATTAGAGTCCACTGGAACTGCCAGTACCATCTGTGATGAGCCGTCCACAAACTGTTCTCTGCCCAGCAAAATGCAAGTGGGTCTGTATGGACAGTTTAATCAGCGTGACCTTTTAACCCTCGCATACCCAAAGCATCTGAGTTGCCACTGCAGCTACACAAATATCCTACTCTGCAGGATGTACAAACATACTTAAAAGGGGCGGTGCAAGGATTGGTATGAGTTGTACCTAATCACAATATATAGTAGTATACTTATGACCATGTGATATTTCAGTTTTTCTTTTTAAGTATACTTATGACCATGTGATATTTCAGTTTTTCTTTTTTAATAAATTTGCAAAAATTTCTACATTTCTGTTTTTCTGTCAAGATGGGGTGCTGAGTGTACATTACTGAGAAATAAAATGAATTTTTTTGATTTTTGGAAAATGGCTGCAATGAAACAAAGAGTGAAAAATTTAAAGGGGTCTGAATACTTTCCGTACCCACTGTATATATATTTTTGGATTGATACAGCTGATTTTTCTGCTGGTCTTTATATTTTAACACATTCTGCTAAAATGACAAGCATCCAGTGGTCCCAATCAGATTAAAATACTTCTTCCATAATGTGATTTGTACCAAAACCAGACACCAGCTCATCATGTCGACGCGGTCTTGTTTTTGATATCATGGATGGTGAAATGATTCACATCTTTCAAACATTATGATTGCAAATGTAAACCCTTTTGGGGAATCACCACAGTGTCTAATGAAAATCTCCACAGATGTGCTGCTGAAGAAATTTCTAATTAGGAAAAAGGTTTGCAACTGGTTTGAAAAATGCTGAAAAATAATGACTCATGAGTCATGACTTAGTTTCCTTCTTTTCTTCTGACACTGTATCAACACCCCCAACTAAAAGAGTTGTCTGTGCAGTCACCCTCCTCCACAGAGATGTTAAAGTGCAGGGTCAGCAACAGACTGGCATGCTCACGCACTCATGTTGCTCAAGGACACTTCAGCAGAGCAGATGCTAGCTGTCGTGGGGCTCGAGTCCCAACCTTCCAGTTGAAGGACACTCTCTTTAATCACTTAATAGCTGTACTGCAGGGTAACTGCGCCTGCAGCATCAACCAGTCATCCAAACGTGCTATGAATGACCTGTTGGCATGCTTGACATTAATTATCTCTCTCTGGATTTTTCTTTTTCTTTTTTGGTGCAGTCAAATTGAAGGAGAGTTGATGCCCTTAAGCTGTGTTCAAGGTTAAAACACCACAACCAAATCAAAGTGAAATCCTGACAACCTTTCCCTCATCGAATACAAAAGTGCTCTTATTTGGCTACAAAGCAGCCAGTTTACTGAGCGCAATTTTTGAAACTTAAAAAACAAACAGTTGAAGACACCGAATCTTCAACATTTCCATTTCAGCTGGAAAAAGCAAAAAAACTGTGTGCAGTCTAATCCACCAACAGTGATTTGCCATGCTTGTAATTTGGTTCGTGTTTAGTTTAATAGGCTATAATGATGTTAAGAGGCTTTTGGAATAGACTATAAACAAAATTATAATACCATGTTCTAATTTGGAGAACTACAGTATGTGTGTGTGTGTAAACAATAATTAGTGTGATTTTGATATAAAAATGTGGATTTCTTAATACACCTGAGTTGTAGGTCAAATGAGGAATTCTGGAGGTTACCGAGAGGCCACATTAAGCTCATGTTACTCGTCATGGGGAGTACTATTCACACTGTGAAAATAATACTGTAGACAGCCTGCGGTACAAACTCTGAGGTTGGAGTTTGAAAAAACATGGGAAGTCTAAAGGCATGGTCACATTTCAATTGTGTCCTATGAATATTCGCTCTATGTCCGAATCACTTCTACTAAAGCAGCCCAAACTACGGACAACTCTCATACACTGTTAACACTTTGTGTTCAGTGTGATCAATATTTATTTATTACCTGCATCAGAAACATTCAAAATTTAGTTGAACATAGCCATTATAACTACTAACTCCCTGGAATCCCCCTTTAATAGTTAATATAGTATATATTTATATTTAACTTGCTATATGTGAAATCCCAGCAAACCGTATGCTGCTAAACCATCTAGGAAGAAATAACACTAAAGAAATATTCATAGGTTTGACCCTTGTTCACCAGTATAGTTGAGATTTATCAGCACTGTACCTTAAAGAGTCTCTTGCTTTGTCAATATTTTCTACACAAAAACATGGAAGATGTTAAACCAAAATGTCTGCCTATTTATAATTCCAGTAAATTTCTGAGGCATATCACAAAGCGCTTGGATCTCTGCTTTGTCCTTGGTTAAAAATCTTTTGAAGTGTTCCTTCTCCGTTTCTTTTGTCTGTGCGACCTTCACTGAACGCCAAAGTGTCTTTACGCCTCTGTGCTGTGAAAAAAAACCCACCCTGGACTCCCTTTTGATGAGTGTTAAATAAACATAGCCTGTATGAATCTACCTTGCAAATTGTACCACAGTATTTCACCTCTCATCTCACTGGTGCAGTGAGATATATGTAAATCAGCAAGGTAAACAAAAACACAAAGGCCATAATAGCTGCCGATGAGTTTCCCTGGCAACTGTTGCTCGATTTTCACCAGTCCTCCGTTATATGACTTCCACGTAGGCGTGGTTTCTTGAGGAGAGGGAATACAGGTGCTAATGAGAAAACACTTTCCAACTGGCATCTGCTGCATGATGGTGGCTGGCATCATCTCCCCAGCCGCGCTCACCCATAGGCGTGAAATGATACTGTCTGAAAACTGCAGAAGGAGCTTAATGCAACTCTATTCTCAAGTGATTGCTGACTTACAGCAAGATTAATTAGACTCAGAAAAATTTACTGTTTTTATTAAGAGAGTAGTGGATCAAAATAAAGTCCTTGTAGCTAAAGGCTACAGTCCACCTACAGTCATGTTTTCCACTTGGGAGTCCTTGAGAAAAACACGGCAACACTGTTTGTTCTGCCCTTGGACAGGAGCATCAGGAAAACACCTCCCAATCCAAACTCTGTTCGATGTGAAAAGTTGGAGTGTATGTGTCAAGCTTGGGACAAATCTGAAGACTAGCTAAAACTGACAAAGACTGGACAAACCATTAAGATTGTTTCCCCTAATTCACACTGATTTCTTTCGTCAGTCTATAAAAATTATTTTCGCTTTGTGGTGCGAAAAGAGATTTAAAAAAAAAAAACTCATAAACCACAGTTACAGTATATTCAGACAGTGTCTACCTACTTATATTTTTCAACGTCCATCCATACCAACTACATGGATGAATACATGAATATTCAGCAAAACGCAAATAGGAATTAAAAGACGAACCCAATTTAACATATTTTCATTCTACACTTGGGCATAGTGTAATTTTTTTAATTTTAGGCAGCATAATTCTCTACTTAGGAGATTTAATAGAATACGAGGGGGCGATGCTCATGATGGTTATTAATTGAGGACGTAACACCAAAACAAGTTTTCCATCAGCAATGCAGCTTGAGAGGGAACCATAACCCCCCCCCCTTTCTTCATATCATTAAACTTTTCAACTCTTTTTCAGCTCTGATATTGCTTCCTCAAGCATTGTATCTCTTGCATCCGCCTGTGTGTTGGCATGTAGCAGTTGTGTGTTGGTGAGAGTGTGGGTAGGTGTGAGGGAAGGAGGGAGGTGAGGCTCCCACACTGCAGCAAAAAGCCGGTAAAAATGTCAGGGAGAATATGTCACTGTTCATTTGCCTCGTGTGGGTGTCAGTGATAGACATTTGTTGCTTCTTTGCTAATAGCACCTCCTACGAGCTCTGTGCCAGTGCGCCGTTTGACACAGAGAATGAGCGTGTCAGTCGACTGCATCAAACATTCATGAGATTATAAAGATGTTTTACAATGTTGAATGTCACACATTGATTGTGGAAGATGTAATGATGGGGAGTTGTTCATTAAACAGCAACACATTGTTCATCTAAAAGAGTCAGACCGATTCATCAGGCCGATCTTGACTGTTCATTGAATACTGACTAATTTATATTATTTTCCTTTTACCCAGAGTTCGAGCTTTCCATCCCGGTAGTTTTTGTGTGATACTAGTGTACCCAGCTGATACTGAACACTGAGCTCCCTAATAATTTTGGTGGTTAAATCTCCAAATCTTATATATGCAAACCTGTTGAGTCATATGTTAGTAATGCCACCGAACAAAGGCGTACAATGCCTAATACAGTTGAGCAAACTGTATGCATCTTTTTTTTTTTGCCACAGGAAATCACATGCATTTAGTTGATGCAGAAAATAATTTTCCCCCAGTTGCTTCAGGTAATATTAAAACCAAAGTGATTTCCATGTATCCTTCATGATGGGAAAGTGTCACACCTAAATGCACTTCTTGAGCATAATATTTAGATATCCTATATCAAGCTTAAATTTTAAGAGCTCTACAATGTGCAGTTGTCACGTTAGAAACAAACGGGAGGCATTCAGAATGCATTGAGTTGATTAGAGGCGGCAGTGGATGAGGTTGTCCACTAATCAGAAGGTCGGTGGTTCGATCCCTGGTTCCTCCATACTAAACCCCAAATCGTTCCAGATGGCTGTGCTGTCGGTGATTGAGTGGGTGTAAATGTATTAGTTTCTGTTTCTGATGAGCACTTGGCACCTTGTATGGTAGCCTCTGCCATCATGGTATGAATCTCTGTGAATAGGTTGAGTGTGACATGTAGTGTAAAGTGCTTTGAGTGGTTGGAAGACTAGAAAAGTGCTATATAAGTACAGACCATTTACCATTAATAGTTCTGCCAGTATTCCTCTCTAACCTTATTTGCAACAGTGTTGCTTTTAGCTGTAATCCTTTTATCTATTCTTCATTGCTCCATTATAACAACCTTTACTTGAGTGAAGTAGGCAGCCCGCAATTTGTCCATTTTTGTGTGGAGGAAGGACATGCCCCATGTTAAGCAGTTTTATGACCTCTTGGTCCATTTAGCTGCATTTTAGTTGGAAGCTTTTTTTAAGTAAGTGGACCTTAAGTTCTTAAGTGCCACAGATCTTCACTGAAAAATATCTTCACTGCCGCTTTAAAGAACATGTAATTTAAACACGGACTACAAGATGAGCAACCCTTGTTAAGAAGGACAATATCTGCTGTTTTTTACCTTGAGGATTCAGTGATTAATTCTTTAAATTTCTGCTGGAAGAAGGATAACGCTGTGGCTTACCACATGCTTAAGTGTAGAGACAGTCACATTCTCCGAGCCCAAACAGATCTCCACTCTGACATCTGCATCTACTCCAGTCACAAACCACTGGAGTGGAAACTACTCAGATTCTTCACTTGTCTTATAGATTTTTATGTAATTCCAAGTTATGTTTTCCAACAAAAGGCACAGTGCAGACAAGCTCTGCAAGTCTCAAAGGTTTGCTTCAAATCAGCCTGTAACATACCTGACAGATCACTGGATTGCTCATGCGAAATATCCATGCATGCAATGCCGCCATTAATAAGCAGATGGCCTTTGTTTACGCCATTTAGATTCTGATGAACCCAAAAATAATAATGAAATCCTCTGGGCTTTCTAATCAAAGGAATGACATACCTACTGCCCTGCAAAACCGTGTACAATTGTTTGCTGAAATACTGTGTACAACCCAACATTTTCCACATGATTTCCATTCTCCATATTGCATAATTTGGTGGGTGCACCCATGGATGAACTAACAACTTCACTGAGCAGTGGTCTGCTCCATAGGATTAGGCTATGAGCCCCCAAGTGCCGGTGACAAACTGGAAACTAAAAGGCCAACAACATATGGTGTAGGGGCTTATGGGATTAGCCAATTAACAAGGTGACTCAGAGAGCTGCTAATCTGCAAAATGTTCCGATGGAGTACGAACACAGACTGTGACGCATGGAGGAGAGTCGCATCTTTTGAGCATTCACGACCCAATTAAACTCACACACCTCATGTGTATATGGTTAAGTAGTCAGCTTTAATTGTATTAAATGTTGAGCCACGCGCGCTGAGGCTTTCTAGGTGCAAACAAACATTCACTCACTCAGGCAAAAACTGTGAGTAAACCAGCCGTTCGGCGCGTGATGTTGTCAGTAGGAGGTTCATTAATAGTCATTATCCTGACAAAATGCGCCGCAGCCACAAACACCACCTTTAAATCAGGACAGGGGCATGGAGGGGCGTGAACTACAAATGGGCTATAAATTCACGAGTGGACACCTTTTCACGCAACGAGACAGAAGACAAGCTGGATATCATCAGTTAAAACGGGCGCTGTTGATTCACAATCCTTTACGAGAACAAAATCAAACGTCTTTCTAGTTTTGGCGCATAAAAGTTCCAACGAGTGACCCAGTAAAATTTATTCGGGACAGAGCTGATCTTGGGTTTGTGACATTCCTGAAACCAACCAGTCCCATAGGACAGCCAAACAGGTTCCACGCTCTTAAACATTTCAGAAACAACTCCTATATGCAGAGTTAGATAATAGCCTATATTGTTACAGTTAATCACAAGTTAATATGGTCAGACTAATTTAATGTTAGTAATTAGTCCTAATTGCATTCCCTTTCTGTCGGTCTCTGACAGATTTCCCAGGGGTTTTATGGACCTGTTCCACTGTGAGACTAGATGAGGATGCTTACCTTGGGGAAAAGCGTTGGGTTGCACGACATACAGAAAAGCGTGCACCATGTGGAACAGGATCCCTATCGGTCCCGGTTCGTAATGGGCCAGTGTCTCGTAAACTCCCGCAGGCACATAACCGAAATCCAACTTTCCCGGGGGCGGGAGTCTCCGCGGCTCCGTCTCTTGCTGGAGTTCGCCGGATGCCAAAAGCACCCACAGCAGCAGAGGGATCCCGGTCTTCCACATTGTGCTTTAACGAAACCCCGAGTGGCCGTCAAACTGGGGTTAAATAGCCTACCCAAAGAGGGATGTAAGCTGGAAGATGACTGCCTGGATTCTTGTTTTCCTTATCAAAGGCGAAGGGACGAGAGTAAATGTAAAAAGTGTCCAGATGGATGGACCGCAGATTTTTAAGTCCTGCTGCCAGCGGAGAGACTCGATCTGAGCATGGTTCCTCACGGTCTGAGGCTCCTGGCGGACACAAACCGGGTGATCTTTTCCCCGATGTGTTCAGTCCCACCGAGATGAGCGCGCCTGTCGCTTCTACTCCAGCATCTGTGCACTCTGCGTCACGGGAGCGGGCGGGGGTGCGCGCCTCCGTCACATACAGAGAGGAGTTGATCAGACAGAAGCGCTCCTCCTGCCGGGGAGAGGAGGATGGAGTTAGAGAATTAACATCTTGTATTTCAGTAGGCTATTCTGATGGGTCTATCGGCCAACAGTCTGCGAAAAAACATTTTATTATTTACCACCTTTATAGTCAGTTGAATCACCTGTAGGCTGACAGAAACTTTAAGGGAAATAGGCAGTGGTGGAATGTGTGTACTATACTTAAAATTTTGAGGTAGTGATAAAATTATGGTTAGAGAAGTATTCAGATCTGTACTTAAATTCAATTTTATTTCTTTAGCGCCAGTTCACAAAAGTTATCTCTTTGCATTTGTCATATAGTCTTGTTTGTAATATTTAGTAGCAATACCACCCTGTAAAATATGCCATAACAAGTCATAAATTCAAAGTTTTACCCAAGTAAAAGTATGAAAGTATTATCATAAAATACAATAAAAGTATAAGAATCAAAAGTAAGTCATCATACAAGAGCTTTCATACTAACACACTGTAATTCTAGTGTATTATCATACTGTATATTATATTATTGGCTCACTGTCACTGCTGCATTAACATCTGAGCAGCATTTTTAATATTGTAGTCAAGGTGGAGCTAATTTTAATTCAACTTACAGTTTATGCTTTTAATTAAGCGGACAACATTTTAAAACTCATAAAATCAGACTAAGGCTAATTCTTTGTTTTATTATTATTATTATTCTGTAAATTTCATTTCACTGCAGCTCACTTTCCATCTGACCTGCCAACAGGTGCTCTCTGTCTTTGTGACCTTTGACCTCTTTTCCACCCAGAGGGCAGACAGAGGATACCTGCGGTGCAGCCCAGAGGGGGTGATGTGATTGGTGGAGCAGCGACCAGGTGGGCTCGTCTTCTCTCTTTGCACAATAACATCCTTGTCCTCTCCCCCGAGCACATGAGGCCCCCAGCTCCTGAAGACAAGGGGGAGTCCTGTTTGGAAACCTCTGATCACTGATTCTGAGCACCTTTCTTCGCTGATCACACACACTCATTAGACCTGCAGAGGGGAGGGTGGGACTTTTAGCTGTACAGGCACTTTTCATACACTGAAAGAGGACATTGGTTGAGGACATCCTCTACTAGTTGAACCAAAGAGACAGTTTTTCAGAACATTATTTGGCTAAAAAGAACTAAAATATAAGTAATATAATATAGTAATATAAGAAGAAAATATAAGTACAATAAAATACATCCTCCCTCCTCATATTGCTTTAAAAAATCATCTACAAAAACCTCTGCAGTAGGGCTATAGTTAATTTTTGCATGTTTCCTCATTAGTCGTGTCTATGCTGCTGTTATCGTCTTCCTACTGGTTATTTAATGTTGCCCTTAAATTGCTTCCTTTTTTCAAGTCTAAGCCCTGTGTCAGAATTACCATCATATCATCCTCAAAGTCTGTCTGACGTACTGGACTCTTGCCAAGTACTACTAATACTACTACTGTCATCCTGTACTTCCTGGTAGCTGTGACAGAGCTGAAGCTCTTGTCAGTCTTCAGCAGTATAAGGAGATTAGCCCTCTAAGAATGTCTGCTGCAGATTTACTCTACCTGACCTCACCTCCTCCACAGATACTGCTGCCCCCAGAAGAGTTCTTTATGTCATGGATTCAACACAGGCCCTGGAAACATTCCTTAGAGATTCTGCCTCATGTTGACGTGAGAGCATCACACAGTTGCTGCAGATTTGATCAGCTGCACGTTCATGCTGCAAATCTCGTGTTTAACCACATCCCAAAGGTGCTGTTGGCTGTGGAGCCAGCCTGAGATGACTTGAGCTTTGTGACATGGAGCATTATCCTGCTAGAAGACACCATTAGAAGATGTACAGACTGTGGCCATCTCTAAACTCTACGCACAAATCCCTTCATTTCTCATTGCCTACACCATGTGGTCATTCAGAAAGCACCGACATTCAATATTGTTCACTCAATCAGCCCAGGTTGAGCTCAGTTAGCACACAGCTACCCAGGTGGAAACACAGTCAAAATTGATAACACACCAATGAGAAGCTTCAATAGATATTACACCTGCTGCTGTTTGTTATTTTGTTATTTATATGGTCGCCCCTTGCTCTTATGTATTTCTGCACCACGTTTTTATCTACTGTTCATATATTTTATCTGTTTTAAATGTACATAACTTCTGCTTTTACTGTAAAGTGTCTTTGAGTGTCCTGAAAAGCGCTATAAAAATAAAATTATTAAAAGGGTCGGTTCATTCAGTTTTTGAACAATGGATCCAGAGATATCTGAAGAAAGAGGTGTAGGAAACCAGAGAGGAGGAAGAGGAAGAAGAGGAGGAGGAGGAGGCAACTCAATATGGAGAAGAGTAAAGGGTAAAGAAAGAGGAACAGCAGGAGTTGGAGGAGGAGATGGGATAGGAGGAAGATGAGGTGGAGGAGGTAGAGAAGTAGGAGGAGGTAGAGGGAGGAAGAGTAGGGAGGTGGTGTGTTGAACTGTACAGCACACTAAGGAATAAAAAATGTGTGCAAATGTTTACATTTATTATTTCTTTTGTGTTCATTACTAATAACCAGTTTCTTGTAGTATTGTTTTGAATTTATCTCACCAGTGTGTAAAACTGTGTTGTAGTGTGTGTGTTTTTGAGGGCTTGTGTATATGTCTGAGGGCAAAGTTTGGTTTTTCAGCAAGATTGAATGATTTTGAGTAGAGAGCTTCATTTTGACCTGAAAACAGGATGTTTGGGGAATTGGGTGAGAAGTTGTGGATTTGTGTTTAGAGTTTTGAGAAAAAGAGGCATAATTTCAAGAAATGTGTTTAAGCAATCGAGAAAAACTAACAAGACGATCTCACCCACAGTTTTTGTTTTTTGCACCATTCTCTGTAAACTCAAGAGACTGACGTAAAAATTCCCAGAGATCAGCAGTTTCTAAGATAATCAAACCACTTTGTCAAAAGCAAAGCACGGTCAAAGTCGCTCACATCACATTTCCTTCCTGTTCTGATGTTTGGTCATAACAATAACTGAACTTGTTACCCATGTCATGTACATGCTTTTATACATTGAGTTGCTGTCACTTGGCGGATATTTGCATTAACGAGGAAGTGTTCAGATACTTACTATAGTGGCCGCTGGTCGCGTACATAATCTATTTTAACCTTTCCAAAAAAGCACAGATACAAACGCACACACAAAATACAGTACATTTCAAATGTGAGTTCTTTAAAACATAATTTCACATTCTTTTTTTGTATGGGAAAATGTCATAGTTTTTGTGCGCTAGAATAGGATGGACTACTGAAAACAGGCATGTGTTTGTGCACCTGAACTAAACAACATTTTATAGTTTTCTATACAGTAGTTTCCAAATTCCACAATTTTATAAGATGTAAAAATTTACTTTGTATTTCCTCAGAATTATTAATAATTAAAATAATTAAATAATAAACAAGAACCGAGCATGTAGAAGATCCATTCCAGACATGAATGACTGATCCCGAAAAACTGCAGCTGGGGACGTGAGTATACTGATGTAGCGGAGTGAAACTTTAGTAGTTGCTTCACATGTGTAGGACGTTTGTCTCATCATGACTCCAAATCAAGAAGCTGACTTGAACAACACAAAGTCTGAGGCTCGAGACAGCCAAAGGAAGAACAAAGAAAAATGTGGGATATCTTCAAAACGATTAAAAAAAACACACTTAAGAAAACAACTTTTATTAATCCAAAAGGGGGCATTTTCATAAAATATCGAGGTAGGAATTAAATAAAGAATGAAACAGATTAAACAAAGCAGGCAGTGTACTGGCCCATCGCAGCTTGCATGAGAACACTTTTGTCTCATCTCCATAAGCTCAGGTTGAGCCCAGCTGGCTGCAGTTGTGGTTGATCTCCTCTGATGACTGGAGAGGAAATCAACCCCTCCAGTCAGACCACAACAAGACTGAGCTCAGGCCAGTGGAGATGAGACATTTGACAAAACCACATGAAAGACGAGGAGAATCAGATTTCATGCACAAAAACATATCACAGCTGTCAGCTCCAAAAATAGAACTATCTTCCTTATTACAACGGTAATGAACATCATTATAAAGAACCTTTTTTCTCCAAAACAGAATCAAATAAATGTTGATATGTGTTTACATGTATATACGCATCTTCCTTCTGTTAATAAAATATGAGGCTCCCCTCCACATTATGACAGCTTCTGCTAAAGCAATTTTAAATATATTATGTCATATGTTAAACTGTGTCATTAACAGGGCAGAAAAAAAAAACTTTAAATTCCAAAATGAAGATGAAGCATTGGGAAGAGTGCAGCAGAAAGAGGAAATCTAACTAAAGGTGAAGTGATTTCTGTCAAAGATAATATTAAAACATACCAGCATTTAGTTTGATTTGATGGTAATTTCCAAACCTAATAATTATATCTTGTACCAGTCAAGTAACATATTTGTCTATATATTTCTGATAAAACTACCAGTCTTGCTTCACAAAACAGCAAGAAGTCAGGAACCATAAAGTGCTACATGGAGAGAAATGAAATATTTGACATGGCTGCTGTTACTTTATGGACTGACATTGAATTGTAAACTTCTCATATAATGTTAGGAATAATATATTTTGCTTACACTCAGTTACATAAATGGCTGAAAAATGAACACTTGAAGATATAATTGGTCTATTATATATTGTATTTATAGATTTTATTCATTGCAATAAAATAAAAGTTGAAATCATAGCAAACAATTTTACAATGTCAGTCACCAAAATGTAAAAAACCACATGCAAGAAAGGCGTTTTGTTGTGGAAATATTGCTTCTATTCTCTAAGATGTAAACATTAGGACATTACTCGAGAGTCGAATGGGACACATACGTTACGTCATATTTAAGACACACGGTCCATCAGTGCAAACATTCTCAATTTTTATAATAAAACGACTCAGGTTGCTTGGTGAAGGATATGTGATGTAATATTATTCCTTGGACAGAAACAATTATCTGCATTTTAGAGATCATAAATGATGATTTTCAGATAAGGTTTTGTTTCCTAACATACTGTATTTAAAGCAATTTGAAAAACAACCCTAAGCATGAAGAATGTTAAGATTATCTTCAGCATCTATTAGTATTTTTCAGTATTTTTCTTACATAGTTTTAATTGGACCTCTGAAATACGTTTGGCTGCGTAAGCGGCTGGTAGAAGCAGCAGATTTAATGTAGGCAGAATTTGACTGGCAGCTCCTGTTAACATTGTGCGCTGACTGAGTCCTTTAATAAAAGGTTCTTTAGTTGCTGAAGGCGCAGTGTGGGCTGCAAATTACTTTATCTGTTGGCTGTGTAAAAGAAAGGCTCTACTCAAGACTCTGATTAAAACTCAGTGTTCTTAATCATGTTTATAACTCCATCAAATGGAAAGTAAAATGGTGCTTGACTTCAAAATTCTTACTACCGTAGTCTCACTGAGGTATTGACTTCTGAAATGAGCAGTTAATAAAGCAAGCAGCAATGCATAGTCTAAAAATTCTCAGTGTATGTGACTGCTGAGTGCTGTTTCCCTACCCTTTTGGCTTGTGACCCCCTTAAATAAGCCAGTGTGTACATGTGTACAGTCTGTGACAAATTTAGACAAACCTTTTGTTTCATTTAAGTATATCTGAGACTATAATAAGTCAAATTATGCAGTAATTCATGAAAACAAAACTGGTTAACATTAGAGAAAAGTCTAAATAAATATATCTTTGTTTTTTTTCTGCGTTCCTGGTTTGTTAAATCACCTTGTCACGCACCAGATTTATCTTAAGACACCTCTCATGACCTCCAGGCTGGGTTTTCTTGAGGAAAAAAGGAAACACTTAAAAGCGAAGACAAATGATTCAGGTGTTCCCTGTAATGTAAGAGTTTGGAAGTTTGTCTGTTTTCTGGCTGCTGAGCGAACTTCTGGTCTTAGTGCTGCTCAGACAGGAAGTGCTTGTGTGCTTTCACGCTCACACATACGCTGTTTCACACACTGTCACACCTGCACACTCAAACCAAATACTGAACCATCCTAACACTGTCTCACTGTCTCTCTCTCACACACACACACACACACACGACAGTTCAGACTAGGCTGCCGCACACTTTCTCTCTCCCGCTGTTAATCAGCCAGCTGAAGTTTTCTTGGTTAAACTTCAGGCTTCAACAACAGCTTCATCAGCTGACAGTGTCAATGTTCACAATAACTCACTGTGTTGCCACTGACTTTAATAAATACTCAGCTTTCTGCTGCAGTTGGCCAGGAGAGCCAGGCTGAAGTGCCCCTTGCTCTCCGTCTTTCCTGAGTGGTTAATCGCTACATCAGCCTCTGCTGGTCAGTCGATGCGGTTACCACAGATTGTGAAACGGTCGATCTCCAGCAGGTCTTTTTTGGGAGTCCTGTGCTTAAGTTCAGAGGCTCCTTGTTCCTCACCCTCCTCTTCTTTGGAGAGTGAAGGTGCAGGCTGTTCAGGTTCAGGTGGTGGAGTTGGAGGATGGCTAGCTGGAGCAGCAGGAGAGGCATCAGTGGGCGGGGGAGGAAACAAGTCAGTCCTGGGAGTTGGCTGGGTGGTCACAGAGGAAGAAGAAGAAGCTGATGGTGGGCTGCCGGGTGTGGCAGGGATCTGCTCCACCTTGGATTCACCTGTAAAGAATTGTGGGCAAAACTTTTTATTTAATGACAAATAACAGTTTTAGGTTGCTCAGCTCATATACTGGTCAGTGTAGCAAATAGACTCTTAACACAATGTCCGCACAACATGTTCGTAGAGCAGCAGCAGCTTCAGTTCTCTGTCGGTGTCTACACAGGACACTTTAATACACAGTACTGAGTGTAGGTCAACTGCCTTTTGTCAGTACTCAGAGCCCAACGCACAATCTCTGTAGTTACACGTGTACACAACTTCAGGTCGCATTTACGCACGTAAAGCATGAGTAAAACGTGTCCGTGACTTGAGCTGTGTTGACAGCTGAACTGATTAAAATAGACGAGAATCTGTTCTGACAGACACACGAGACGGATGACTAAAAACACGGCTGAAATGCCTCCTGTGTAGACAACATAAGATTTAATAGACATAATTAAGTTTCTAAGCGTGAAATTACATTAATTAGAGGAATATTTTGACATTTTGCGAAATATGCTTATATGGAGACTCCAAGAAGTGACTGGGGATGTCTGCTGGTCTCACGAAATTGTTCCTGCACGTATCGCTCCTAAAACCTCAACTTTTTATTTTTACACTTCTGTTCATATACAGATTAAACAAACAAGGCACAACGTGCAGAGGTGCAGGTAGGTGTGGTTTAGAACTCCTTATGCTAAGCTAGGCTAGCCTCCTCTTTGTTCCAGTCTGTCAAAATATTCCCTTAACACATTTAACAGATCTATTTAAAAGCAATTTATAAAACATAACACAATACAGTATTAAGGGGAAGATATAGTGGACATGGCTGTGCCCTAATACTACTTTAGATCTCTGCATGCACATGTTCACATTTGTTTTGTTGGTGCTGTCATAAAGTTTGGGCTGCAACTATAAATTAAGTTTTAAACTATATTAGGGTTGCAACTAATGATGATTGAATAACCGAATAAAAGTGTGGAATATTTTTTGATTAATTCACTGGCTCGTCGTTTCAGCACTAAACTAGATGTAATCTCCTCTTACTATATAGTCATAAGACACGCAGTTTTTCATTACCGAGGGACGGTGACTCCTAAATGATCATGTGACACACAGAAGCACAGAACAGAAACAGAAAAAGGAAAAAGGAGAGGGTGAGAAAGAAGAGATTTTTTAGAGAATTTTGAGAAAGAAGATGCAGTACTGGAGGGTGTGATGTACTATCGAGCAGCAGTTCTCGGCCTGTAACAGAAGAAGCGAAGGTGTTCTGGCTTGAGTGACAAGTAGTGATTCAACCTGCCGGGTCCACAAGTCAGCCGATGTACACCCACCTGACTACTCAGTTTCAAAGCAGCAAACGGAGAATAATGAAATGAAGCCAGAAATGAAAGCTGCCATAGAACATGAAGAAGCACAGTTGGTTCGGTTCACGAGTCCACTGCGTTATGTTAAGAGAAAAAAAACGCAAAGCCTAACTTTGAGCACACAGAGTGTGTATTGCATTAGGAAAATGAACCAAACAGAATAATTCATCATATTACAGAGAACTGAGCGGCGCAGCATTGGATTTTAACAAGGCTGTCCACAGCCCCGGGCTATCTGGATACAACAAACTTAATTCTTACTGTAGACAGAGCTGAACAGACCCTTTACTGTACAGAACTACTGCAACCCACTGAGCATAAAGAGAGTGTGTTTGAGTAATGTATTAAAAAGAATTTCAAATGATAAAAGGCCATGAAAACAGACATTGTAGGCCAAGTGTATATTAGAAAACGTTGGATTTTGGTGTTATCTTCGATTCTGCCTGAATAATACAGTAGTGAAACAGAAAGGAATTTATAATAAGTCATGCCTGTTGATAGTTAAATAGTAGATAAATAGTGCACAAATCTCTCACTTTCTTCATTATTTCCTTATTTGCTTCATTTTAACTAGAATTCTTACATGTTGTGATTTGGTCGAGAGACACGCTCCGTGTAAACATTCACAGTGCAGGGTGGAAAAAGTATGTGAATCCTTGGATTTAATAACTGGTTGCCCCTCCTTTCTTAACAATAACCTCAACCAGACATTTCCTGTAGTTGCAGATCAGACCTGAACAACATTCAGGAGGAATTTTGGACCATTCCTCTTTGCAAAACTGTTACAGTTCAGCAATATTCTTGGGATGTCGCTGTCTTGAGGTCATGCCACAGCATTTCAATTGGGTTGAGGTCAAGACTCTGGGCCACTCCAGAAGGCATATTTTCTTTTGCTGAAGCCATTCTGTTGTTTACTTCTGGGCTTTGGTTTGTTGTCCTGTGTCATCTTCTGTTGAGCTTCAATTGCCGGACAGATGGCCTTACATTCTCCTGCAACATTTCTTGATAAACTTTGGTCATTTTTCCATCCATGATATAGCAACCCTTCCAGGCCCCGAGGCAGCAAAGAAGATCTTAACCAAGATTTCCCCTACACCATACTTCACTGTTGGGATGAGGTTTTGATGTTGGTGTGCTGTTCCTTTTTCTTCCACACGTGTTTTGTGTTCCTTCCAAACAACTCAACCTTTGTTTCATCTGTCCACAGAATATTTAGCCATTAGTGCTGTGGAACATCCAGGTGCCCTTTTGGAAACTTCAGACGTGCAGCAATGTTTTTTTTGGACAGCAGTGGCCTCCTCTTTGGTGTTCTCCCATGAACTCCACTCTTGTTTAGTGTTTGATGTATCATAGAGTTGTCAACAGAGATGTGAGCATGTTCCAGAGATTAAGTCTTCAGCTGACACTCTAGGATTCTTCTTAACCACATTGAGCATGCTCTAGCAGTCATCTTTGCATGATGGCCACTCTTAGGGAGAGTAGCAACAGTGCTGAACTTTCTCCATTTGTTTGTTTGTCTACAGTGGACTGATCAAAATCAGGACTTTTACAGATCATTGTTCCACGTGACAACACCAACAACATCATTCCTCTTTTGCTTCACCATGTTAACGATTGTGTACAAATAGAAGTTGCCAGAGCAGAGTAGCCAAAAGAAAGCAAAACAATCTGGAACGCAAGATAAGTTGTTGGGTTGACACAAAGTGTCCCAGGACCTGCATCGTTTGTCTCCGCTATGAAACACTACTCGGTATAAACGAAGCAGCTGTCGTGCCCGACACTCAGCATTGTTCTCGACACCTCATTGGTTTCACTTATGCAACTTCACTGTTTTGGTTCAGTCTCAACGCTTTCAGGCTAAAGCCCTGATAAACCCACTGTACACTATCTTCCCAACACCCAACAGCAGGCAGACCAAGTTAGTGTAGTGGAGCAAGAGTCAGCTGAAGAGCCAGATATTTTTCTCAGGAGTGGAGATCTAAATGGAGCTAAAAAGACATTGGAAGTGTAAATAGGCAACTTTTCACTAACAAACTTATCATATCAATTTGATAAGGTAATAATATACCAATGTTGTGATTTTACCTTGTTTATGCAGGTTTGTATATAGTTTAAGTTGTTTTTTATTCTGAGGTTGGCTTTTATATATATTAGTTAGTTAGTTGTCTGTGGTTTATTGTTGACATGTGTAAATAAATGGTGTTGTAAAGTCCTAAGGGTGAACATTACAAAATATTTAGAAGAAATGTTACGTGAGTCACATACTGCATAAACACAGACTTCTTCTCTGGAAGATATGTGAGCTTTGATAAAAGTTAACCACCATATGGGGTTTGAAATGGCTGATGTAAAACTGCTCATTATACCCATTTCTGCCCTCTGGACAAAAACATGCAGTATAGACAGATGGCATATCTAATGTTATGTGAACACAGATCATTGTAAAGATAAAGATGAACACATTGTGCAGTAAATACACTGGAGTGGCAGGTAAAGCTCCAAGCACACACCAAAGTGGTTTAATGTTAGAAAAGTGAGCATGGGGTGTGAGGTCGCTGTTTCAAATCCCAGAAGCTAAATGTGTGGGAAGCAGGAGACTAACATAAAAGCCACACACCCTCAAAATAATTATTATTTAATATATGTTGGATCGTGGCGCCTCCAGCCTTGTAGTGGCTGCATTCTGAGAAACCAGCTTTGTGTGAAACACAAGTACTGTGTTTGATGTTTGATATGAAATGATTCACCATCAGGATCTTTGTCATTTTAAAGCTCCTGGCTCAGTGCAGCAGACGGGGTCTGTGGCAAATGGGAGTAAAGATCTGCAGGGATTTGGCTGCAGATGACAGGGAGATATCGCCACCTCCAAATCTGATTGTGTGCATGCGTATGTGCAGCTTGGGTACAGGACCCATTTAAAAGCTGGATATTTACATGAATGTTAATAAGGACATTCATATGTAAATATTCTAACATGTGTTTTGTTGTTTGTTTTCATGTCTGTCATATATTGGTTTGATTATTGTTTAAAATTTTACAACACCAGTACCAAAACCAGTACCCTTAAAGTAATATGAATACCGATAAAGTACTTCATTCAATACCTTGTGTAAAATGCCTGTTGAAGCCATAGTAGTTGATTGGTAGCTTATTATTAGTAAAGTGATCTATTGTCTTTTTTTCAAATGACTGTTACATAAAAATATTGGGAAATTGTATCCGATCGCTCCTCATCCTAATTAGGTCATCCTCACGGGTAGTATCATATGGGGAAAGACTACAGCTTGGGAGTTTGTTTGTATTTGAATGAGAGAGGAGGAGTGAAATAGTGACCAAATGAGTTGTGGGACAACAGGGAATTATTTTATTAACTTTCAATCAATAAAATGAATTGAAAGATCTCTGCAAGTGCTTTTTCCTTTAGTGGTGAGTCACAATCCTTAAAAAAGATGACAGAAGTAGAAAACGAGTAAAGAGTCGGCTTAAACAAGTCACTAAACTACACTAAAAAGTCTAAAGAAGCAAGCAGAAGAAAAGAAAGGCTGCACATCCACCCGATCACATCAACTACATCTGATATCAGCAGCTGCAGCCAGAGGCTCACTGAGCAAAATCAGCTGATTGCTGTTGCGCCACAAATGAGTTGAACTGATAAAACGGTCAGTGATCGACCGGTGACAAGCGGTTTGAATAGCAAATAAAAATGTATAGCAGGAGTAATACAGTACAGGAGTCAGGTTAAATGATACCAGAACATGAAAACAACAGAAAGCCAAGCTTGTGGTGATAAATTTGCAACAGTGATGATCACGCCTGAGACCGCAGCTGAAGGTGAGGGGCTGTTCATGCATGGACTAGACGAGTGCAGCCAAACATGCATGCAGCACACCAAAGAAAGAGAAGAGCAGGGCTTTTTTCCCCTTATGTGCCTGCACCATAAACTGTATTAAAAAAAGGCCTGCACACGCCAAGTCCATGTGTGCAACAGTCCCTTCACGTTTGGCTGCGGTCTTAGGCATGTTCATCACTGTTGCAAGTTTATCACCACAAGCTTGGCTTTCCGTTGGTTTCATCTCCTGGTATCATTTCACACTTCTCTGTACATTTTTATTTGCTATTTACATCACTTGTCACAGATTGATCATTGTGTTCCATCATATCAACTAAACGCTTTTGTGGCACAGCAGAGATCAGCTGTTTTTACTCACGGAGCCTCCTGCTGCAGCTGCTGCTGCTTCAGATGTAGTCACTGTGATCAGCTGGGTGTGCAGACTCTCTTTTCCTCTGTTTGCTACATTAGAGTCTGAAGTGTAGTTTAGTGACTTGTTTAAACAGACTCCTTACTCCTTTTATAATTGGGACTGTCGTTTTTTGAGGAGGTTTGCGATTCGCCAATAAAGCAAAAAGCACTCGCAGAGATCTTTCAATTCAGTTAATTGATCGAAAGTTAACAAAATAATTTTACGTTGTTTACTTTCAACACACGTATCAAAAAATTACCTCAAATTCGTTTCCCAAAACTTATTTGGTCACTAAACTATTTCACTCCTCCTATCTCATTCAAATAGGCCTATAAAAAAATCCACAAACCAGTCTTCTCCCATATAATACTACCTGTTAGGATGACCTAATTAGTATGAGGAGGATATGATACAATTTCCCAAAACTTTTATGTAACAGTTATTTGAAACAAGAAAAAAAAAAAAAAAAAAAAAAAAATAGATAACCTTGGTTGTCCATAACAACAATAAAAAAAAAACAACCAATCAACTACTATGTCTTCAACAGGTGGTATTTTGAAGAACGTACTGAATGAAGTACTCTATTGGTATCTGTACTGGTATCGTACAATTTTAAACGATACTCAAGCCTAGAAGATTAATGAAAAAGGTTTAGCGCCTAAAATGTGACAATTTGCTTTTCTTTGTCTAATATGACTGTAAACTGAATGTGTTTGGGGTTTTTGAGTACTATTTGGACAAAACAAGCAATTACAATACGTCAATCTGAAATATGCATTTTCCGGCAGTTAACAGACAACATCCTTTATATAAACAATTATATGGGGCAAATTAATCAATGATAAAGAGTACTCGTTAATTGCAGACATATATATGCAAGACTTCATGACATTATACTGCACTCTTATAGGGGTTGCTTTGTTGAGCAGTTTCTTGGTAAATCCACAATATTCACCATAATGATTATAGGATCATCCGATTTGATTTAAACTATAAATGTTCTGAAAACAAACCACCCAGAGTTATACAGGAAGATTTATCAACCACAAAAAGGTCACAGCTTTCATTTCTGCATCACCACACAGTGGATGTTTCCTTCAGCTGCCTGAAGCTGGACACAAAGCTCCTACCTGCTGACAAATGTGTCTGGATACAAGTGTCAGCTAAATGCCTAAAATGTAAATTAAAGTGTCAGCTAAATGCCTAAAATGTAAATCAAAGAGTAAGCTAAATGCCTGAAAATGTTAATGTAAACATGATTATTCTCTAAGGTGGGGTGAACTGTCCTGCATGCAGTGGACAAACACAGCATTTGGAAACATAAATTGTATGTAAACAACTATTATCCACCTTAGTGTAAGTTATAAACAACAATAGTGATTGGTCTCCTTGGTGCATTTGTTTTTAAAGATAATTCTAAGACTTTACTGTTTTTTTAGATACAGTATGTCAAAGTGCAGAGAGACAGGAGAGATCAGCAATCGAGTAGGAGGCTGTGAGCAACACGCATATTAGTCATAACCAAGATTAAATCCCAGGACATCTCATTTACTACATCTCTATTCCTGAGAACCACCAGACTGCTCTCTTAGGTCATGACACTTTACATATTTCCAAAATAGGATGCAACTTTCCAAGTGTTACATCAACGAAATATTTCAAGCCAATGTTATGTGACACATGCTTTTTATGTAATTAAAAGTAGCAAAAACTCAAGATCTTTTTACTACCTCTAATACTAATAACTGTGTACAAGAAGTGTTTTTTGTCTGAAAGCATTCAACTTTTGTTGGCAAGCAATTCTACAACATGTACATGCAACACAACATTTCCATGTTTGCCTTAAATTTATAGAAATTTAATCTGTGTATAAACACACAGCATTTTAAAAAATTATATTCATGACTTTTACCAGCTTATCAGTTCTGGAAAAAAAGATGTTTGTTGTTTACCTGAAGGCGTGGGACATTTGGCCTGATCAGCTTTGCTGGAGCTTTTCCTGGAGGAGGATGGAGTGGCGAAAGGCTTCTCAAACAGTTTGTCCTCCATGTTGGCCCTCTTGACATAAACACACGACTTCCCCAGCAGCACAATACTGTTCAACACTTTAAGTGAAACCAGCCTAAAGAGGGAGAAGGCGGCTATTAGAGAGGTGCATTTCTGACTGGAAGAAGAGTTTGTTAAAACTGAATAAAAAATGTGCTGCCTTAATAATAAAAACAAATAAAACAATCAAGCTTGATAAAGTATTCCCAGCTCTGATGTCTGGCTGAACACTTATATATGTCTTATTTGTCGATTGTAGTTTTAATTTGTGAAATCAATAATCACAGAATATTGGCATATAGACAATGTTAAAACATTTCACATTTGAACATCTGCTATTGCTTTTAATGCAATCAAATATCTGCTTTATTATATGAACTTTTTGCCAATTTGGTGGAGGGATCAACACAAATATGAACTGCAGATTTAGAAAAAATAAAATTTGCCATAACTAAACAGCTGTTTTGATCTTTCTTGCTGTTATTCAATGCTGAGATGTAGCAGAGTTATCACAGCGCTGTCTTGAGTTTGGCCACAGCTATAATGAATCTCTTCTACCATCTGGTTTCGATCGGCACTGTTCACATTCTACCACGGACACCGGGATGTTGATGTGCACCATCCTTCTGTGTTTCTGGGCTTTGCTATAAGGCCCAGCCTCTGACACTGATGAGAAAGAGACAGACACATTTGGGTCTGTGGACCAGTGCTCGCTGTGACAGGGTGTTTCGAACTGAGACTCAGCATGGCTGAATGTTTGCCAAGGCACAGCGGTCTGTTCAAGCCAGAGCTATTTTTAGATCAGGGGGTGGAGAAGGCCAGAGATGGCACTAGAGATGACAACACTGTAGTCTTCACCCTGAGGGAAATTCTTCAATGGTACGAACCCAATGGGATCTGGCAAATGAGACTGAGCTGGGCAATCAGCAGCTCAACACAGGGATAACGTGAGGGCACAGTGTTAATGCTTATGTAACTGTGTGTGTCTCTGAATCTGACTGTGTGTTTATGACAGTGCCTGCATGTGTTAGCGTGCATTCAAGAGACTGTGCAAGCATGTCTGTATACAACACATGGGAGCATGTTTGTGTGAATGTCATATTTGAAGCACTATCATTAAACAAAACAAAACACACAATTTATGACTAAATGAACACACAGTGTTACGATAAAAAAATTTGGAAATAAAGACTTTGACTATAATTTCAATGTTTAAAGTCTGTATTTCAATAAGGAGAGGGAAGGAATAACAACATATCGTATAACCAGAGTAATGTGCGTGAACAACTTAGACAACCAGAATCAGTTTCAGCCTTTAAATCTCCTTTTGAGCTCCATTTTTACAGTCAGATTAAAATATATTCAGTATACGTAAAATTAAACGGTCATGTACATTACAAGTACAGCAATGCAAGGCTTAAAATCTCCTAAATGTTGGATGATGGACAGAACAATCTACCATAAAATCATGTAATAACATCAGCAATGCACCAACATGAAAATTCTTGGCCAAAGCCGAATAAAATGAAAGAATTTAGTGAATACCGAACAAGTACACTCACATTTTTGCCATTTTTTCACCATTGCATAAATTAAATAGTCAAAATGTGCTTTTTACTCAGTGTTTCCCACAGGATTTGGAGAGACTATGGTGGTGGGTCCAAGGCCCGAGAGGATCCAGTAAAGTAAATTACATGTGTCCATTTATTTTTAATGTACACATGTAATATGTTTTATACTTTCTGTGAACCTGTAGACACCTTATTTTGAAAACCGGACGTTGTCACATGTGTATCCTCGCACTAAGTTTATCAAGTCCATCAAGTCCAGACACTTTAAAATGCTTCCACACTGCCGACATGTCAATGTAATTGTTCGGTAAAATTTCTTTGGTCTTTTGACTTATTTTTTGCTATTTTCGGCCGATTAATTTTGGTGGCCGAACATTCAGTGCATCCCTAAATAACATTAGTAATATTTTATCAGTATAACAGAATAACTTTGATAGACTTACCCAAGATAAAATAGGAACACACAAGTGTATGAAAGAGCTCCCTGCACCTTCACCGAACTCATTACCACTCGAATAAGCTGTTGAAACATTAAAAAGCAGAAAAAAAAGGGACATTCTAATTAATTTAAACAATGACGAGAACCAGCAGGCAGCTATCCTCAGCTTGTAGCATTGAGTAGAAGTTTGTGGGAAATTCTTGCTAATATTTGTTTGCCAATTACTAATTAGTCATTGGCACATAAATATTAGCAATAAGATTGTGGTATTTAGTGACTGAATAGCAACAGTGCAAGAGTGGAGCCTCTCTTACCAGAACAGCCAAAGGCAGAGGAATGAAGCCCATCCTCCGGGCCACTGAGTCACTGTAGTCTGTACAAGCCTACACAGTGACGGACAAGCACAGATTACAGCACTTGACAAAACTGCATTAATTAGCTGCGTAGGCTCAGTGCTGTTTATGTAAGTATAATGATGGTGATGTGAAAAAAGATGCTGTAAGTTGCTTACATTTTTTTGTCGACTGCTGACAAGATCGAAGGCCAAACTTGCTCTGTATTCACTGTACACCTGGGAAAGACAATGTACGTGAGCAAAGTATTATAAATGTACTGTGTGAATAATGAATATCAAGTTTGGTCCTTACATCTGCTGTGATGTCGTTGAATTTAGTGATGAAAGCATGTTTAATGATGTCAACAACAACTTCAGAGGTGATGACCATAACGACATCAGGAAACAACACCCACAGGTGGTCTGAGGGAGAAAAGGGCACAACAAACTGTGTTAAATATTACCTTTATAATGTATTTTTACCTAATTTATGCTGGGAACGTTATGCTGGGAAGAGTGCACATACTCAGCAATCCTTCCCTGGATATTGTCTACATTCAGCCCACAACATACCAGGTTCCAGGTACAACCAGTTTACTTTTGTTATAGAAGCTCCACTAGAGCAACAGCTGGAGTTAAAATATCTTCGATCCTCAGTTGTAGTTAATGCGATTGTGTTCACTGCCCACTTCTGAGATTTTCTGATCCAGGATTCAAGTGTGGCGACACTTAAAGTTGGGGTAGGCAACGTTGGAGAACAAGCAAGAGACTGCTAAATTTTGAAAGTATCCAACAGAAAAAGATAAGTAAATTACTGGGGATGTGTGATTTGTATACTTCTTTAACAACAGAAAGCTGTAGCTCTGCTAGTATTAGCACATCAGTGTTACATTTTCAGCTGACATGCCACGTCTGTCATCCACTGTGTGACTGGCTTTGAGACTGTCAGAAGGCGCTGATTGGTTTCAGAGGGCTGGCGTACAGAAACACCCAGCTGTCATCCCTCACTCTACTCTGTTGCATTCACTGAGGTTGGTAGGAGAGAAACATCCCCAAAGTGTTGCATTGGGGTCGACCAAATCAGCAGGAAAGGAGCTGCTCAGCAGACTTTTCTGAATTTTTTCATGACAAGCAGTGACCGTTTTCAAAAATTCAGCTTTTGAAGTAGACAAACTATGGTGAACTAACCTGGGGAAGCACGACATCTGTTTGCATTTTGTTTGCAGTTTGAGGAAAAACAGATAATTACCTGGGTTCCATGCGAACTGCTCCATGTTCCTGAGACAAACGATGAGCAGGAGAACGTAGCTGGTGAACCTTTCCTTGATATCTGAAGAATAAAATAAACACATTTGTGATTGCAATCTCTTAAAAGTTGATTAAGAAGCATCAACATTTAAGATATAACAGTGGGAAAGTTGCTTTCTCCCACACTTGGTATCCTCATACTGCAGTTTCGCGCGCGTTTAAGGAGGCGGTGTTAAAGGTGTGAAAGACGGTTTTAAATGAGTCAGATCTGTCAGTTTTGCTGAGCGGAGGTGCTATGTGAAAAGTCTGAAATAAATCACTGTTCATTATAGCAGCATGTCGAAGTGGCTTTTGGTCTTATAACAGCACTGCATGCTATAGACATCCATCTATTATAATTTAAGGACAGTACTTTAAATGATCAGCACGGCATTGTCTGCGCTGATATTGGGCTGGGCACTATGGGCAAAAAATGTTAGCACAATAAAAAATTCCATGTCAGTCGATATCAATTTTTATCACGAAAAATGTCAAATCATTATTTCTTTCAAGTTTAAAGGCAGGTTTTTGTTCCTGAGTGAAAGTTGAAGAAACCAGGCGGTTAACTTTGGTTTTAAAATAAACTGTATGGTCAGAACAAGACAAACACTTGATGCCAAACAGTGGATTAACTAAACAAATTTGAGGTAGAACATTCAAAACAATTATGATAAAATCTTTAATCAACAAATATGCATGAGTAAAATCAAGTAGTCCTCATCAAAATAAATCATCAAATGAATTAAATTAAACATTTATTGAACATTCATTATATTGTTATTGAGGAAACCTTTACTGCGATAATTATCATTACTGTTTTATTACCCAGCCCTATGCTGATAATACCATACTAATAAGGACCATGCACAGCTTGATAAACAGGAAATCTACCAAGATGTGAGTGAACAGTGGGAGTAAAATGGCAGCTGATAAAGGCTTATTGTCTTCAGCTGTCAACAGAACACAATAAGAGTGACTAAGGGAATCAAAAGGGAAATGCACAATGTATTTAATATACATCTGTATTCGGACTATCAAAGCCACATGGACATTAGGGTTGGACGATGTCTACATTGAAACATCGGGATGGACGATGGCATCCTATATCGGCCCAATCCTAATGGACCGATTCATAAAAGGGTCATATGTAATTTTACTTAAGTTGTTGCTTGTTTTGAATGTTTTTCCATTCCAGTTTGATGCTTAACATTTTACTAAAAATCAATCAGTCATGTTGAATGATAGATGTCAATTGTAAGTAAAAAAACATCCAACAGAAAATGTCAAAAGTATGTTTCATCTACATGACTCACTTAAAAGTAGCTTTTTGAAACAAGAAACAGTATCAGGTCAGCAAAAATTGTTGGCCTACTACCAGAGCGCTGCTACTACTGGATGTGTGTAATGTTGACCAACTATGGAACTAAACCATTATTGGAAGATTCACCTGATAAGTGAATCAGCAAAAGGCTCAAAGTATAAAACGTATACACATCTATTACTCATGTTTAAGCGTTGTCACAATAACTTCAGTCTGACATCAGACTGAAAAATTACTTAATCGATTATACACAATTTTCCCTTTTCTAGCTGTAGCAGTAAAGAGCAGGAAGCATGAGGCAAATGATTATTGCAGATTTGGTAGACTGTGAGACAGCCTTATAGTAGATGAAGTATTACATTTTTTGAGAGTAAATAAATTCTATGCAGACTGACATCACATAAGAAGCTAATTAAATTAGAGTATACAAGTATGTTTTTAGTTCCCTGTTGTTTTTATTAATTCAAATTATGTATAACATGTGTGATTACTGCAGTGAATATCTTACCGCTGTTGGACATTTGGAATAAGTTGTTCTTTCCAAATTTCTTGAACACACTTCCTTTGATCTCCACAAACTGTATTTGTGAGAAGAACAAAGAAAGAAATGCAGTAAGCAGTATTTAAGCTCCAGAAAATACAACACAAACTATTATGTTGCAGCTGCAAAAGTAACGTTTCATCATCAGCATGCCAAGTTAAATATTTCTGGGACACATCTGCATACAAATTATTTAAGTAAAATGCAGTTTGTGAGCAAGTGTGCATATATTTTGTTAGTGGAAGAGTGTAGCTGCTTAAACAATCACATCAGGCAGATTGTTGTATACTATAATATCTTGGTTTGCATAAACATGCATATCTGTATGTGTATGTGTGCACTGACGTTGTTGGACATCATGATGGTGAGCAGGGACTTGTTGTGCGAGTTGAAGGCGACGTTGAGGGTGGAAGCTTGGACCATGATGAGGATGGCATGGAGGACTGACAAACAGCTGCTCAGGAAAACAACAGATTTAAAAAGCATTTTAGCACCAACTACCCTTTCATTCAAAACGTAACTACAAGTAACACATCTTAATAGGTAGACAGGCCACCTTCTACTGAAATCAATGCCTGAAAACAACTTAGCTGTGACCATCAACAGTCATGGGCTCTTTCTACATATCCTAGATCAAGAGCTTCTGCTCTGCTCATTCACTAAAGGTCACGCTGTAATATGAAATGCTCAGAAAGTACAGTAAAAGTAATTTAAACCTAAGTATAATAGTAATATAAAGTTCAATCAAAGATGGAACGCATGAGGGAAGAACATATTGTAAGCTCAAGAAAACAATAGACAAATACACAATAATGCACTGAACTCAGCTGGTTCAGGTATTTTTGTTCAGCCCTAAGGAAAATGTATACCGGTACATTTTTTTGCTTTTAAGTTCTCATTTCCCTGTGTTGTTGGAGAAACAATTTTCATTTTGGTATCTTTCAGCCAAGTCATGCAGCACTTTATCTTTTTCAGTGGTCACACAGAGCTCAAGAATCTCACCACGAAATAGGGACTAATATAATATGGGACTAACTGTATGTGATCTGTCAAACGTAACACTGGGAAGTTAGAAACAGTAAAGAGACACCCAATGATAATCACTCATCATCAAAATTCAAATCAGCTTGTCAAGACTTGTGACATCCATATTTTTGTGGCTCTGAACAAGAAGGATACAGACATAAAAGACGGCCATGACGAAGTGAGGAATGACTCCTATATTATCTCTTTTCCGTTCTTTGGGTTCTGTGGCTGTCCAGTAGAGAGCATCCAGGGTGTCTTGACCAAAGGACGAGAAAAGGCGGTCAGCCACCTTGCAGAGGAATGACAGATACGATCATAACTTAATTAATGTAATTCAACCAGAGGTTTGATTAATTTCCTGCTCTTCCTTGAGCTTACCTACATGAATGCATCATATTATTTTGTTTTTTCATAGTTGTTTTAGTTTCCAGCAGAACAATTATGCCATCTTGTTTTGTTCTCTTCTGAGATAAGATCCTACCCTTTCATTTCCATATAATACAATTAACAACTGACTGTCAACTAAGATAAACCACTCTTCATAACAACAAAAATCACATAATGTCCAATAAACGTGGATTCCAGCCACATGAGTCTGACATGTATTGCACCTGTAACTGGTTCTGGAACTTTTGTGTCAGAAACACAGTAAATCATTATAATTTCCATTGCAAACATCACATCAAGAGTTTCCTAGAAATTCTGGGTAATTCCTAGGTTTTGGAAACCCTTTCCCCCCCATTTTGCAGCCTTACCATTGATACAGTACTGATCATTCTGTAACTAAAGGACAAAACTTCGACATTCTAGTCATGTGGAAAAGATCTGGAGCAATGCATTAAACCTATCTGGCTCACTACACTGTAAGCAAGTGATCACAGAAGTTTTTCTATTTCCATTTAATTTTGTAGTTTCATTGCTCGATGACAAAATAAATGTACCAGTGGCCACTGTGTGTGTATTCACTGCCAGAACTATATACACGCTGTATGCAAAAAACTGGACATACACAGAATCATAAAAAACGATGAATGTACATAAAGGTTTGAATCCTGCATGTTTTAGAATACAGTTATTTTAGAATCAAATGTCACATGTGAGTGTATAAAATATGAGTTACCTCCAACATGTTGTAGATGAGGTATAGTTTGATGACAGACTGTCCTCTGATCAGGTGGTACATCATGGAATAATCGACGTAATGCATCATGGAGAAGCACAGCACCAGGATCAGGCCCTTCAGCATGTCACATACCTGTGCTGGCTGCAGCAGTCGAGACCCGCTGACCACACACACACAGAAAGATTAATTTAAACATCTGTATTGAAAATAGAAACACATTTAACCAACCTATCAGAACATTCTCACATATTTTAACACATACTTGCATGCTGAGATAGTGCAGTATATGTAGTTTTGTATATGCCTAACATGCACAAACAATAAACCTAATTATATTGTCTCAGTGAACAATTAAAGGTTTGTAACCACACATAATGTATGTGGATGCTGATGAACATACATTTTCAGCACATAAAAGTATGACCATGACACTACAGCATTAACAAACATTTGCATAATTGATACAGAGATCTACTGGTATAGAGCGAAGAGGGAGCAGACCCCTGATTCATTACAATACCAGATGACATTACTGACTAGTTATAGAGGCTGAGAGATCTCTGCTTTTCATACCATTCAAGGACACAATAGGACAACACCTAGGGATAGATAATTCATTTCTGTTCAAAATGAGATATCCCGCATAAAGGAAATGGCAACAAGTAGTGATAACACAAATATCACAATGTGAAATATTAAAGTCAGTATCTCCTTTATACTAAATGTTATCTCATTCATAAAATTTATCTCCTTTCAATATTTTTCTGTTTATGTTCTGTGCTTCTGCTCTTCTAAGATTAAATCTGTGTTGTCCTTATCTACCAAATAGACAATGGTACGCCAACAAAAACTCATATGAGCATCCATCTTTATGGAAATATTTATATTTTTGTTACCAAAAGGGGTGCAGCATTTTGGACAGAAATGTTTGAAATGGTGTTGGGTGAACAAAATAAATGTAAGAAAACACACATGCTAAGCTTTCACATACTGCGAAAACAGCAACAAACGTCTTTTAATGGGTAACGTTGGGTTTCAAACATGTGCATCTTTCATAATGAATAGCAACGGTTGGCAATGGCAGATTGGGAGCGTGGAGGGCTGACAAATCCATAGGGCCGGTTATTCAGTATTTACTATAACAGGGATAACTGGGAAGAGCCAGAGAGAGAGAGCTTAACTTTAAGAAGCCCTGCATATTTTACATGTCAGCTGTGTGACTGGTCTAGATGTCTGCAAACACCACTAACTACAGCCAGAGAAATATGTAATGCTTACCCTTACTGACCATAAAGCTCAACTTCAATTTCCACAAACATTATTGTTTTCAAACACAATACAGCCAAATTACAGTGTTTTGCTGTTGTTTTTTTATTTGACCACATTGCCACAAAGACTTAAGTATCATTGCTCCTCAGCTGAACAGCCACCTCTCTTGCCCAAGGTCAACTGTCCTACATGTACCACTTCAGTTTTCCACTAAATCACTATAAACAACAAAGACTAATACTACTCAAACTACTCTAACAGCCATCATGACCTTAATTAAATTCAGCGGCAGTCGATTAATCTTGCATCACAACAACAACAGGATTACTCCTCACACTTTTTTAAAACATGGGAGAGAAAAAAATATTAAGATGGAAATAGTGCACGGCTGGAAGGTGTAGAGAACTATTGATTAACTATTGATTAGGAGCCTCCTAATCAATAGTTAAAATCTCTACAGAGAGGGGGAAAAAGGGCATGCGTTGTACAGCTTATTAACAATTTCCTGGAAACACAGATGAAATTATATAAAAGCCATTAACTCTTATCTTATATCTATAAATATGATATAAATATGATGGCACAAAAATGGGTTCCTATCTATTATCAGGAAGTTGTCCATATGATATTAAAGATTACTCGTGGTTTATTTTCTTGATGCTGTGGCACCATCCAATGGTCAAATAGTAAAATAGTCAAAAATAACAACATAAGCTTGATAGGTTCCCACAGATCATCTATTTCTGAATTGTGTTTTTTCCGCTCAATGTGCAATAATTTACAATAGATAAATGTTTAGTGTACTAGGATAGAGTGTACTGTAGCAGAGGATAAAGGAGTGAGGTAAACCAGGAAAGATTGCAACAGAAAATAAATTTTGAGTATTTAAACTGCTGCAGAACAAATACTGAACAAGAAATCATGAAAAAACAAACAAACAAAAAAAAAAAAAAAAAAAAAAAAAAAGAGTAAAATCAGATATAAAAGATACTAGGGCAAAATATTTCATTTACAACATAACAGAGGAGCAGAAAATCTTGGAACCAGTGAATATTTGACATTCTCCTTGATAAATGGCCTAAAAAATCTAAACTATTGCTGGTAAAATCATCTAATCGAATAATGAACTAATCTCTTATCAACAATATTTCACTTCTCTTAAAAGTATGCGTTGGTTAACAGTAGCTTTTGGTATTCAGGTGGTTAAAGGTGCCAATGTATCTAATCCCCAACATGTGCGAAACACTTGGCTGCTGCAGCCGGCTGCTAGTGTAACCTGTACAAAGCAGTCTTCACTGTCTCTCTTCTACAAGCATTATCTCCAAAACACAAGTGAATATTATGTATGTTTGAGTACAGTCAGCTATGTACTGCATTCTTAGCAGCCATCACTAAGTGCCAATCATACTGCATTAGCTTGACAGTATGCAGTAAGACTGCACCAGAAAAAGAAGAGAAAGCCTGATTCTTATACTAAACTGTGTTAGAGAAGCAAACCTGTGACCAAAAAGAAGCTGTTCTGCTTCTGTGGAGCAACTTGGGGTTTCTGTGCAGGGAAGGTGAACTAGTTTTGTTACCTTCCTCAACAACAACTGCCGACAGATACCCTTAAACAAGACAAATAAGCCCCAAACTGTTCCAGAGGAGCTGTACAGTAGGCAGTTTAAGCATGTGCAGCTGTATCACTGACAAGCAACATGGTGATGAGAATGAGCATGCACTCTCAGCAAACCTTCCCTGGATGAGTTTTTAAAAATTAAAGATAAAAGAAAATCCCCAGACTTATGAGGAACCAACATGGCTGCTGTGGTTTGGAGAACATGACGTGAGGTGCCGAGCTGTATATTAACAGACATAATGGAGATGAAGATAAACTGGTGAATGCATGTGGAGGCCAGTTTAGGACAGTCATCAGATTTATGAAGCCATGATAGGTTTTAGGGAGCGTACCTGCTTCTTCTGCAGTAGGGGCATGTGTGTGCCCTGCAGGGGGAAGGAAGGCAAGGGGAGAATCAGGCGTGGGGGGTGGGCAGGAGGGCAGGCAGTGTCCATCAGGGAGGTTCAGGTACATACTGTGTGCCTTGTAGCTGCAGGTTTACTGCACTGCTTTTCAGTTTCAATGTTCCATACCTTTTATTGCCTCAAACAGCTGTTAATGAAAACATATCTAAACAGCAGAAGACAACTCACAACATGTGAACTGCCAGTTGGATAAAAGCTACATTGAGTGTTTTTTCCCCCTCTTTTGTACAAATCACAACCTTATCAAGACCTAGGAAAAAACGGTTAAATTCATTTCCAGACCTGTGTAATAGTAGATAGTATAATATAAACAGGGCTTTCATGTAGACATAATCCTGGTAAAAGGGAGACCATTAATTAGACAAACCTGGTGCAATAAGTGAATAAGAAACCTTTAGCAGAATCTTTTGAAGGCCTATATTTTCTCCAAGTTGAAGAAGGAAAACAGCTGTTATGTTCAAAACTATAGCTCTTATAGGGAAATACACAAACAGTCACCAAGTCTTAAACCAGTTTCATACCTATGAAAGATTTTGGACCACGTGTAAGAAAATTCTCTTCACCACCACATCCATAACACCATATCATATAGTATAAACTTTTCATCTTCAAATCTATTTAGTGATGTCTGTAACTGTCTCTGCTGCTATACAGTAGGTATAGAGAGAAACAATGCAAACATTTCTGGCAAGTTTTTGTGCACGGCTTAGTTAGTGACTTCTCGTTGAAAATAAAAGTCTGTTTAAAAGCAAGAAACCAAATAGGAAGATGGTAAATACTGCATTACTTTAAAATCAACCATGCTCATCTACCAAGCAGAACTATTTGTCACAACTTTTTGAGTTATATGTATGCATTTATTTGTGTGTATGTCTCTATAATTAATGCCACTGACACATTCACTTCTCTATGCTTGTGTCATTTCAAACATATTCTATTCACAGGTAAATACTCCCAAACGCTTTCTCAAGTTGGTCATTCTCGCCACGTTACAGGTCAGACAGTACAGGTTGGCACTGTACGCTGCACGAGGCAAAAAACGTGAAAAATTTTGATGTGACCTCAACTTTACCATTCTCACGCATTTTTTCAAAATGTTGAAATAAATAAAATTCTTTTGTTCCAATAATCTGACAAAAAAATCTTGAAAATCTATGCGTTTCTTTTGGTATGCAGGTATATTTATATGGTTTTATTTTTTTATGTTTATAGGTAGGAGAGTGTGTGTTTAGGCTCTGACCTGAAGCCACAGCATGGCAGGGTGAGAAGGCGGAGGATGGCCAGCAGCACCCTAAGGGGCAGAAGGGTGAAGACGTACAGGAAGGCGTCCACACATAGGAAGAAGCCAAAGGTCATCAGCTGGAAAAGTCACATGGTAACACCTCCAAGTCAACAATTGTCAGCGTGAACAATATGCATTAAGTAAAACAATGATCATCAGTGGGAAAGACTGTTTAGCCTACAGACCCATTTACTAATCATCTTGAAAGATAAATAAGTATTTCTGTGTGTCAAACAAGGACAAGTACAACAAAATAAAATAATATGAAGAAATGCAAGAGCATCAGCTGGAGGGATTCACAACAGTTTCTTCACATCCAAATAATTATTTCTAGCTGAAAAACTCTTATTTTCTGATTAAAACATGACACACAAAAAAAGACTAGCTCTAAATCCAATGATGCAACAGACACATACCTTTACAGTGTCCCACATTTGAATAGCCATCGCCATGTCATTTTAAAAGTAACATATTACGAGAAGTGTATTTATGCCAGCTGACGTCTTCTGACTCCTACAACATGAAGTCACTGAGGTACGTTTTGTGAAGCTAGTGGGAGGGTTTGTCTCTCATTGGTGGATTCTGTGTAACTTTTCTTGGGGCCTTGTCAGGTGTGGGTGAAGTTGGTTAGTCTGCTCTACATAGTAAAATCATTGAGGTCTTTTTATGTTTACACACATTTCTCTTTTGCCCCCAAGGAAAAACCAAGCCAGTAAGAACTATATTAGTCTGAGCTCTCTTGCTTGGATGTATTCCTGTAGAGAGTCTATTCAACACCAAACACAATAAACAAAGATCTCAATATTACATGCAAACATAGAGGATTCCTCCAATGGCATAATTGTGTGATACATAAAACTATAATTTTATAACTTGGGTCAGTCTTTTTAACAGGCTGTAACTTGTGTTTTTCAGTACAAGGATATATTTGTTATTACCAGTTATCACTGTGAAGTACAGTATGTGATATTCCCGAGAAAGAGGCAGTGCACAGTTCAGATAGATCCACATTTTATGTTTCAACATTGCCACCTGGTGGCTTGTGGGAAGAAATACAAAAATATGCAGATGTCAGTGAGGCACATGGCAAAAAAAAGTTTTTATATAATACTATTTTACATACATCACTTATTAGTGCAAAATTGTTAAAGTGCAATCAGCCAAACTTAATCTGACCAACCACTAATAAAAAAAGTTCTATTTATAATGATATTAAATGGAGAAAGCAAGCTGGTTTTATCTTCATTTGTGAAGCTCTACCCAACAAATCTTTGGTATTTTATACTTGATAAATGACCAAAACAATTAATCGATTACAAAGCCTGGAGTTGATAAATTTGTCAATAAACAGCTCAGCATTATTGTAAAACATGTAGTGGGACGATCAGGTTTAGCACTGACTTAGTTTGAAACAGTTATGGACTGGCTGTGTGCTATAAACATGACTTTGCCTTCTGTGTACTTCTGGGAAAGACAGCAGACAGATGAAGATAAATGGAGAAAGAGGGCAATTGAGTTCAGGACTTTTATTATATAGTACCTTCTCCAGCTCCTTGGGAATACGCATGCATGTGTAAACTCTCTCTCTGCGCTCGGTGTACTTTGCCTCATTGTGTTCCAGGAAGTAGCCTCTGGTGAGCTCTGCAGCAATGAAGCGCGTCAACGACGGATCTGGAACAACATTAGAGCACCAGTGTTCCCACCAAGTCCATTGTCTGCGACAGTTACAATCACAGCTATCAACACAATGAGAGTGCCAACCTTTTGAGTGTCGCACTGCAAAGTGAAAGAGAAGGAAACTTCTCTGAATGGGGAAAACTGGGGGTTTAACAATATTCTTAACTCCCAGTTTGATTCAATGCACCATGAATTTGTCTGCATGCATGTTCTTTGTAATATACAGTAGGTTTTGCAGGTTTGTAGTTTTTTTTATGGCTGTTTATATAAATTAAAGCTATGTTTTGTCCAAAACTCAAAAGATATTCAGTTTTGTATTATAGGAGACAAGAAATTTGAGAAGGTGAGAAGGAGCTGCCTTGTAAAAGACTGCATCTTTACATCAAGAAAAACGTTTTACATATTGGAAGAACAATTGAAATTGAAAAACTGACTGAATATATATATTTGAAACTATTCAAATAGGGTGATATCTCTTGTTATGAACTAGGTTTAAAATATGCAAAAAAAAAAATACAGGTTTGGTTTTGTTGTCTCAGTTTGACTTCATCCTAATGCCCACATACTTATCTTGAAATTTTTTCCACTTGAATTCAACCTGTGAGAACCCATCAAACATGTCATGCTTCATAAAGTAAAGACAAAGATGAATTCAGTGTACAATAAATATTACATTACCTTACAGTAAATGTAGCAAGCAGACGTTAACTACATAAGAAAGACCAAAGGATCGACCACATATTGACAAGTGAGGCTACAACTAATTATAATTTTCGTTATCTGCTAATCATCGTTTAATCTATTATCCATTTTGTCCATAAAATGTTAGAAAATTGTGAAAATGCCCAAGGTGGCATATTTTTTATCTCGTTTAATCAAGACAAAAAATATTCAGTTTACCTTCATGAAAAAGATAATCTTCCTATTCCTTACACTGGAGAAGTTGGAACCAGCATGGTTGACATTTTTACTTATCATAACTATCAAGATTAGATACTGTAACAAGAATGTTAATGTGTTTATATTTTCTGCTCACTGAACTGTCTATCTTTGTGAGGCTAACGTTACAGACGCTGTTTATGCAGCCACTACAAACTTTAGACATTAATACAGCAGCTAACGTTATACCTTGAGTGAGAAGATCCAGAAGTGGTTTTAAAATATTACTCTATTGTTTCAGTCACAGAGTCGTTTTACAAGCAGGTTTAATGAGACAGTTTATTATTAGCTAGCTAGTTAATCAAGCTAGCACTGACTGTAAAGCTGAACAACCAGCGATGACAGATCTCGACTCAGCGTTTACGTTCGTCCAACTTACTTAGATATTTGGAAAATGACTGTTATCTTTAAAATATTATATTAATAATGTCACTCCACTGCGAACGTACACAGTCAGCAAACTAAAACAACACATTTAAGTTAAGCAGTCTAACGTGTATTAGCTGTAACGTTAGTAACGTCAGTAGTGGGGACCCGACGTTTACCTGCTGGGTGCTCCCGTTGCTCCCTCCTGACTGCACTTATGTCGTAAAATCCCAACGTTTCTGGCAGTTCTGGGGTGAGGCCGATTTTACCCGACTTGTGCAAATCCTCCCACGGTCGTTTCTGTCTTTTCTTTAGCTCTGTTTCTGTTTCTTTCTCCTCTGACAGCTCGGTCCCCGACAAGTCCGCCATCTTTACTTTGGCTGCTGCCGCCGCGTCGCCCCGTGCAACGTCATTTTACTGTGGGTTACAACGTCATTGTGAACGTCACAAGGCAGTTTCGACGGTTTCTTTTAAACTTATATATATTTACTCATATATATATATATATTACTTTCAAAAGGCTGAATTAATGACAGTAGCTAATCTTTCTTGTTTAATAAATTTTTTTTTAAACAGGAAAAGATAATGTCATTAATTCTGCCTTTAAATCCTCCTTGACTTTTTGCTGCTTTTGTGAAACTTTTTGCAATAACTTTGTGCTTTTATTGTTGAACTTTTTATGTTATTTTGAAAACTTGTGCTACTTGGCACCATAGAAGATAACACAAATTCGAGTTTTGTTTTTTCTTATTACTTTTTTGGCTAAATTTCACATTCATAAAGCCACATTTACAGATGAAAATCTATGGTAGTCAAAAAGAAGCTAGATTCATTTCATATAAATGTCTTTTCATGAAATACATGAAATTCATGAAATTGACTTATTGCAAGCCTTAACTCATTTTTGCAAAGAGCTGATCGAATATGGCAAAAATAATAATGTAAAAACATGTACTGTAGATTAACGTAATGTTAATGTATGATATATGCTAATATTATTCTTGTTATCTTTGTATAATTTTTTATAAATGTCCCTGGTATCATCATCATGCCAATGCTAAAGATATGCTGTACATTATTTCCGTCATTATTTTAAAATACTACAACAATAACAATTATGATAATTATAAAACTTAACATTTAAAAAAATAAAATAAAAATTAATACAGATTTTTTAAAAACTGGAAAAATTGCAATTATTGAACAATTGAAAACGTTGTTGCAATACCCAATATGCTCCACTTGGTGCCGCCAAAGTTCCACCACATCGTCCTGGATTTAAAGTTTACCCAACAACAGTGCTGTGGCCTGTTACTACTGAGTTATCTGGGTAACTTCGCTGAGTATCACACAAAGTCCAGGTTCATGTTCCAAGGTTTACTTTCTACTTACTTAAATATTCAGGTAACCAGAAGCTTGAAACAAGCCAATAAATGTCAAAATTTCAAATAAAATCAAGAAGCAACACAGGATAAAGGGAAGGTACATCAAATCAAGGTCCATCCATCCATCGTCAACCGCTTATCCTGCATACAGGGTCGCGGAGGCCTGGAGCCAATCCCAGCAGACAATGGGCAAAAGGGGGAGTACACCCTGGACAGGCCGCCAATCCATCGCAGGGCCACACACTGATAAACAACCAGTCACACTCACACCTAAGGACCATTTAGAGCCACCGATCAACCTAGTCCGCATGTTTTTGGACGGTGGGAGGAAGCCGGAGCACCCAGAGAGAACCCACGCACAACATGCAAACTTCACACAGAAAGGCCGGGACGACTGCGGTTAAAACCCCGCACCTTCTTGCTGTGAGGTAACAGTGCTTATGGTAGTAGCTTAATACTTAAGCTTAATAGCTTAAGGTTATTTAAATAAATTTACAGAATCCATTACTTGCAGTGGTGGATGCAGTCTTATAACTAGATCATTTCCTTGAGTAAAAGTACTAATACTTGACTTGTAAGAAAAATCTGTTCAAAGTGAATGTAAGTAAGTATTAAAGGTACAGGTGCTGTGACTGTTATTATATCATTAGATTAGTATTACTCATGCATTAATATAAAAGCAGGATTTTACTGTTGTAGTTGGTTGATCAGTTTGCTGAATATTTTTGTATTAATAGTTTGGTTTTTTGGTTTATAAAAATTCAGCAGTTAGTGAGAAATTCCATCACAATTACCCAGGGTTCAAAGTGACACAATCACAATGTTTGTTTTTAAATAAGTAAAAGGAAAAGTAGCAAATCCTCCCATTTTAGAAGCTGGAACCATGAAATGTTTGCATTAAAAATGACTTAAACAATTATCAAAATAGTTGCCAATAAAACTTTCTTTCAATCGACTTATTCATTCATTCAATTCAGCTGTAAACAGTTGGGTAGTTTAATGTATAACACAACATCGTATTTTACAAGTTCTGCATATGTTTTGTATGTAAACTTTTTAATGTGTAAAATAACTAGTAACTAACGCAGTCAGATAAATGTAATGAAGTAAAATGTACAGTATGTCTCTCTAAGTACAAGTAAAGTCCCATGAAAATAAAATACTTAACATACAAGCATGTCACATACCAAGACTGATTACCTAGCTTAAATGTTAATGTTGAATTTCTTCATAAACTAAAAGAAAGACAACCAATCTGCTGATGAACTGTCCTTACATTTTGGGCCTGTCAGTGTCCTACAGGAATCCTTAGGCCATAACTGCAGTGGAGAGAGTCTACACATTAAAGAAAAAATCCATGGAGATACACCACTAGATATCATTTTTGACCTCTTCATCACATTCCATGACTTATTTTGTGATGAAGAGAGGAAAGTGTTTAAACATATTCTTTATGTAGTGATTTCCTAGAATGCTTTTTATTAACATCCAAAGAGTAGGGGAAATACATGAACCTGAATTAAATGTATGTATATATATGAAACAAAGAAGTGGATTAGTGTTTTAATACTAGAGCGTGTTTGGGATGATGCTCACATATTTAAAACACAACCTGTCTTGTGGCTGCATTGCATTCTGATCTATCTCTGTCTTATCTCTGGTTCTCTCTTTTGAGAAACGCCAAAAACATGAAGTTTAGGTGATGCTATGACTTCATCACAGATGCAGGGAATATTTAGACATTATTTCTAATGATGTTATCACTGTTTATAGACCGTTTTAAAGTTCGCTTTTTGTCTTTTAAGATGTAGCTAAAGAGACTGTGAAACTGTCCCAAAAGGATCAGTCAAATCCACTATCTTTAGCAAAACAGCAAATCAAATGGTCTCATCTTAATGTCCACTTAGCGATTGAATTACACTTTCTTCTTCTCAGATAAGGTTGTTATGGCATTGTACATGTTAACATTGTAATTTTTCTGAGCACATTAACGACTTTTCGTTGTTGGACAAGACAAAATTACATTTTCCAATCTGTTGAGGAAGGTTGTGGTAAGATTGTTTCGGTCAGCTGCTTTCCAACGGCTGATCAAACTGATCAGAGTTAACTGGTGAGAGTAAATATCCACACAAACAGATGCTACGTGCACACATGATGCATGTAACCAAACCAAATTCAACTCCTTTGTAAGCACGGTTTATTGGCACACATAATGGTAAAGCATACATACCAGACATCAGATATGACACTGAACACCTCTGCTATATAATGTACAAATGGTGTCTAATAATACTAGGCTCAAACATATTTAGAAATGTGTTAGCTTCCTTACAAATGCACAAATAAATACCCATAAGATCCAATTGTGTAAAGACATCTGTTGTTGTCTTCTTGCCCATTTCCAAACAAAAGTCCAACAAAAGAGATCAGGGATATAATATCAATCCGATTAAAGATTATAGAACAATTGTGAACACAAAAACAGGGACCTCAAACCATTTCTGTGGGGTGGATGGGATTTTATCTGAGCGTTGTTTTCAAAATGTAAAATTGTTTTTCTTCCTGTGTCACAGAATATACAAGAAATATGATTATTTGAATGTGTGGTTTGTTAACTTTGTGGCTTTGGTTCTGCACTAGCTAAACTAAGCACTAAGAGGACAGGGAACATTAGAGAGTTAGAGGCAAACCAGCATCCATCCAAACCACCCAACAGAAATCTGAACCTCCTGTACAAAACAAAACAGCTGCCATAACCAAACTAGTTTCAGTGGCTGATTTACAGTGGACAAGATAGATTCCACCTCTATTTACAGAGCTACAAACCTTGTAACAGTGTTCCCAAACTGATGAACCCAAAAGGAAAAGCAGACTGATGTACTGAAGTACATTTACCAAACAAAATAAAAATCCTATAAAATCATGCAGGAAAGGGCTTTAGTATCAGTTTGGGAGTAGGTCGTTAAAGGGAAAGAAGTCCAATTTTTCGAGGAGGGAAGAAAAACAAAATCAACATTAATGCATCAATGCATGTCGGCAAAGTTCACATACTGATCGGCAAAATTACAACGTGATTGCAAAGAATTCTGAGAGAAGCAAAAATACCAATAGACTACGAACACAATCAAACTGGTTTGCATGAAATCACAATCTGTGACGACCGCAGTAATGTGGAAAAACAATCCTAGGACACGATTTACCCTCGTTTGAAAGGAGTCCACAGCGGTAGAGAACTTTTATTTCCTCTTAATTGGAAATGGAAATAAACAGCAACAGCAGAAAAAACCAACAGCCAACTGAATTTCCAATAAAAATGCAATTGCCTCAAACAATGTTCTTATTTGTCTCCAATGTGATAAGATGCTTCCATTGGCTCTGTTGGCTGTTAAAAAACATCTTGCCTTCTCACCGTTGAGCTTGCCATTTTTTGAGACATTTTGTTTGTTGTTTTTATTCTATTTTTCCCCCCACTGTCAGCATGATGACTTGCGACCTGCAGGTCAACCAATCACAGCTGTAGTATTCCACTAGACGAGAGGTTTGTATCTGAGGGCACAAGGAGGAGAATTCGATCCGCAATTTTCCGCCGCATTCTTGAAAAAAATGCAGAAACCTTACTATTTTTACATTACAGTTGCATACGACCTGTATGCATCTGATGTCTTTGACATGTGGATATTGCTGTGCAATGCTGGCAGTTCTCAGTGTTCTCCAAGATGTTACAGTGAAGAAAATATCCAGAACGGACGTATTTTGGCTGGACATGCCAGTGGTGAGTTTGCAGACAGGGGTACAATGTTATGAGGCGTAGAAGCACTGCCCTCAGGGGAAGGGGATAGGTTAAAAAGTCCAGTCCACATGGAGTCAAGGATCTGTTGTTTTCTTCTTCTTTTGTTTTACTGTGAGGGCTGGGGCGCTGTGCTCTCGGGCTTGCTGTCCTGGGCGGCAGGGGGTTTGCTGCTCCAGGGGCCGTTATTCCCCAGAGCGGGGGAGCTGTTGAAGTCGTCCTCGTCATCCAGGCCGTTGGTAGCGTCGTACTGTGTGTTCTCCAGACGAGTGATCAGACGCTCATCCTCGTCCCCGAATTCGCCACCCATCAGGGTCGGCTCGCCCACCACCATCACATCCTGCAGAGAGGCAGAGACATGGAGAACAAATTTACAATTTGAAATGGTAATTACGACAAATATTCAAACTGAATCCCATTTTGTTACAGTTGTGTTACTTAAAGGCATACTTTTTATTCACATAGTATTTTTCAGGGATAGAGCCAAGCAACCTAGTCCACCATATATATTTAGTTTATCCAATGGATTTTTGAATGGGTTCATCACACGTGTGCTTCTTAGAAAAGAGTATGCAAACAATACACTATTATTGTGTGTGTAAATATAAGGTTAACACTACATTTAGCCCTCTCCATCATCTTTTAAAATGTATTAAGTTTTGTCTTGTTGTTAAGCAGGCACATAAAGGAAATGGAGACACTATGCACAAAACAAATAATCTTTTTAGCCACATTCTTAAAACAGAATACACACATATTTACCCCTTTTTATTCTTGTTGAATTTGTTTGATTCATTCTTTTCTTAAACCACTAGTTTATCTTACCAGTTATATATTTTATAAAAAAGCTCAAGATTAACTCAGGTTTTAAAACTGGTATACAGATATAATACATTCTTACACAGCCACACGTGATGTGTTTTCATTTTTGTGCAGGACCATCCATATTTAGCCTCGGGGTGATTCAAAATTAACATGCTAAAGTGAGTGAGAAATCACCAGAGAAGATATTAATGCATATCTGTTTCATCTAATTCTGAGACCAGAGCACCATCTGAATATCAAGTGAATGCACATCCACCTAAAAAGACCTTAAAACATTTGCATGACTTCAAGCAAATGAATATGCATGGTGTCTGTTTCACATAATCGTATCAAGAAATTTGAAATGAATCAACCCCCTTTTAAAACAGAGAGTTAAAAATACTACAAGGTCATACAGACAACAACATTCATAAGACTTCATTAAGCAGCCAATGTCTTTACAGTGGCTGTGTGAGGGGCACCCAAACTCCCTATGATGGAAGGTGTGCTTTCCTGCTTCAACACAGACCCCCCTGCTTGCAATGCAATAACAGCAGGAGTTTGTGTGTGTGTGTGTGTGTGTGTGTGTGTGTGTGTGTGTGTGTGAGTGTTTAGGACAGGTGTTGGTGTATCCAGTGAACCCATCCATACAGTCGACCCCTCTCGAAGCACTCGAAGCAAATGAAACCTTCCTATACAGAAAGCGGATTCCTCCAGTGCTCCCTACCCAGCCCAATCAATACTCATCATGTAAGACATATTTCACAGAGATGGCACTCTCACAGCGGGTCAAGGAAGGGAAGCGGAGAGATTTATCCATTATCCACCGCTATCTGTGACTCTCACAATGTGCAGGAATCCTCATGATTCTTTAGGAAGGGATGCCCCAATATGAGCTTGTTTTATTTTATGTTTTCACACTTCATGAACAAAGTGGATCAAATTCTGTTGACAAATAATCACTGTTGTGTAATCTGTGATTTTAAACTTTTATCAATAAAAGATTCATGGCTGTATTCTTGTGTGCTGCTGAGTCTGTGAATCTCATCTTCCTTTGACTAAGCACCTCCCTGCTGGTGAGCCCCAGTCCCTCCCACCATAACCTGGGAAGAAGCTGTACAGTTAAATGGAGCGCACGCTTCACTGGCCTTGTGTGTCAACGCTGCCTGGCTTGGGAGATCTCGGTCTTCTCAGCCAGCTCCTCCGCAATACACACTCACACATAAACACAGACAAACGTGCACATCCACTGGCACACAAACCCAGATTAGTTTACTGTTCAATCACACCTTAACACACAACCACACACACCTGAACACAAACACAGACAAAAGCACTTGAATGCAGCCTCAGATTAACCCTATGTATTGTATACACACAACCACTCATGCAGCAGCACACACGCTAACCCAGCACTGTACACCAAAATCACATAGAGAGATCAACAGACATACACAGAACAAACACACATGATCACATCCAGCAAGTGCTGATGTAAACATACAAACAAAACTAGACAATTTAGCACACTCCCACCCAAAACTTAAAACACACGCACACACACTTGGATGAAGAGCACAAATGGGGAGAGGCAGATTGTTTATCCAAGCCACCTCCTAAACCCCCCTAGCGACCACTTCTACACCCCACTATGCTTTAATCAGACTAATTAATTTAGGTGAGCTTTTCAACTAAATGACAATATCCACACTGATTTGTCAATTTGCATAGCTAATTAAGTCATTAGCTAACGCGTGCTGATTGCCAACAAGCCTTGCATTCACCATCTGTTCCTGTAAGGAGGCCTGTCAACCTACCTCTGGCCAATTTTGGGCCAAAAAAAATCCCTCAGATGATAGCAGCTGCTGGCTAGTCTGGGACTGGGGAAGTGCTAATTGTCAGCTAATTAATACTGTCTACTCATCTCGTTAAGAGTTAGCGTTTGCGCTAGCTAAACTGTGCTGCTTTGAGTTGGGCGGATGGCATACTGATTCGAGTAGTATGAGAGTGGGAAGCTTCTGGTCTGAGACGTGAAGACGTGCCAGCAGGGGGCGACTCTTCTGGTTGCAAAAACAAGTCCGGTTCCATTAGAAATAATGGTAAAATGACTCTACTTCTCACCTGAATAATTACCTCAGTAAACACTTACCTGATGAGTTTATGGTCTCAATCGCTAGTTTCAGGTCTTCTTCAATACAACATGATGTTCATTTAGTAAATTATGGTTCCATTTAGAAGAAAATAGACCATAAAGCAGAGTATGCTTCAAGGCTTCAATCTATGATTGACAAGTCGTTACCATGGCGACCTGACTCGTACCCACAGCACTGTGTAAATTTAACCAGCGCCGGTGAAAAAGCTTATTAGGAGTTGGCTGTTCACTTTCTCTGGTGAGTACATTTAGTTTTAAGACTGTTGTTCGCTAGACAAAGTTATCAGCCCTGTTAAAATGACAGTTAACGTGAGTTACAGATGCACCTAGCTAAGCAAGCTAACTAGCGCCACACACGGCCATTAGCTCCACAGTCTCATCCAAATATGGTCACATCCGGTGCCACTGGTTGCAAAAACTCGACAGGGTGGCGCCCTATCAGCCAAACTCAAGGCTTCAAAACGGCAGTCCACAAACCAACGGGTGATGACTACGTCCACTTCTTATATACAGTCTATGGTAGTATGTAGCTGCAGTACCAGAGGCTGAAGTTTCAGGACCATAATCCTTACTTTGATACTGCCAGCTAGCTATCAAGCTACCTATATTGCTCTTGACAGCCCCCCCAAAGCCAATTACTTTTACCACAACCATCACAGAGTGTGTGCCTAAACCTTAAGTTATTGATTAAATGTATGTTAAGGTTAACCCTACAGCTGCGCAGACAGGGTTAACCTGTGCCTTACCACCACTACTCCACTAGATGGCGCCGCCGCAGAAGAACTTCAGTCCTAGAACTGCGGTCCTAGATTTGCGGGGGTCCTGAAACTGCAGCCTCGGGTACTGCAGCTATATAATATTGACTGATTCAGGAAAAAAACTCCAGCATGCATCGGACCAGTCTACCTGCCGTACTCCATCCCACTGTGTAGAAGACAACATCAGAACTTGTTTTACAACTTTCATACGGTATTTCATCACTAAATCTGCTTCTAACAAGTTTTGAGGTGAGAAATCAACTGTGTAGGATTCAAATATTAGCAGTTTTTGGAAAATGCCCAAACCGAAAATGGGCTTGAATGCTTTCGGAGTTGAGAATGAGCCAGCCCGCGACGTTAGCTAACGAGCCGGCCAGTCAGCTCATGGAGCCACCTGGTCCAACAGCCACACAGACCGCTGCAGCCAACGCAGAAGCACAGTCCAGCAACAACGTGAGAGGAAAGACCTGCAGCTGTGAGACAGTTTAAATGTTCGTACCGCTGTCTTTACATACTGAGTAATGTAACGTTTTAACTTAATCAAGAGACATCTGACTCGTGATTGACATGCTTGAATAACTTAGAAACACTTTGATAAAAATAAGTAAACAACAGAAGTAGTTCGAAACTTGACTTTTGTTGCTTTATTATTATCATTATTCTAAATAGACTTTACATTGTTAGTGTAACGTTACAGTTGTGGTTACAATTGGCTACTTGCTTTTTATTTGCTTTTATTTCATATAATTCTTATTTATGCACCAATATACCAAAGCAAGTATCTGCTACAGATTGTCTGAAGCCTTGTTCTCTTTACATAAGATTAAGTGGTAATGTTACTTAAATTTAAATTCCTCCTATTGTTCAGATTTTGAAAACGGAAACTGGCTAAGCCTGGCCTAGCATACTTCAAAATAAATAAATTTAACAGTTTGATACAGTATACTGCATACTGCATACAGTATGCAGTATACATGCCAGTAGTATGTAGTAGGCAATACTTCCTCCTCAAGCCTCCGAGACAACAGGCGGTTAATTTAAAAAAGACTGGGAATGTGACGCCAACAAAGTGTCTGGAGAACAAATTTGTCCCATAAAGTTGTGGAATACAATTCTGAAGAAATCCAGTATAGATCCATGATATAGAGCGAACAACGACACAGCAAGTAAAGTAACTAACTTTAGCTAAGTTGTGTGTTAGCAAACTGTCTCAACAGTTGCTGCTGCGAAGTTAACGTGGAGAGAGGATGCGACGATTTCCTAGAGCCAACACACCAGCTCCAGACAGATAGCCTACTCACAAATCTCCTTCTACTATAGCTGACATCAACAACAGCAATATAACGTTGCCTGACACAAATCGTGGCTGTAATAACATTAGTGTTTTGTGGCTTGGTCCAAGCCTCTTTGTGTTGGCAATTTACAGAGCCAGGGCTGTAGACAAACACCTTCTTTTTTTTTCAACATAGAACAGACTATGAGGACCTGAGTTTACTGGCCCTCCATCCCGTGTGTATTCAAATTCAGAGAAAGAAAGACAAAATCTACATTTTAAATATTGTTTAGTTAAATATGGTTTAGTTTATTAGAACATTAATTTGTTATTTGGCTTGATGATACCATCATAAAATACAACTTAAAAGGACGGGTGATATTCTATATTTTTCTTGTTGTCAACAAATCCCATGAAAAGACCTAAACCAACAATGTGTTGGTCTGACTTTCCTAACTTGATTGTGGCTCTCAGCTCCAAGCACATTTGTTACTACTGAAGACATCAATATTAAAGAAAACTGTATTTAAAAAAAAAAGAAAAAAAGGCTTAGCAATTTTCTAAAACAGCTGGGCACTGTAGTTTCTAGCTAATGTTACTTTCACAGGGGGTCTATTTTCAGCTGTCGATTAATACACATTTGGTGCTCTGGTGTGTATTTCTGGTAGCATACATAACTGTATGTAAAAAATAAACTGCAGTGCCCATGTTCATATTAATAAAGAAACATGTCACAGTGTGGCTCATTGATGTGTTTTAATAGTTTTTGGAAAACAACAGAACTCTGCGGTGCAGATGAATATGTTTGGACACACAAAAAATACTTTTTGACAGGATTAATTAATTGTTGGTTTTGGTCTTTTAATGGGATTTTTTGATAATAAGAAAAATATAGAATACCACCAGCCTTATCATTTAGGAGTTCAGATAAAAACTGTGTCACCGCCTAAATAAATTACTAAAAAACAGTATGCAACATAAATAAGACTTCTTAATTAAAACTTTGTCTGTGCCTATAAATTATGATTTGAGTCATACTATTTGTATAAAATTTGAGAATTTTAGTGCCAGTGTCACATGAGCACAGATATTGTTTAGTTCAATGCAGAACCTTGTGAATGTAATCCTCAAAAGATCTTCAATTTATGGTCTACCAATTTAATATACAGCGGATGGGTAGTTAATTATGGGTCTAGTCTATAATATGTCTTGTACTTGTCACTGAGACTGTCTTACAGCATGAAAATGAGAAATAAATATGCAAAACCTGCTGCTGGAGATCTTCTTGGTAAAAGAAACATTCAATTCAGGCCACTTGAGGTCAGTGTTGCTCATTCTATGAGCTCCCACCCCCACCTTCCTTCCCCACACCTCCACTCCACCAGCCCCTAGTAACTCCCCCTGCTTGCGAGGGTCCACTCCTTATTGTCATTGGGCTCACGTAGGCTTGTGCTCAGCCACAAACGAACAACTTCTCAGACAAAGACAGCAGGCGCGCAACATATGTAACCAGCATGTTACCAGCCATGCTGCCAGTCTTTAAGAGGCGTGTGAATGCACGGCATGAGTGGTACGGAGGGTGTGTGTACGTGGGTGTGTGGGAGGGAAGATGGTGGTGGGGGGGTGGAGTAGAGTGTGTACATGTCACGGAGGAACGGGGCTGGGGGTGGAGGGTGTATACAGATATCGGTGATAATGAGAGCTGGCACACAGCCAAACTGCATTCTAGAGAGAAAACAATTGTGCACACTGTGTTTATGTGTGCATGTATGCATGATGTACATATGTGTAAGACAGAGAGAAGGAGGTAAAAGAGAGAGAACAACAAACCTCAAAAGATGATGAGACAGCTAACCAAGGGACAGAAATCATTACCACCTTATTTAGAAATACTGTACAAATGCCAGGAAAATTAAGTTTTCCAGCGTTAAGTGCCAAGCAGATGAACAACCCCAAACTGGAGGAACAAGTCCATCCAGTATGAAAATGAAAATACCTTTATATACAACTCATGTTTTATAAAGAAAGAAACATAATTTAACATAATGTGGATACACTGTCAATCAATGTATTTGCCATGTCACATACGACATGTTAACTGACAACATATTTTATTTACTCTTATAGCAACTAAAGCATGAAAAAAAATGGTCATGGTTAGGCCCTTAAAAAACTTGGTTTAAGTTACAGAAAGATTGTGGTCTTGGTTGAATATTGAAAAAGACAAATGTGACTTGAAGCACTACACACAACACGTTTACTGTATTAAGATTTAGGTGAAACCACAATCTTTCCCAAACTATAAAGCGCTGTTGTTGCCTAGAAATAACAACATGCAGGACTCAGGTCTCCAGTGTTTAAGTCCTACATAATAGGGAAAACAAATTAGTAGTATAAAAATGTCATTTCTGGGGGACAGGGTTGCTATGCAGCACACGCTGTGAGTATAGAAAAGCACCAGCACTCTTAAATTTCCCATTAAACATTATTAGTCCTGCGTACAAGACGAACACACACACATCATAGCCAACCTGCAACCCTTAAAAAAGACCACTTCCAGTTTTGTTTGGTATCAGCACACTTTTAGCTGCACTGGAATGACCTGTATTCCAAAACACCAGAGAGCTGCGCCACTGTGGCTACAGCATAGTACATTGGATGCAGTAGTGTAAATATAATACAGTAATGAACAGTGTAGGGAGAAAGTAGAAAACTTGAGCCTCTGCAGACAACACACTCACAACATATCCTGGAGGGGAGTGCCAGGCAAGTGGTGTAATACTGTTTAAGAGTCTATTTAACCTCTAACCGTGTCAAGTGACCTGTTATAGAGACATGTGGCAAAATCAGACATTCATACCCTGAAACACAGTATGCATGTGAGTCATAGCGCCAGATATTTTGTCTTTAACCAGGTTACTTTACTCTGAATTACTCTGAATGATAGAATTAGATCAATATAAATATATTATTATTTTTGTTTGTTTGTTTTGTTTCTTGGATATTGGCTAGTCACATAGTTCACTGCTGATGTAAGTAAGGCAGTTCAATTGTTCACTTTGTGGTCAAGTTTGTTGAAGTTTTTCTAATTGAATGTATTACAACAACATTAAAAGCTAATGAGATACACTAATTTCATTATTCTGGTTTTACTGTCCCAAGTCTGTGTTTTAGAAGAGTTTCCATTACAACAATATTTACAGTCTGGGGGTTACAATATATATTAAATACAAAATGATCTGTATCAGCCATCAAACACCCACATCAGTCTAAACATATTTGTGACATTTTTTATCTAGTTACACCATGCACGCTAACAAGATAAAAAATGACAAAAATATGTTTAGACTGATGTGGGTGTTTGATGGCTGATACAGATCATTTTGTATTTAATATATATTGTAACCCCCAGACTTTTAATATTGTTGTAATGGAAATGATTGGCCAATATTGGGTAATCATTTTGCATTTGCTTCTCTATTTATAGATATTTTTTAATAATAATTCATTTTCCAGTAACTGTTCAAAATGTACTATTGTAATCTTACATTCACTTTTACAAAAATAGCACAGTTTATTTTTCAAAAATAAAATATTAGACCTGATACAGCTGATATATATTTGTTTTTACCAATGGTTGAGCTCTGATATTATTTAATACAAAACTGTATTTATTGAGCAGCTGAATTTACAGATCAGATTTCACTTCGACCACCACCTATTCATCAGTAAATATTCCCCCAGGTGCTAAATGACCAAATGGCACAGGAAGTGGCTGCGGTTGAATAACATATCAAGCTCTTTCAGTTGTTTATTATGTCGTACAATCCAGCACTACTTCACAGCGGCTTCAAATTCAGACGGTTCTAGACATGCAGAGTACAAGCAAACTGTGTTACAAGTCCTCTGGGCAGCTGTGAGTTCAGTGCCTTGGTCAAGGGCATTTTCAACCGTGGTGGCTGAGAGAGGGCCAAGAGTCACTTTGGTTCTGAGATTCAAATTACTTTTTTTCTCATTTAAACCTCTAGGCTGTGGCCACTTGGTTGAGCAACAGGGTTGGCTGGGTCTTTTTAAATGTCCATATTCTGAAGTACATGTGTACATGCAGAGAAACTGGTAGAAAACTAAAGAAGCGACTACATGTAGCCTATTAGTGATATGATACTAACTGCAGCAAATAAACACTTTACTTGTTGTTTATTTAGCTGTTCTTTGTTCGTTTGTGTCACTTTTATGATATTTGATGTACCTTCTCTTTATCTTTTGGGGTGACATATTTTCATAGAAATCCCTCGAGGTTTCTTTGTCTCACTGCACAGGTTTCTTTTCTACCCTCTCCTAGTGATTTTTCCCCCTCTTTTGTGCATATAAATTTAACGTTAAAGCTGCATCTATCTTGTGCTTGTGTGTAACCCTGTAAACATACATGTGGAGTCAAAGAAAAAAATAAAAGGAGGCAAACCGAGTGGAGCTGATGCTTACAGGTACCTGACTGGAGAGGCTGAAGTTGGTGGCGGGGCTGCGTTTCTTGCCTGCGGTGGTGCCCACGCTGCTGTTGGCGCTACTGGCTGAGTTCTTCCGTTTCCTCCTCTTCGTGGTTGTCTGTCGGGCGGGCTCAGCTTTGGCACGACCAGCAAAGACAAACAGAGGCAATGCCAAGAACATAACGCATACAGACGGTAACAAGGTGTAGGGATGTGTGCTGTGTGGAGAATGTGTTTTAGGTCATACAGTAGAGGCTCAGACAGACAACAACACATGTTGAGGCAGAAAGGCATGCTGTCAAAACTGTACATAATGCTTATATACACGCATGCATGCAAAGAGAGCACACAAAAATACACGTTACAGAGACAAGGGTGACTAGTCTACAACGATCCATGCTTTGTTTTCTTCAGAGGTGAAACCGCACGAGCGTTAACATCTCCCAAGACATGCACTAGTAAGAGAGAACCACTGTTTAATTTGCATAAATGCTCAACAATGGATCCTGATACTCAATGTAATGTACATTTGTTAATGATTTCGGCGTTGTACCAATTGCCATGGTCCTCAACAGCATGAGCCAAATTAAAACTGTTCTGCTGAGGCAAAAAGCACATTCATGTTTGTCTTACTGGATGTGCTGTTATACTGTGTCCATTCTTTCATATTTGTTGCATTAGATTTGATTTGCTGAGCATGAGTGTTATTGTTCTAGTCATAATGTTTTAGCCAGTGCTTGAGAAGTCTGTTCCTAAATGCATTAATCTGGCAAATGTAACTTGCAGTTATGTTACAGGTATTAGTACTAGTTTCAAACATGTAGCTGAGCATCCATGATGAACTTGCACATGGAAATGTATTTCATGACATTCCAGTGAGCACTACAATATTGCTTGATTATAAGACTTAAGACAATTACAGTGCAAGAGAGAAGATACCTTTTTTGTGATTTGTGGGAAATATTTCCGTTTTGAAGTTCTGTGGGTGTCCAGCTGAAAACCGGAGCCAAAATCAGTTTTATTTTATTCAGGTGATTGAATAATGTTAAACAACTTGAGACAGAATGAGACCAGAAATGACAACAAAGAAAAAGAAGAGAAATAATTGAACATTCAGTGCCTTACAGGTGCTACTTAACACCACTGGGAAACATGCTTAGATGAAAGATGTTTTTCCAATTATGAGCTATACATAATTTCTAATGGTGCAATTAAATCACAAGTGAGTCATTATTATTAAAAGATACAAAGTACTGACAAGGGTTAAATAGAGATCTAGGTGTTTTTAGTATTTACAAAATAATTTATGTAGTGCATAATTTATGTATACATGATTGTGCAAATTCTTCTAACATTTGTTAGAAAACATCATTCCTTTTAATCTCAAGAGAGAAAAGAAAACACTGCTGTTATCTTCAAACAGATGTCTGAAAATGAAATACATTTTTTCGAGGTTCTTACTAATCACACCAAGGGAGATGCTTTCATATTCAGTTACAACAACCAGCGACTCATGATACAAACAAAACTGAAACTGTAAATCAGAGGTAAAACAATAAGGGGAATTTTTATCAGTATCTTTTCTCTTTTGATTCCTGACTTTGACAGACGTTTGTGCCAAAAAGCGGGCCTATTGTCAGAGACAATCATTTCTGTTATCCGACTGGTTTCCTTCGATGCTGAACCGGTGACGCACTAAAATCACTTCCATTTCCACCAAAAGGACTTATCAGAGCATAAATGTGCCTGTGGCTTCCTTCCTGGCTAAATCCACAACCAGTTTCCAAGCTGGAGAAGAATTGCAGGAAAAGGGGAATAACACGCCACCAGCAAGGAAAACCACAATTCTAGCTAAACTGCAAAGTCCAGGCAAACTTCATGTCAACATATAGACGGAAGACATGAGACCCTGAAAATCACTCTTTTGATTGGTAAAACACACTGAGGCATTAGACTTACTCTGTTTAATATTTAAAAAGTTACCATTAAGCAACTTCTGGATCCACAACCAGCAGTCCCACATACAGGTAATATCATATCAAACCAAATGAAAAGATTAAGCTGCATGTTATACCACACTACATCACACATTAAGCTTTTTGTCATAAATCACACATAATGCTATCTTATGACATAAAACTATCACCCCTACAGGACTTCATACCAACTTGTGTTTTCTTTCCATGTGCACAATTAACAGTCAGTACAAGAGTTTTTTTTCTCTCAGACTTGATATTCATAAAATGCTTTCCGTGTTTTATTTTTTTACTCTCTGTTTTTTCCTTTCTTTGAAGAACGTCGTCGACACTGGGGAGCCGCTGGCCGGGGAGCTGGATCTACCAGTCTGATTACACCCGGCACTCTTAATTAAAGTTACACAGGTCTGAGTCAAAGGCTTTTTGACTGGTGTTGGTTTTTAAAGACATCTCGTCACGGCTCGCTAAGCATTGCTGTAATTTGCAGCCACTTCGATGTGTCCAAAAAACTAGGCTTACTCTTTTTCTCCAGCTTAAGACCACACAGCCAATTTAAGCCTGGTACTTTTCAGAAACCACCCTTAAAACATCAATCATAGAAAGCTGAGAGGCCCGTTAAGATTGGCGAGGTTGAGATTCAAGAGGCAGCCTTGAATTCTGATTAATTTCACATACCTGACAGGCAAAACATATTTAAGGGATTAAGACATATAATGGCAAATTTGGAAACATAAATGATGCAATAAAAACACAGTCTGAGAAAATACTATTCCTATTCCTACGAAGTGAGTGATGGTACAGAATTAAAAACTGTTTTACAGGACAGGGAGTAACTTGAACCTCAGTAGAGGAAACGATTAACACTTAAGACTAGATCCGCAACATTTTAGAAAATGTAAATGATTTTCTGTCATCAAATCAAACTGGATTTGATGCCATTTTGGCCAAGAACTTAATTTATTTATGCGGCTTGTTCAGAAAAGCAGGTTTATACAAAGTTATCTGACAATCTCTGCTGAAAGAAAACCAGAAAAGCTCCTTTCATATTCATTCATGTTCCAGATTTGTGGGAGTTCAGTGTTTTTGTCTGTTTCTTTGAACAAGTTTATGCATGTTTTTTGCAGTAAGTATTATGTAGTTACCTGGTGGGGCTACCATTCTCTGCCATTTTTGGAATAGACATGTCTTGAGACAGTCTCGAGGGCTGAGGTTGTAGGTCTTGTGCCTTGACATGAGCTCTTGCATGGGCTCCAGGATGACACACAACTGGAGAAAACAACGGGACAAAACACACGTTAAGTTAAAGCAGATCTATTCAACATTTGATGAGAGTCCTGTCCACGGCTGCAGCCTCTTATCAAGGTAAAACAAAACAAAGTCCATATAAATGCTGAGTTAGTTGCTCAATTAATCATCCATGGACTGACTTTGAGTGATTAATTGTGCAGTAAATCTACTTTTTATAGATACTATTAATAAAGCACCTTTAAAAACAGGATTATTGTCAAGTGCTTTCAAGAGAAGCACAAGAAGACAGATAGTGAGAGAAAGATGGGCAGGAGGATACATTCTAATATCAGCAGCCTTTGTTGGGCTGTTTACAACAAAATGTGTATGACTTATTCATGCGCTAATACACATATACTATATCTAAGTGTTCCCTCCTTCGACACACAGAAGAGTCGCTCATTCCCACACTAAACTAAGTACAATATTCAGTCTGGAGAAAACTGTAAATCTCTGGTGATCTGCAGTGAGAGGAACCAGGAGTCAGCTTGTCATCTTAAATACATAAGGCTTAGCTTCTCCAGATAACATCTGGATAACATTACAAACTGGTCAACCCCCAGCAGAAACCTTGCTGTCTGTTGCAGTCAGAGGACAGGGATTGGGCAGTTACAGGGCTTACTTATTGCTGGACCAATCACAGGATAACACCGGGATCAAACTCCAGGCAACCTGCCTGTCTTTTCCTTCTAACTGGATCAAAAGAGTTTTTTTTCCTCCCTGACCTTTCTCTGGAAATTTGACCATTATACTCTTTTTAAGCAACGTCCTGTTTAATGACAAACTCATAAAGACGTGCAGCAGACCTTCATCTCGTGTTTTCAAGAAACTTGCATATCTTGCATATGTTCTGCGGAGAGACTGTCACATTAAACCCCACCTCTCCCAGTGCCTGACATCCGCAACAACTTTGTTTTTTAAATTATCGCAAGCTTTCAAGATGGTTTCCTACATAATTTTTTTTATAGCATCCTATAGTATTTTGTCCGTATTGATCTGTTATGACAAGAAGATTTTGACCTGATTCAAACAGCCTTTCCAGAATGATCTAAACACCAATGGTCAAATAGTTTTCAATTAACAGCGGCACTTAAAAGGTATGGTATTTTTATGCACATGTTGTGATTTCTATTGTTATAAGGACCCCATACTGGTTTTGGGGTGGGTCCCTGATATACTGTATTTAGCAATAAGTTATTATTAGAGCAAAACCAATAAATCAGCCAGGGATATGTTAGCTTATTGCAGATATATCTGGTGCATATGTTGGCCGATAAATAAAAATAAAATGCAGCACAGAAATGCCAAAATAAGTTTAAGGTCATTTTCATCAACAGTGTTAACATTACTTAGTTTGTCCACAGCAGTTCATTGACAAATTGATTTTGGCCACAACTCTTTATCGAAGGGATCCGTATCAAGATTGTTTGTTTATGTTACAAAACAAAGTAACTATTGGCCAATATACTGTTACTAACTCCAAAATATCAAAATTAGTATCTGACTCAAAAACTCCCGAATGGGTCGGGCTATAGTTACTAAAATATTTTAATTATGCATTTTGTTCTTTGTATCGCATTCTGGGCTGAATCATTTACCTCAGTCCTGCTGTTCCAAGCACCAAGTTCTCTAAATTAAATAACAAATTGTGTCAATTGTAATTACCTTCCACAACAACACATAAATGAATATTCTGATCAGACGCTCCCATTGGTTACCTTCCAAAATGGTTACATATTATTGCTGCAGAAATAAAAACATGTTCTGATCTGACATTTCAATGGTTAAGGTTTGGTTAAGTTTAGGCACAAAAATAACTTGGTTAGGTTTAGGACAAGATCATGGTGTGGGTTAAAATAACTATTTGGTTAGTGTTAGAAAACGCTGGTTAAAAGAAACTAACATTAACTGTTGCAAGCAAACGGAAAACAAACAGCAATCTCCCATGTCAAAGTCAAACATTTTGTTGACCCATCCATCTACCACTGGGGCTCTATAACAATACCACATGACTTGTTGCTGACAGACTACAGTTACCACAAATTTAAAGCAAACATTTTGTTTTTGGGAATTTGCTGAAATTTCTTTAGTGGACAGTCACGTTCCAAGATGCATATTATATACACATCAAGATTATCCCACACAGAAGAACATATTGGAAACACACATAGTACATGTTGTCAATGTAAGCAGTCTATGTAGTTGCTGTTAGTGTTTCCAAATCAGAGTGTGATGTTAGGTCAAAAATGACTGGAGTGAAAGTAGGTGTGGGTTTAGTAACTTGCTCAAGGGCACTTTGACAGTCGTTACTCAGAGAAAGGAGCCTGTTAATCATTCACTGCATGCTCAAATGATCTCATCTGACCTTCAGCATCCCACCACCCCAACATTTCCGATGTCAGTTCTAATCAACATGCTCATCCTGTCTTCAGCTGTACTGTACAGCCACTTGGAGGTAAAAAGAAAAAACAAGGTAAGAACTTTGAAGGAGACTGTCGATCACACACAGTATATATTACCCACTACAACGTGTTAAACAGGTTTGTAGGGTTTTATACAATTCACCTGAAAACACCAGAAATCCTTTCAAAAATGTTTTAGCATGATAGATATTCACACCAGGATGTTCACCAGTTGTGGGTTTCAAACTAGTTGTTCTAACAACCCTAGACTCAGCTGCTTACGCTAAATTACCCTACATAAACATAGTAATGTCTGTTGCTATTCCCTGTGTTAGGACGGCGGTGTTTTGATGCCATGCAGCTCGAGGTAAAGTGAACATCCCTGTAGCAGACTAATCCCTTGTTCTCCTCTGATAGTTCCCTCCTGACACAGTAATATCCCTCCACAGCTCAGCCAACAAGCCCTGGCTCTCAGCCTGAAAACAAGGGCTATTTTCAGGCTGAATAGTAGGAAGCCGGCAGCTCCAATACATGGAAAGGCTTAAATACTCCAAATGAAAAAAAAAGAGAGAGTGTGTTTGTGACAGTGGGAGAAAGACCGGTTGTAACCCCATAGCCAGGAAACCGTCAGTCTCTTTTGGAAGGACTGATAAATGCTGGGAAAGGTCTTTTCCAGGGACACATTATTGCCAGTTTAATGTGAGGAAAGGGTGTATTTTACCTTGACATCCTTGGATAACAGTAGGGGAAAATATAATTTGCAAAGTATGTCACATGATGAATAAATAACTGAACAACAGTGGTTCCCAACCTTGGGATCAGGACACCCAGAAGGGGTCGCAAGATGAAACTGAATGATGAGGTGGTTTTGGGGAGTTTAAAAATAAAGAAAATGTAAATTCTCCCACAAAAAATATGTTTTTCAGACTTTTCTGTGATCTTTGCTTTGATCTTGATGATTGTATAGGTTTTTTTTTTCAGGTCTCAAAATACTATCCAAATGCAACAGTCTATTAATGGAAAATCACACTTGTGTTCAGTGTTACGTATTAAGGGTTAAACCACTGCTTTAAAGGACACAAGTCAGAGTTACAAAGCCTCCAATTCTTACTTCTGTCTTCTTAATGCTTTTTAAAAATGGCGTTCTGAGTAAACTCACATGCTTAAAATGCAAATTCAATAAACTAAATATCATTATTTTTAAACTAGTGAAATAATCTATGTAGTTTATGATGTTTTCGTTATTACTGAAATGAAAGAAAACCTCAGAACAAGGTTAAATCCCTCGTTAAGAGGAAGATTTTTGCAGCATTTAAAATAAAACCACATTGCATTCTGGGAAAGTCGGCCAATTCCTAATATAGCAGACACACAAGGATTTATGTGAAATATTTCAGGTTTAGACCACTGAGGCAATGCAAGTCATTTCAACAAACTAAGCCATTCTTCAAAAGCAAAGCTTTGTTTTGTTTCATGTGCTAAGCACTGACCATCTGAATCACCAAACTAAAGAATGAGCAGAAGCAAAATCTTTAGTGTAATTACAGATAGTTGAATTATATGTTTTCTCTTTCAATGGCATTACAGTTGCTTTCTGTATAGAAAATAATTGTAATAGGAAAACAAAAACAGCCACCCTGCTCCCTCTCTCCCGCTCTGTGTCTTTCTTCACTCAGTTATTATAAGCAGCGGAGGTGCCGTTCCCTGATTTGTGCGCCATTTCACAATTATGAGTCTCAACAGGGAGCGTTCATTAATGTTATGCTAATTTTCTGTATCCAATTAATTCTTCTCTCTCCCGCTTGCTCTTGTTCTCCCATTTGGAAATCGTAGCTGTCAGTCAACTGTGGCATCGAAAAACACAAACAAAACCCTGTGAAATAATCACTAATGTATTCAGCTGGCTTATACTTCCTATTTCCGTAAATTATATTGCTACGGTCAGGTAGCACAACATGTATATACAGAGAGTAAAGTAGGAATAAGTGCTTATTTTTTTGTTTTTGATGCCATGAAATTATACACTCAGGTTTCAAATGCCTGAGTCATAAAACATAAATAACAGCATAAGCCTTCAATTCCAGTAACTCATAGAAAGACAGTTGCATTTACCACCACGACATAAACTTAAATTACCTAAAGAGTGAATATGAGAATGTAGAAAAGCATATTTTGGAAAAATAAACTTAAGTCTAACTTGTGACAAACACTGAATATACCTGTAAATGTAAACTCTGAAATCTGAAACAGATTTACTGTGGGGTGATTAATAGTGAATAATAATTAAAAAAAACATCTTTATGCTGTCTAGGCACACACATATAAGAGATTTAGTTAGAATATATGAGTAACATGAATTATAGCATTTAAAAATGGACAAGAATCATTCCTCCGTGTGCATTAAAGTGTGAGTAGTTGAGAACAAAAATAAAAGCGGGATGACAGTCATAGACATTGTCACACATGCTCCAACACACACACACCGCAGAGTCCTTACCCTGAGGTAGTTGAGGGTGAAGTTGGTCAAGCCCATGCGAGTGATGTTTTTGGACAGTTGCTCCAGCACCTGAGGGTCTTGTGCCTAAAGTAAGCAGCAGAAAAAAAATTCAAATGAAGACAAATGCATATATAGGCTATGCATTATACATCTATATTTTGTTATATTTGTGTTCAACTCACTGCATATAAACTAATTATCTATGGGCAATTAGGCTAATTGGCATTCATCAGATATGCACAATCAACACATTCACACCCTCAAGTCATAAATGCATCTACTTATTATTGTTACTGCAGTTTTTCTATGAAGCTGAATGAAGTATTTTAGGCCTTAATTTCACACTATTGTCAAACTGTGAGCTAATTAATCAATATTACTTTGTCACTCCATTTAAAATTCTGCACATTTTCAATTTCATATCTTTACTGGATTTGATGATGTTGCTCAGTGTATGCATATAGGGTCCGGGCAGCAGAGTAAATTAATTTAGCACTGCAGCCACCCATCCTTCCATTTAAGAAAGAATTGCGTTTTATAATCATAATTTGGTTTCTATTTTAAGAACTGATTATTTGTTTTTAAGATCTTAATTTGCAAAGTAGCTTGTTACATTAACTGTAAAACATATGTACTGGGGTGAAAAGTACAATATTTCTGTCTTAAATGTAATGGAGTAGAAGTATACAGTATCATAAAATGATAACTCTAATGGTATAAAAAGTGCAGTAATTGTCTTCTCTTTTCAAATGTCTCATTTGGACCATTGACATGCATCTTAAATTCCTGTAAGTTCTGTATTTAGCCTCTTGAACCGAGTGTCTCTATTGTATCCCTGCACTATATATGTGCTAGTATTTACTCCTGTTACTCCACAATTGTTGATACATGGCATTCACTGGTGCTGCCAAGACAAATTCCTGTACAGTACGTTTAGACTAATTCTGCTTGATGAGTAAAGTAGTTCAGATTCTGATGGTCTGTCAATAATGCACACTAATTCAATTCTTCCGTCACTTGTGTTGGTATGCTGACAGTACAGAAGAACTCCCTCGTTTCCCTCTTGACTTTCTCCACACAGAGATGCGACTGGAGATAGAATTATGCATTTTTCATAAGGTGGTGAATGCAAGTGTGCTCACTGCTCCTCCTCAGTCTGCTTTTGCTCTGTCAATACCTACAGCTTTTTATGATTTGACTGCTTATTCTTGGTGCAGCAAATAAGCTTAGGGAATAATCATGTGTCTTCATGAGATTTTTTTTAAAATCAGATATCATCCTTTAATTGCTATCTCAGCTTCTTTTGTTCTTATTTAAGATCTATTCTTTACTCCTACACACACATACTGTATAACCACAGGTCTTCCATGAATTTTTGTTTTTACAATCAATTTATTCATTTTTTAAAAACACATTTGAAGATGGTGGTCAGTTCTTACTCTTTTGTATGAATTGTGTAACTGTCAATTGGACAACATATAATAAAAACACTGTGGATGGGGTCATCCAGCATCATAAATGAGTCCTTTCACTTTTAATATTTTAAAGTAAATTTTCTGTTCTGTATTTTCACTTAAGATTATGACTTTTACTTGTAATTGACTATTTTTAAATTGTGGTATTTTTAAGTATATGAATACTTCCACCACTGCTTTTTAAAAGTTAAACCTGAACTTGAAACAAATAACAACATACAGGTTTCTGAAGGGACTTCATTAAGTTTTACTGCTGGCTGTCATCTTGGAGTAATAAGACATGAATGTGAAGTTGAGACACCTGTCAGTCAAGCAAACATGCCCTAAAATATTGTTCTCTTAAGGCCCTCTGTAATGAAACAAGCACTATTAAAACCATCGTCAAGACAAATTCAAGAATAACTAAAAATTACTGCGACTCGAATGTCTTATTGAAAAGAATCAATTGACAATTTTGATATTGACTTCAATAAAGATGAGTTTCTGAAGTCAGCATCTAGTGGGCGTTACAGGAACTGCATCACTCAACTGTGATGTTTTTTTGGGATGGCTGCAGATTTTCACACAAACTGTATTAACAGTTGTGATTACTTTTGTTATGACTAGTAACTCTACATGCATCACATATGTTGAGGAGATGTGAAATAAGAACTATGACACAGCTGTGGCCATTATTTGAATACCAGCTTTAATTTGAGAATTTGTGAAAAGCTATTTAATTTCACAAATGCTTTTATAGGTGGTGATGGCATGAGGTGGATAAGACATGCCTTTGGTGTGAGAGACCCGGGTTTGAATCCACTGTGAGACACCAATGTGTCCCTGAGCAAGTCACTTAACCCCTAGTTGCTTCAGAGGCGTGCGACCTCTGACATATATAGCAATTGTAAGTCGCTTTGGATAAAAGCGTCAGCTAAATGAATAAAAAAATGTAAAAAAATAAAAAATAAAACGTGTTAACAATGTTTAAAATAAATAAAAATAAAGCAACCATGGCAGGAGAGATTACACACTTTTCATATTGTGTAATCATTCCCAACATCTACTTAAAATTCTAACACTTTTTCTCACTAATTTTAATTTTGGGTACATTTTAAATTGAGTAAAAATAAAGTATTTTTGCAGTAAGTAGGTACTTGCACTATGTTGTTGGTGTATTTATTTTGAAGCTCCTCTGCTTCTACTAAAGTAAGATTTTTTTATTGTTTCTATTTCTACACACAGCTCTAGTATCTACAGTATCAGTTTTGACTAATATCAATTATATACTTCTGAAAACTAAAATAAGAACAAACTTTATTTCTTTTTTCAATCAGTTCCTCAAGAGTGACTGTAAAAGTAGTTCAACTTACATCAAAAACTGGGCCTTCCACAGTGACTACATCTGCACTGGTATCTGCAGTTTTAACATTCCTATTCTGACTCCCATGTGTCTATATCTGCTTTCATTAGTCCAGGCAACGATCAAAAGAGTGAACTCACACTCACACACAAACCACTGAAGATCTGGCCACAACCCACAATACCCCACAATATCCCACTCTCCAGGAATTAGTGTGAATACCCAGAGGGGCCAATTTATTGGTGAGTGAAATTCATATGAAGATTTGGCCAAAAACGAAGCTGGCTACGCAGGCGAAGCTGCCTCTCTCACACACCTTTAGGTCCATGGGGTAAATAGAAAATACTGAAATGAAGTGGGACAGCTACATGAATAGCAACTGTATTGCATGAGCACTATAACATGTTGTTTTTTAAGACCTTTTAGGACGTGGATTACATAACATTGCTGGCTTCTAATGGCTTTTGTCATTCATACATAGGTGACTTTTATGTAAATGTTCCCTACGGCTTTTTTCAAATATGACAAGACATTTATGGAACGAGCCACGTGCTGGCACAATACTTGGCACCTTGTACACGAGAGGAGGCGTCATCACTGTTGTGGAACAGCTGTGAGTTGAAAAGTTTAATGATGTGAAGGGAGAAAGGTGTTTTCTGTTCTCTCACGGGCTGCATCACTGATGGATTTTTAAACTTATCTTGCTGCTGAAGGTTTAATTAATGATGATCTTGAGCTTGATGGACACTCGCCCCCACTTCTCTTCTAGTGAATCTCCTAATAAATTTTCTCATCAATTTCATCATTTATTAGGGAGAGAATTCTGTCTGTTTTATAAAGTCTGACAATAACTTGGGAATTTAACAAAGAATCTCCTTAAACACGTAAAGTCAACTCATTCACAGTTTATTTAACTGATTTTCTTTTCTTTGAAAATTGAATATGATACTAATAATAATACTTTATGTATTTAACCTTGTGCTACTACTTTAATACTCAAACCAGACTTCTTGCGGAAATGTTAGTAGGTCCGAAGTAGTAAGACTGCCGTCATATCTTTTACGTAACATTTACTTATTCAGATATGAGACCAACTTGTAAAATTGCCCTCACAATTAAGAGGTACATGGATGAAATGAGCTTAAGAGAGTTTTGTAACCCCTGGGTCTAGCTAAAACTAAATGCAGTGTAATGCAACAGGTTATAATGTTCAGTTTTGTACAGTCTGTGGTGCTGTTGAATTGCAGTGCTTTATACATTTATGCCTCATTGATGTAAATGTGGTGGACAAGTGAACAGAAACACTTGTCAGTATAACACAATACAATTCAACAGCACCACAAACTGCAGCCTCTCTGAAACGGTTTAAACAAAACTAACCTTCATGAATTTATTGGATTTATTCCAGGACTGTATTAGACTATTTGTTTTAGATACGTGGGTTTAAGTGTATATATAATTTGGATTCCTTTATTTTCCCTAACAGCAGTGCTGTATAGTACAGTTTCAGTTCAAAATCATCTGAAAGCTCCAGCTACACTCCACAGCTCCAGTGACTAAATGTGTGTTACACAGTGGAATTAAGCAGATTATTCATTCGACCTTGTTTTTTTTTCTCTCTCTCTCTCCCTTTTCAGACAAGGGCCCTTTTTTTTATCCTCAGTGGCCTTTGATGTCTGCAAATAAATTGGTTTGCAAAAATCCATCCAAACTGCTTTGTTGGCGTTTAAATTTCATATGCTCATGAATAGCTTCTAAAAAGTCTTGACAGAGTGCAGAGGCCCTCGTTAGTATTCAAAAAGTGACACCTTAAATGATGGGCATATCTGGGCGGGAGGGGGGGGGGGGGGGGTCCTG
>NC_060168.1:27811508-27812337 GCF_021292245.1 Micropterus dolomieu | reverse complement strand
AAGTCTTGACAGAGTGCAGAGGCCCTCGTTAGTATTCAAAAAGTGACACCTTAAATGATGGGGGGGGGGGGGGGGGGGGGGGGGGGTGTCCTGTGGTAATGATGTCACACTCACGTGCATGGCCAGGATGCTTCGGGGGATGAGCTCTCGGTACTGCCGGATGGTAAAGTGCCACGTCTTGATTCTCATTAGATCATCAAAGGCAAACTCCAGTATCAAACGGCCCTCTGTACAAACCTGGACAAAGATCACATAGTTAGTGTTACTTAACGTTTCTCCTCAGCCTGATATCTCTTTCAGTAATCATTAACCGCCTGGCAGGCGGCCGTCAGCTGATTTGGATGCAGACAAAACAGAAAACAGTGTTTATTGGCCGGGCGATATTTTGATAAAACACGCTGGAAGGGTTTCGTCTCCATTTTGGAATATGTTCAAGGATTTTGTAGCATGGAGCGAGCTATTATGCTCCCAATATTTACTCTGCTCGCTTCCCTCATTCAAGGCATCTGTCCTTGGGCCTCTCAACCATGCAGCTATTTCTAAAATGTGAAAATAAATGTAATCTTGAGAGGGGTGTGTTTACACCAGAGACAAAAGAACTTCAGGTCAGAGAGAGTTGCCAATTAGGAGGAGAGAGAGAGGCAGAGAGAGAGGGAGACAGAGAGAGAGGGAAACAGTGACGGGAAGAAAAACATTTTTTCGCCCCTTTAGCTGAATTCAGCTCTTGCCGGGGCCCTTGCGCTTCTCTCGTATTTCGTTGCTGTGACAACCAGGGAGAGAGAGGAGAGAGAAACGGAGAGACAGACGGGGGGGGCGGGGGGGGGGGGAA
>NC_060168.1:27755877-27811408 GCF_021292245.1 Micropterus dolomieu | reverse complement strand
CCCCCCCCCTGCCGCCCTTTGCTGGTCACATGCTCCACTGCTAACTCCAACACCCTCAAATAAATAAAATACAAAATAAAAAATAGAAGCTCAACTGCTCCAAAAACCCCTTAACGCAGAGCCGCTTCTCTCCTGTCTTGACTGAATATGTGGATCCAGTATAATGTTCTCACTCTTTGTGCAACGGTGCGTTTCCTGAGTTATTCAACCAACTGAGATTACAATAAGTACATATACAGAGAGTTTTGTTCCATTATGAAATAGTATTTCATATTTGGAGAAAACGTCTGCCCGTATCTTACTTTTATGTTGTACATCGTGACAATGCACTTTAATATCTCTTTTACTTTTATTACTATGGAAAAACAATACGAGTAACTAACATTATAATACTGTATACTGAATAAGCAACTTCAAATTACTATTATTTTTTTCTTAAAATGGATATATAGCATTTTGGATATTAACACTTCCATACAATGACTGACATAATTCAGTGCTGATACAGTGGTTTTACGTGCAAACATGCCTGGGATCTGCGCAGTTGGATAATGGGCTTCACTGAGCTAGATAAGTGTGGATTAGACTAAAGCAATGTTTGGAAATAATCCTTGGTGTTTAATGGACAATGAAAATAGTCTTTATTTTTTATTTAGTCTAATTCCAACAGCAGTTTGTCTAAGAGCTGACCTCAGAGTTCAGAGTGAAAGGAAGGATGCAACATGATGTGTAATACCCTTAAAACAACATCTTCCCAAGAACTCAAACTGTGGGTGTGAACCATAGACTGTATATAAAAAGGTGTGAACCATTGTTGTCCAGTGAAAACCATGTATCTCCAAATATGGTGCTTTTTAATTTTTAAGACAAACTGGAGGACTAAGTGTTCCTTTTTGGGTTGAGAGATGTCTTGTACTTCTTTAGATAAATAAACCTCTTTAAAAAACCAACGGATTATCTGAAAATGTAAATTAAATTGACATTTTGGAGATACATGGCTTTCACAGAACAGCTACAAATGACCGACGTGAGTTTTAAAAGTTGACTGAGTACACGAAAAACAAGAAACTGTATTTGTATATTCTAAACATATGTAAGTTTGACTCTTACCCCCGGGTTTTCAGCAATGGTTGAATTATGAAAACTAGGAATATTGAAATTAATCCACTAGTACTCAAATTGCTGCTGAAAGGTAAAAAAACAAAACAACTACTGCGACTTTGGTGTTTTTCTTTTTCTCCTTTGAAATGAAATGCATCACGGTCATTATGTGGTTTCCTGCCCTTTGGGCTGCTGAACCCTATTAAAAGACCAAATATTTAGGCATGTATGAGGAAATAAATAATTCTTTACATCAGTCCTGAAAGTGTACTTGTAGATTTATGTTTTGTACCCACAAGCAGTGAAATAACTTGAATTGTGTTTACTAGTAAGCCAGTGTCTTCTGATGCTTTCCAGGTGCTGTAGCCTACAGTGAAATAACGCTGCACTATTGATTTCTTTTTCCATAGTGCCAAATGTGTCTTTAGCATTGCCTCCACTATTGCTCTTATTTCTCTCCACAAGCTTTCTGCTTCTCTGTAACAAATAAATAAATTGGCAAACCAGCTAAATCAGAACCAGAATAAGAATCACTTTAATTGCCAAGTGCAATCAATGTGCAGGAATTTGTCTTAGTGGCAGTGGTGCAAAGATATATTAACCACAAATGCAACCAAGGCACCCCTTTTCCACAGATTCCACCGTACATTCAATCATACAAAGCTATTTACTTCTCCATACTAAGAGAGAATTGGTTAAAATCTAATATTTCTCACAATGGCTGTAACCAATTTTGTTTTATTTTTAGCTAAATAGTGTTCCCTTATGAAAACTAAAAGTAGGAAAATCCCATTGAATTAAAAAGTAGTCCATTAAATGGTGCAGCCCCTCACAGAGAGTACCCATTGATTTAAGAGCAGGGTCATAAATCTTCTACACAACGGGGCTGAGATCAGGGGATCTCCGGCTCAAAAGAGTAAGAAAGAATAACAGCGTCCTGCTGCTGAGAAACTATTCAATACTGTACCCTAACATGACAATCAATTAACAACAGAGAAGATGAAGGTCATTAAATTGATTATTATGACTGCTTCTGGTGAGTGGTGAATATAGATAGGACCAAAGTTGACTAAATGTACTCAATTATGGCCACAAGCTGTTGCTGTGCTTCATAATACCACATGACATTCTGTATCAGTAAGTATAGATTAAAGTAAATATATTAGATTTAAAGTTTGACAATAGGTTAAAGCATATATTCCTATTTATGGTCAATGTATATATAGTGTGTGAGCTGATGAGACTAGTCAATTAATTGATTAGTCGATCACTAGAAATTTAATCTGAAAGTATTATGATAATTTGTTAATTGTTTAATTTGTTATTTAAGAACAATTACAAACAAAATCACATCTTATCATGTGTGAATTGCTGGTTTTTGTACGCGTCTATGATAGTGCCCTAAATATCTGGGATTTGGACTGTCGGTCAGACAAAAACAAGTCATTTCAATGTCAGCTTTTAGAACTTGTGAAGAGCTTTTTTCTATGTTCTGACATGTCATAGACTAAACAAGAAATCATTTAATCCTATATTGAAAATGATCATAAATTGCAGCCTTAGTTGAGCTGCAAGATGTTATTGAATATTTTCCTTAACATGTCATTCAACTTACAACAGTGGAACTAATGTAACAGCTCAAATGAACTTTTAAATTTAAAACAAAGAAAAATAGAATAAATTGTGAAGTGCAGAATATATTTAAAACTTAAATAGTATATAATTGGAGTGTCCCAGTGGCCTTGCTACCGCCTTTAGCGTCACTGGTTCGATTGCAGCAGTTGTTGTGAGTCATCGCCGCTTCCTCTCTCCATGTTTCCTGAATGTCTCTACAGTCTTCTATGAATAAAAGTTAAATCGTCAAAAAATGTCAAACTAATCTTAAAAATAATAATAGTGCTGGATCTAATGCACGCCTGTCAGACATGTGCATAGGCAAATTAAATCAAATAAAAATGTAGTGGACTCGATGCACTCTTTTACATAACGTACTGAAAAGCAGCAACCTTATAGACCTTCATCATGAACAATACAAAAATAAGCTTTTCATATGCTGCAACTAGTAATCACAAAGGACTCAATTCACAGGATATCATAGATGAAAAGACATTCAGTAAATAATCTAAATGCAAACACATGGTATACTTAAAAAGATCAATGAAATGAAACCTGAGATGGCTAAAAATAAGCAAATGGCAACACACAATTGAATCTACAGTATTGAAAGGAATGTCGGCAGCTTGTTGCTATGGTTGAGATTATCATATATCCCTCAGAAGAAGAAATCAACGCTGTACATCTTCTAATAACATGTAAAGAGTTAATAACCTTAAGCTCCTCCGTCATGTCACTGTATTTGAATCGCTTCTATAATTTTTACGCACTTTGCAATGAGTGCTGACTAGTGGAATTTTAAAAAGTACTATAACTAATAAAGGTAGATTACTGCAAGTTAACGTAAATATAATTTAGTATTTACAACTATAAGTAAAGTTTGGTAGAGTGACAATTCAAACAGGGGTGCAAATTTGAAGAAAATACAATCCCAGCAAAGCTCAGAGAAACACACACAGTTGACATCACAACCACCCCCTTCCCAAAAAAAAAATCCACTCAGAGAATTAAATTCACTTGAGCTGAGATCACCGTGTCACGAACTCGCCTTTTGCTCTTTGCTCGCCTCCCAGCATGCAGAAACCCCCAACTGGGCACCGGTAACAAGAGCCGTGCCCTCAGAGCTAACACACACTGGCCAGGGAAAGCAAAGCCTGCTGGGTAGTGAATAGAGGTGCTGGGATAGTGGGGGCAGCTGAGAGGTTGGGGGCTTTCGGTCAAATTGGCACCCTGTGTCACCTTGTCAACACCTTGCTGCCCTGTGAACCTGCACTCATTCTCCACCAGCACCCAGGTAGCACCACCCACTCTTTGCATCTTACTAACCCCGCCTATTCCTTAGTCTTTAATATCCCACCAGATGAGCAGCAATGGGGAGAGATAAAGACAGCACATGACGCTGTGCTGAGCTCCTTAAAAAAGTGCCTCCTGTTTCAATTTACTTCATCCCTTCTCTTCGATGGTTCGCACCATATGCATTACATTGACTTGTCTAACAGTCTCTTTTCATATATATTCCTTTCTTTTAATTATTTATTTACAATGATTTGTTTTTCTTTCATTGTAGTGATTTTGTGTTATATTTTTAGAAAAACAACCTGTGTGTTTAAAGGATAATTCTGGTTTATTACAATATGAGCCTATTTTCATAGTTTCTGTTGCAGAGATCTGCATGGGAACATGGTGATATGACTACAATAAAGTCACACAGGACAAGAAACACAAGCAAAGATGATCAAACACACTGTAGAGAAGGCCAAAGGTTAGACAAATTATCTGCCAGTGGTTCCCAAAGTGGAAGCTTTTCGATTTTTTATTGTACATTTTTTTCAGGACACTATCCTGAACCCCAATTCTATATTTATATTTTCAAATACATCAAAACAGATTAAATAAGCAATAAACACCATATTAAACACTGTTAACTGTTAATCATGCAGTTATGCTGCAGCTAACCGCAGCTCGTATGATGTCAGCCAGTTGGTACATTTACATCAAGGAGCACGATGACAATTAGACTCGGACTTCATCGTTTTACCCTTGACCTTTATGTTGATTGACTATGACAATGTAAACTAAGGAATAATCGTCTGACTGCTAGTGTTTCTTTCCATGTATGATGTTTTTTTAGCTTCCAAGATGTCATAAAACAAACTACAAAAATAAGACCCACATTTTTTAAATATGTCCATGCTAATAAACCCAAATCTGAACCTGAAATTTTGAAAGAGAGAGAGAGAGAGAGACGAGTAAAGAAAGAGACAGATACAGGCAGAGAGAGAGCGAGTGGGAGAGCAAGAGAGCGAGTTGGGAGCTGGGGATGATTTCTCTAGGGATGAAGGATGCGTGTGTGCATGTGCTGTGTGTGTATGTGTGTGTGTGTGTGTGTGTGTGTGTGTGTGTGTGTGTGTGTGTGTGTGTGTGTGTGTGTGTGTGAGCTAAGGGTGTGTGGGGGGGATGAGAGAGAGTGAGGGAGCAAAGAGTGAGGGAAGAATGAGTGAGCGAGCGAGTCAGGCAGGGGGATGAGAAAGAGGAGGAGAGGTGGTGGAGGAGGAGGATGGGGGGAGGCGGTGTGGTGGTGGTGTTTGAGAAAACCGAGGCGAGGCAGAGCTGATTGAGATTCGGGCCTCCAGAGCTGCAGCTCTCTGCTGCTGCTGGGAGCTCAGGGAGAACACGCTCACTTATTGGAATTCTTTTCCCCCCTTTTTTTCTAATGAATTAATTCTTCTCATCCAATTTAGGTGAAGATGAAAAGAGAGCAGTGCTGCGAGCATCAAATTTAGCTTTTTGTTGACCAGGCCTGGGCCTGTTGTTTCTGTTCTGTACGGTTAATATTGGACACTCGCAATATATTGTGGGTTTTTTTGTTGTTTTCTTGTTCCATTTGGGAAGCCTTGTTTACAAAAGCCAAACAATAGCAACATAAAAACGCATTTCCTGTGTGTGTTATTGGGGATGTTTCATGCTCATTTACAGATATGATAACACAAAGAGCCAAAGACCAACGTCATATCACAGGGGCAGGGGCGTTGCTAGACATAAAGCTCTACTGGGGCACCCACATCCCTCATGTAAATGTTTTATTTATTTTTGCATGTATATTATTGCTAACTTGAGCGGACGTTGCAGATGTTGCCAATTGTTGCTAACTTGACCACGGAGCCTTACACATCCAAAAAACTACGCCAAAGGATCTTGACAATCTTATTGGGGCACAGCACATGGATACAGAGGCACATACCCCAGTAAAAAGGGTCTAGCGACACCTATGCACAGGGATAATTAATTCAGAAGCACTTATCATTAATAGCAAATGGTTATATAGTTTGATATAAAAAAGCTGTGCTCTTTTAAAGAGCTCTCAAAGAATCTGAGCAGCAACACAGATCCAAGTCATCTAATGCATGCACAACCAGCTAACACTAATTCAGTCAATAACATAAATATGTATTTTTATAAATGGTGTGGCTCAAGAGTAAATGTAAAGTAGAAACCCACCGATAAACTGGCCAGGCCGATACATAAGCCGATTTTAGCTTATTATTTATATATCAGTATCAGTGCACTGTATATTGTATGTCTGCTGAAAAGTAAGAAAACAATAATATATAATACAATAATAATAATCCAGATATGCTAAATATATTACAATTATATGTAATAACCACATGCACAGAATATTTAAATAGCCTTTGTTTAGGTTACAGAATGTGTTTATGTAAAAGAAAAAAGAATATAGGCCAATATGTCATAATCAGACTTTTTTAAGCTCTCATATATCAATATTGATATTGACCTCAAAAATCTAATATTGTCTAATAGTGTAAACTCCTTATTACTAAAATAAATTCAAATTCAGCCTTAAATCCATTTAATTCCATTACCCTGTTAAAAAGAGATTCAACATTTAAAAACAAGACTGGAAAAGGCAAGACACTGCATTAGCGTCAATAAAAATGACAGCTGGCAGGGGCAAATGCTTGAATCAAGTTCATTTGTGTTGAAAACTAGTAAAATAATCTCAATCCTTTGGCACATTTTTTTCACTTCTTTTCAGAAAATAAGATTTCAGATGTCAATAACAGACAAAATTTCTTACTAAAATTGAGGGTTTTTTTAAGCAGTGATGTTTTTTTAATTCACTTTTTAGTCTCACAGCCTGTGGCAGGTCAGCCAAAACGTTAATTTCAGACAACACAGACACACAGACACACACAGACACACACAGACACACAAGAGTGAGTGCATACTGTCAAGTCCTGAAAACAAGAGGGTGTATAGCTGTTTAATGTCAGAACAATCCGGTCTGGTGCTGTAGCTCAGGGTTCATGGTACAAGGAACATGGAATCTCTTTAGCTCGCCTGCTCAGCACTGACAAGGTATCTGGCCTCAGATTCATTTAGACAGTCAGCAGAAGACCACTGAGAATCAGCTAGCCATCTGGATCAGACTGTGGTGAAGCAGATATTCACTCCGGCTCACAGGGGGATTCTCTCCCCAAAGACAAAAGCAGATGAGCTCAGCTTTAGTGCTTTCAGAAGACCTATGTCAGGTTTGGATTATCTCACCTGCGCAATTTGTGTTTCCTCCGCTTTTCTTGCTTCTGTCTGTGTCACACTTTTACTGCAAATTAAACCATACTCTTCAAATATTTTATTTATGTCCCCCTAGCCTTTGGAGTACTTCAGGGCTTAAGAATCTGTTAACATCTTTAACATGAAGAATGCCACTGGATTTTGGAGTCCAGCAGAAGGCCAAAATGCTGATATGTAAAGACGGTAAATATGGTTAACTCCAAACACTCTTTAGTGCAGATATTTGGTCAGAGGCATTTTTTCAGCTGAGATATTTTAATGCTGTAATTCAACATCCAGTTAATTTGATTTAATTTGCAGTTTAAAGCAATAATCAGGTGAACAAATGAAAATAGGTTTGCTTGTTCTAATCATTCCCCCTATCCATACTGTCTGTGAAGAGATCCCTTGCTAGTACGCTAGTACGCTAGTGCGCTAGTGCGTTGCATAAGTGACTGTAGCAGTATAGATTTTGTCCCCTAACACATAACAAAGGGGTCTCTTAAAGGCCAGTATTGTTGTAAGACAGACTTGAAAAATTGTGAACCTCTCCTTTAAGACAGAATATACATAAAGTCCTAATTTCTAGATACTTTATTGATGTTGCTAAGCCCCCCAAACATCAACATTACACCCATTTTAAGCATGAACACCCTCTTTACAAATTCAAAAAATGCATTAAAACCTAGACTCAAATTTTATTTTTTATTTTTTTTTGGGGGGGGGGGGAGTCTAGAGGACAGACTTTTACTCTTTCTTACTCTTTCTTACAATTAATAATAAAGTACATATAATTTACTAACTCAAAAAGTATATTTAGTATTAACTAAATTTTCTCTCAGAAATCAGGGATATACATTAAAAATGTATACCAATTTAGCAGATAATAACTAACTTTATAATTCATGAAGCAAATAGATACAGACCTTCCTATATCTGATAGTAAGGCCACCAGGTATGACTTGATAGTACAGGGACAAAATGAAACAGAGAGGAAAAAAAGAATCAAAGAGTGTAAATGGATTTGATCTTTAACCAGTTAAACACCTCGCATAGCCCATTATCATAGCCTGTGATCAATTATTCATGCTGGGAGAAGCTCAGGGGTCAGGTGTTACCTTTGTAAACATTGGCTTCCCGTGCTGGGTGACCATGGTGCACTGATCACAGTCCAGGGTGATGCAGGAGTTGTGGAAGGACTCCTTGGAGTGTTTGAGGATGTAGTGGAGCTCGTTGACCCCTCCCTCGAACACCGTGCTGAAATAACGGGGGATCAACGTCCGGCCGATCGCTGCAGGGAAACAAAAGAGAAAGCAGAGCTGTTAAATTAAGAAGGATACCAATCGTAAAATGATCTGGGGAAATGATCAGTGAGAAGAGGGTGATATTATCATGTACTGCGCCTAACACAGTCTATAATAATGTTTCTATTAGTATTAGGTCTATTACTACTACTTCTATAGTAGTTACTGTACAATTTCAAGGATACCACTGGTATTATTGTAACTACTACTATTATATACTGTAGACTACTGTTGCTACTATTATGATTTAGGACTAGTCATTGTTTAAAATTCTTTCATAACTTAACCAAGTATTTCAACATTTTGGTAAATACTATTTCTTGTCATTGTCTTGTCTGTGCGCTAGCTATGAAGCTGGAGCCTAGAGGCAGTTAGATTAGCTTAGCATAAATACTGTAAACAGAGAGAAATGGCTAACATGGCTTTCTCCAAAGTTTTTACATTTCAGTTTGTGGATGGACTAAACATGTAAATCAGTGAGCCTTAGAGGTGCTGAATTTTGAGAATGTTTTTCTACACCCCCCCAAACTTTTTAATAATAATTAGTCATTTAGCTGCGATGGATTGGTGACCTGTCCAGGGTGTACCCCGCCTTTCGCCCGATGGCAGCTGGGATTGGATCCAGCCCCCCGCGACCCTGTACACGGGATAAGCAGTTGACGATGGATGGATGGATGGAATTAGTCATTTAGCTGATGCTTTTATCCAAAGCGATACACACAATATACAATTGCTACATATGTCAGAGGTCGCATGTCTCTAGAGCAACTATGGGTTAAGTGTCTTGTTCAGGGACACATTAGTAGATGTTGCAGTGGGAATCGAACCCAGTTCTCCTACACTAGAGGCGATGTCTAAACACAAGTAGTCATCCAAGAACTTTGCTTAATAAAATACAGCCTTATGATTTAAATCAGAATCTGTCTGATCAAAGAATAAATATAGAAAGGTACAATTCTGAGTAGGTATTCAGAGCCACCCATAGACATTTAGCAACTTTGAATTCTCTTGCGATGGACACATTGTGTTCGGTACCAAAAAGTATTGAAGTCGATTCCTAAACACTATGATGATTACATCTGCTAAAGTCATTATAGAGTTTAGTGCTAATGCTGCAAAAGCTATGTTACTTTATTTATTTATTTCACAGTTAACATATATCATTTCATATACTAGATATTACACTGGACATTCAACAAACATATAAGCAAAAACATTAAATTAAATTCAGGGTACTAAAAAGGACAGATTGAAGAGAACACAATCCAACATTAAAAAAGAAAAGCCTAATAGCAAAGAAAGGGCTTGATAAGGACATCTGCTGTGGATTCATTAATCAAGATAAACATTTCATTGGCTGTCAAAAGCTCTGTGAAGGCAGAAACTGATCAGATGTTCAAATGAATGAAATTGATTAAATATTTGAGAGCAAAGATGCTCTTCTTTTCCTGTCTGACCCAAACTCATTCCAGGAACACAGAAAAGATTGTTGAGTCTGCGATCCATTGATGAGACTTTGACCTTTGTACTGATTACAGTTCGTTCCTCGTAATACTGTCATTGTAGGAGTCTCAGGGGCGAATTCACAAAAGAATTGGGCAGCTTTTACGGCCACTGAACATGCACAAATAAGGCAACTTAAGCTTTACCATTAGTGCAATATCTTTGTGAATCGGACTTTGACACAGGGCAGACAGCGGTTGCAAGTGATGCACAATTCATGGTGCTATCAGCGGTCGAGATACATTCTTTGTGAATCTGCCCCTCAGTTTTTTATCCTACATGAAAAACGTTCATATTCAAAAATACAAAGCAAGCATTCATTCATATTCTTCCCTTATCCAGACTCATTAAAAACTGAAAAGCCTGCTAATGGGACCAAACAATAAGTGCATAACAATAATCCCACACAAATCATGCAATATTTTTAGCAGTACTAGTAATTATGAGAAGTTTGAATGAACTTGCAACAAAATACATGCGATCGAGCAGCAGCCACCCTCCTAACTGTGGTCAATTTATGAATTAAGAGAGATTATCGATTTATAGAAACTACTGGAATGTCCTGAAACCTATTGAGTCACTGTATCGAACACTGGGCAGCCTTCAGGAAACCTATTCACCCAACAAGCAATACTCCTTTATTCTTAGATCGAGTCTGATTTCCCCTGAAAGTGTCAAATAAATCTTTCAGTACAGAGAGATAAATTCAACTCTTTCCAACACATCTGAAGATTTTCTTAAGACAAATAACAATATCATGAATTTAGGGCTCTCAATCCACTTCTCTCAAGATATGACACCTCAGAGGATACATCATCATACAAGTGAGACTGTACATTAAAGAGGAGAGTATTTTTCAGCATAATGACTAAGTTTAGAATTAAACTGAGTTATTAAGAAAGACAGCTTCTGCAGTGCAAACTTTTTGCAGAAGGCTAAAGAGACAATGAGCAGGCTGCATGATGAAAACTGGAGGAGGAGTCAGGGAGGGAGAAAGTGTCTTCAGTGTTTTATAGCCCTCAGGCTTCGTCTGGTTTCTATCTCCTCTGTGTTAGCTGGCTTCAAGGAGAAGAATGGATGATACAGAGAGAGAGAGGCTTACATTTCCCATTACATTAGGGATGCACTGTGATGGCATGCAAGATACAGATTCCTTGGAATACTTGGATGTATTTTATAATATGAAATCATGTCCTGAAATGTCTTTCCTTCTCAGCTTTAATTTCAGGTTATGACAATATTAAAAGTATATTTTGTTAATAATAAAAATGAAATTTCACACAAGAGCTTCCTAATCAAGGGTTTTGAAACCATCTTTGACAAAACAAAACACTGTCTTTAACAGCAAAACTGTCGCTTCTAAACTTTAGCTTTACAGCTTAGGGGTTCTTTTTTCTCAGAGCTTCTCTACCTCTGCAACATCAGTGAAAATCCCACTCTACCCCCCCCCCTAAGAACCTGAAATCCTGCTACATGTCTTCTATCCACCAGATAGAGGGCAGGAAGTCTAGTTCTTTATATATTATATCTATATATCTTATATATATATATATCTGGTATCATTAGTTGTATGACATCGACATACATCTATTTGAGATGCTTTAGCTGAAGAGCTGCACTATTAACTACAGTATCTACAATGAAACCAATTTCCAAAATCCGAATTCAAATCCTTTTCAAAAACAAAAACTTTTTTTCTAAAATTATTTAGTTTTTAAAATAAAGTAAGGCTGCAACAAATGATTATTCTTATAGATGTTGGGTTTTTTTTGGTCTGCAGACTAATCGTAATCAACTATTTGTTTTAGCTCTAAAGAATTGTCTGATTATAGTCAATATTTTATTATATGACTTGTTGGATGGATATTTTCCAGTGTAGGCGCAGCTTTATTTCACAATGATGTGAAGCGAAAGTGAAAAATGAGATGTTAATGCACAGGATTTACTCAGAATATAAAGCAAGATAGTCTTCAGTGCACAACTTAATATGTAGATCAGGGATTCTGCACGGCACCAACACAGAGCAGCTGCGTCAAACAGCTTTCACTTGGGACAAAAATTGCAGCCTCTTCTGGTAACTGCAGAGCTCAATATTGCAGTTTCTGGTACTTGTTGAGCAGCTGTGCAGACCCAATTTGCCGAATGACCCAGACATCTGCAACACCAAATCTTAGCAGCACATTCCTCCTTAAAGAGTCTGTTTTTCTAGCCTTTATTTTGCTAGCTATATGGTTTCTGCTGAACGCAGATACTCATTTTCAGCACTGCCCTGCTTCATACTCCTGCACACATACATGCCTCAGAGCTGCACTACACTCACAGGCTTCATCCAAACATCAATGGGCAGTTCCACTTGAGCAACTTGACTTGCTCAAGGGCAGGGCCAGTAGTTACTAATTCATTCCGACGCACAGGGGATTTGAACCAACAACTGCTTCTAAGCTGACATTTGTAACACAAACTTTTGATGTCTCCTATTCCAAATATTCAGATCACATTTAAGGTTTCTTCTGAATATTTTTAAAATGTGTCATGCCATCTTCTGGCCTATCTCTAATGGGATTACAAGACACCTTAGCAAAACACTGATACAGTTTACAGTGTTGCATCAGGTACCAGTGAGACAATAAAATACAATCCAGCAGCTTCAGTTTGAGAAAGAGATTCATGAGTTTGAAGGCTTATCAGATATCAAAACACTGCACAGCTGATCATAATACTCTTGAAAAGGATTTTCTCTGGAAAGTTACCATGGTGGCCATCGTTTTATTTTTATCACTCTCAAGATAAACAGCATACCTACATTACAAAGTAATCTACCAGGAATGTGCTGCCAACGTAGCGACTTGCTGGATGCTGCAGTCCAGCAAATTGGAGCAACATTCAACTTTTTTGCTGGGTGACCCTGTGTTTTTTGTTTGTTTTTTGTTGCATTGGCATCTTGCTGCCTCATCAGAATGGCCTTATTAAAATGAATGAGAGGGCAGCTTTTTTATGCAGGTCTAATGTCGGTCTGAACCCTGTCAAAATCAGTGATTCCTAACCAGGGATACTTGTACTCATGGGAGTACTTTTGCAGTTACCAGGGGGTACATATGATTGCGCAGTAGCTTGGCTAATTTGAACAAATGACTATGACTTTGTAAAGAAAAAAAACCCACAAGCATCCACTTGTATGTATGTGCAGGAGGATGAGTCAGATTTATTAAGGCCAATCTTTAGTAAATTTAGTGTAACCAAAACTAAATTCCAGGAAAGATAAGCGTCTGCACAGGATTGCTCACCAACCTAAAGTCTAAACATTAACTATACCAGGGTCATTCTGTGTTGTATTAAAAATATCGTAAGAATATAAAAAGAATTATAACAGAAAGTGTTAAATAACATCTAGTTTCAAATCAGTTCAAATGAACATATTTGGATCGTGAGGTGTTGATGAAGTGGCTCATCTGATAGGGCTGTAAGAAACACAGAAACCCTTTAAACACCAGTATACATTCTTTTGTATTCTTTTTAATATCGTTGGTTCAAGTTAGAATCAACCCTCTAATCCCTCTAAGTGGTAGTGACCTGGTCTACCCACTGAGCTACACTGAACTGTTAAATAACAGCAAAAACAAAACAATCATAAATCCTGACTTTGGGATTATGAAGGCAAGCTTGTTGGGATTTCCTTTAGCCTCTCGTTCCTCGCCTAGTGGAACAAGTCTCCATGTTTCTCTACATTTTGCTGCCCATCAAATCTGCATCATTAGAACATTGCTGGGGAAAAAAATCGGGACGGCCACATTATCCAGCAGCACATGGCCTCTGATTTCAAGCAGAAATAATCCATCTTAGAGTCAACACTCTGTTGGCTAGAATTATGCTCTTTCCCCTTCCCCCAGGGTGGGTGGTCAGGAGGAGGTGTGTGTGTGTGTGTGTGTGTGTGTGTGTGTGTGTGTGTGTGTGTGTGTGTGTGTGTCTGGAGGAGGAGGAGATGAAGTGAAGCCTGGGAATAAAACTTCATTTAGAAGTGAAATGTCCCCAAAGACAGTGGCTAGAGAGGCTCTTGAGGTCAGACCTGGATGGTAGAGTCTCAATCAAGAGAGAGAGAGAGAGATGAGGGTGATGTTGGCAGTTGGGTGAGGATATGGGGGATTTGAAGAGGGGTAGGCAAGGGAGGGGGTGTACCCGTGACTGGCATGTTTTTAAAATTCGATAAAGTCAGGCATGACTAAATAACATATAAAATGTTTGGCATCGTGAGCAGTGGCTGAGGGAAGAGGAGGGAGGGAGGGTGAGCTGCAGGGTCTGCTTGCCGCGGATGACTGTGTAAATGATGCTCTCTCTCTCTCTCTCTCTCTCTCTCTCTCTCTCTCTTTCTCTCTGTATCACTCGCACTGCGCTCTCTCTCCCCCCTCTCTCTCTCCGTATATCTCGCTCCCCCCCTCGCTCAGCCTCCACCACGGTTGAAAAACAAAGTACGTCTAGGAGTGGAGCTGACTGCTAATGCGGAGGAGCTCTGAGCAGACAAGGGGGAGGAAGGGAGGGAAGAAGAGGAGGAGGAGGAGGTATGTGTGGGGGGGTAGAGGGATTGGGACAGCAAAAAATGAGCGAGGGATGAAAGCGAGTGAGAAACACAGAGAGAGGGAGAAAAAACTAGGAGGGAAGATGAAAAAATAAGGGCTTGTCAATGAGGGGAAGAAGACTCACTGAGGGGTGATGGGAGAGAGAGGGAGAGACAGCAGGAGAGAGGGGGGGAGAGAGAGAGGAAGACATGGGAAAGGGTGGGTGGGGATGCTCAGGTGATACGCAGATCTGCTTCTTGCCCTCCTCACCAAGCCATACAGGAGCTCTGGTTGTGTCTTCTCGACCAAATCTGCCCTAATAAAACCCAGTGTGCGTAGCCCAGGGTGACAGAGTGATAGATAAGCATGTAATGATTGCCATGCTAGCAAGTTTTGGATCATTTCAAGCACAGTAGTCATGTGTTTCTCCTCAAATATTTTCTAGGCTCCCTCACTCAGTATTTACATTGTGTGCGAACACTTTGTTTCTTTGCTTTATGTCAGCAGGCCTAATTTTCTTGCTCAACTGCACTTTTAAAGGACTATAACAACGACCAAATCACTTAGGTGCTGGTGCATGTTTTGAGCTACTGTACTTGAATGCACTTTCATCTTGTTAACTGTCAGTTCTCAATGTTCAGAAATGAACAGGGATGAAAGGAGGAAGATCTTTTTAAAACAGACAACACAGCATTTTCTGCTTTTCTCTGTTTTTAATAATAAACACATCTTTATTGTTGGATTTCAGACTGTTGAAGTCTGCCAAAGAAAGTAATAAGCAAGTAATATAATAATGAAGACATCACCTTGGGTTTTCAGGTCTATTGATGAGCATGTTGATTAATAGAATGAAAAATTAAAGAGTTGAAAAAATAATTGTCAGATTAATGTTGAATGAAAATAATAGTTAATTGCAGGCCTACAAGAGTCCAAGTTGATGTCTTCAGATTGCTTCCTTTGTCCAGCCAACAGTCCCAAAAATATTCAAAGATACCAAAGATATTTTACATATATTACGTTTGAGATACTGGAGTGTTTGTTTTTAACTTGATAAATTCTTAATTTTTGTTAACTAATTAACCAACAAAGTGATTAATCAACTAGTCATCCCTGTACTAGTTTCAGTGGGTAATGGTATGCAGATTTCCATCCCCCAAAAAAGCACACAACCGCATAATTAGTTATGCATAGACAAAAGGAGAAATCCACAGTGACATGAGAGGCACAATCTTTTACCACACTGCCAAAAAGGAGCCTCATCAACCCCATGTAGTAGCCCCATGTTGAAAACACTATCATTTATCTTTTAATAGGCAGTCAGATTTCTCACTCACCAACAGTGCACAAGCCATCCAAACTTCAGACAAATAACTGCAGAATGACAAAACACTTGCATGGAGTCCAGACAAGATGAAATACATTTGTTGGCGATCTTTTTTATTTTGCCTTCCTCTCTCTTTTCTCTCTTCTTCTTCTTGTTTCCTTTTTCCTGCACCATGCTGATTGGCCCGTCTTCAGACACGGGGCACTCCAGAGATACAGATTAGCTGGCACTTGTTTGGGCGAACACGACAAGCAGCATATGCCTCTCAAGTAACGTGTACCCAAACATGCAATTTACAAATAATTAACGTGGTGTTAATTAGTCACATTAATTCATGCCACTTTGTTGGGATTGTTTCCCCCCGTCGGTCCCCAGGACTCCTGCCAGCAACATCAGCCAGCGAGACGGCGAGAGCGATTTTTGTGCTCCGAAGCGAGAACGGGGCGTTAGAAGAAAGAAGGGTCGCTGGCTTGTGTATACACAGCGGCACACACACACACACACATACAGGACACAGAATACATAAAGGCACATACTCAAAAACGCAGTCAACCACATATGCAGAGTAATATGCATATTTGGTTGATATTTATATTGATGAATATTCATCTCACTCTTATGGACACATGCACACCCACAGAGATGCGTGTATGTGTATGTGTGTGTGTGTGTGTGTGTTCATGTTTTAGATCAGTATAGAAAATTCAACACCTTATTCTATATTGTTTTTATTCTCAACACATCCCATCAAAAGACCAAAACCAACAATTTGTGGGTATGTCTCTCAATACTTTCCTACTTCCCAACCCTGCCTGTGACAGCCCCAAACCTATTCATTCCTAGTGATGACATGCTGTCAATCTTTAAAATCAGGTCACAACTATATAGTTCTGTTTAAAAAAAGAAAAAGCTTAATTATGTTCTTAAAAAGCTGGACACTAGAGAACGTTATTCAAACGAGAAAATAGTGTAGCGATTGGGGACTGTTCAGCTGTTGGATTCACATTTGGTGCACTAATGTGTATTCACAGCAGTATGACAATCTATGTGGCTCTGACTCAAAATAAACTACGTTCCCTATGTTTATTCGTAATGAAGGAACATGTCAACCAGTGTGGCTCGTGTTTTTTAGCAGTGTTTGGACAACAGTGCAGCTCTATGACACAGAGGGATCAGACTTTGGCTACACAGACAGTATTTGTAGGATAAATTTGTTGTTGGTTTTGGCCTTTTCATGGGATTTTTAACAGTAATAAAGATTTAAATAGAAAGATTTTCTTGAAAACATTTCTAAAAATATAAGGTGGGGGCTGTATGTAAAAAAAAATTCTTAAATGTTCTACAAATAATTAAGGTCTAAAAAACCTTAAATGTATCAGGAATTATTTTATCAAATAATGAGTGAATAAGACCACGTATCCAACCATGCCAACTTAACAAAAATATTGAGGTTTGATACCCATTCCTTGTCTGTGTTTGTGTGTAAACTGGAAAAACATCAACTCAAGGGCCGTTGTGGTTGTAGTTTTATGTTATATTGTATGTATTTTACATTATAGTGCCCGTGTGTGAATGTTTTTTTTACACTGTGTGTGTGTATGTTCTATATATACTACTTATACTTATATATCCTGGACATACTGTGTGTGTAAGTGTCTGTGTGATTATCCTGTGCTTGTACGTGTTACATATATGTGTGTAAGTTGACATCCATGGTGCACAGGAGAGCAGCAGAGCTACAGTATATGTTGTGAATTGGCTGAATCTGTGTTGTCCATTCTGACACTGACACACATACAGTATATACACACACATACAGTAGTAATGATGCGCCTAGGGAGTACAGAGGCAGCTAGGTAAACAATATGCACACCCACATGCATGAACAAAAATAAATACATGTAAACGTGCAGAGATGCACCAGGAAACATAATTGAACTATGCCATCGCCTCTTCCATCCCTCCTGAGTAAACAGACCATCCATTATTATTTTTTAGATTTGAATTCAAGATTTTGTACAAAAACTTAAAGTAACATTTAAGCCATCTCTTATGATTATTATTACAGCCATGTGACTTGTCCAAGAGCCCTTAAGCAAGACACTTAATTTTCACCAGCTCACCGGCTGTAAGTCACTGAGGGCAGACATGAGCTTCATGCTTAATGCCTGAAATGTTTCGAACCAGCAGTTAAAGTCTATTTATGAGACAGGAAAGAGCAAATACGTTATAGCTCTTGAGTCAAAGAAGTCCCAGAATGTCATGCTGAACCAATCACCAAGTATCAATCACATTTTTCATGAAGTAGAGCGTAAGAGGCTGGAACCATGACTGGTTAAAATAGTAATAACTATAAAAACAAGCATGGCAGGCTGTCACTAAACACCTTCCATGTGGCAGCAAACACTAGAGGAGTTTTACTCTGAACGAAAGTCATTACATCGAAGTTATTTATTAAAGTTTATCATCCGATGTCTGTAAAATATAGACTTTCTTTTCTTTTCTTTTCTTACTTTAAGTGTAATCGTTTTGTGAGCCACAGATAAAAGGTACTTCTATCCTTTGAAAAGTACCATCATTTCCGTCTTTCTAATTTTGTGCTATCAATCAAATTTTTAAGAAAAGAATGAAACCCAGACCACCCAGACTTGTCAGCACTGCTTGTCCAACCCGTCCAGCTAGTTAATGATTAAACCGCATGCTGGTAGAGTACAGTCAAATTAAAAGCGGTAGGGGTAAGAAAGTCGGGAGATACTCAGTGGGCGATTATGCAGCAAATGCAGCTTTCCGCAGTGCAGAAGAGAAAAGGATGGAAATGAGAAGGGGGAGACCAAGGAGAAATTGTGGATGATCATAATGTCTGCATCCTGCAAATATTCATCAGACAATCACTGTCTCGTTTCAACAGCCAGGTGGAGCTTCATAGATAGAGCTAGGCACTTAGAGGTGAGGGGTTCAATTCCCTTTGAGTTTAGTGGAAAGTTGGGGATACTAACATTTACAGAGTGAGAGATTCAGTTTCCTGTGTGGCTTTCTGGAAAAACCAACACACTAATGCTTAGTCTTCATTCTATACTATCAAATATAGATTAGTGTAGTGTCATTTATCCTATAAATTTAGATTTTGGGCTATATAGATGTAATTGACTTGACGTATTATTGGCATTTGACTTTGCAAGTAGCTCAGTACTTAAAGAAAATGGCGAGTATCTGCACTCTGAATTAAAGCACAGAAAAACCTTAAGGAATGGAAATGGTCAACAACCCACCTTGGTCTTCATCGGGCACATGGATAACATGACAAAGGAGGTTGTATGTAAGCACAAATGTTTGTTGCATCCTATTGTCAAGTGATCAACAAAGAAAATTAAATCATTATTATTATTAACGACTCTCCTGATACATTATCAAGATAGCTGTAAATATATATATATATACAAAACATACACAACATACACAATATTTGTATATTTATATTTCTGTTTAGAAACAATGATAAGTGGAGACTGCACAGTTACGGGATGAGTAGCCACGTCACAATACAGGAGAGTATTTCACTGTAACAAATCAAAACTCTATGGGAGACTGACACTTAAGAGGACATGTTTACAATTAATATCATATCAAAATTCTGGGGTTTTAGAAAATAAATCCAGAAAGTGTTACGGTGGAGTAATTTCTTCCTAATAACCCCCTCTTTGTGTTATTATGATGTCATGTCACATCACATCCTGCCATGCTAAATAAAGAGCAAATACAAACAGACACTTTCAGAAGCTAATTTTTAGACTGTATTGAATTGTTTGAAGCATATGTTTTCCCAGGGGGACTGTCTTGATTCTTAACACTTCTGCTCTACATTTTTACATTTTAAGACATTCAGCTCTCTCCCCAAGTGAATCCCAAGTGGTTAAAATGACTGAGCAGGGACTTAGTGTCTCCTTCGAGGATAATCTCTGTCTTTTCAGTTATTGAATGGTCTCTGTAACCTCCTCCACCCTCATAACCTAAACATAAGGTTAGGCTTAAGCAAACAGATTATGGGACCTAAAAACTGGGTAGATCAACAGAGAGGTAATATTGATTTCTTTTCAGTCTGTGACATGTGTACAAACCAGTGCTTGCTTAGATCTACAGTATGTGTTGTAATCAATAAGCTAAGCTAAAAATACTATTAAAGTCGATTATTACCCCTCGGTGTGAGCTACTGTTGATGATCGGTGAGAGGAGAAATGCATGGATGAAGCTGACATATTGATCTATGAGTTTAATCGATGGTTGAGGAGAGCCTACACTACTTGGCAAACAAATTTCTTCGTCGACTCATATCTCTATCTAAATATCCATCATGAGCTACCATTACTGGGTCAACCGGGAGGGGTATTAGTTCATTGGCGAACTGATTAAGTCAACTCAAGTTAATTGTTTGTCAAGCCTCTGACAAACAGGATTGTCACAAAATGTTTTACAGAGAACACAGCCAGAGATGTAAGCAACACAAAAAGTAACATGTTCACAATTTTTAAAAGATGGGTTCAGATTGTTTAAACTCTACCTTAATACAATACTCACATGCTGATATGAACATTGACATACACTATTAATTAATTCTGCCCATACTGGCGTTTTTCCTTGACTGCAAAAAATCCGCAATCCTTGTTCTGTCCAAAAATGCAACCCAAAGTTAAGCTGTGACTAAATTTTAGCAGTTTGAGTTAAAAGGGGGATTTGTGCATTAAGGAGTTCCAGCTACAAAGCATCTGCACATAGCCACTGTAGCTGGCAAGCACCTTCTTAAGAATGTAACTACATGTTGGAGCTACGGCAACTACGAAGATACCATGTTGACATCAGAAGAACTTTGGCTGTCACCTATAAGTCTCTAATGCCAGTACAGATTGTTGATAACGAAGAAGACATTATGGAAGTTGAAAAAAGCATCATTAGTCCTCTCCTTTTCAGAAACACAGATCTGGCAAAGACATAATCACTGCAAATCCTCTGCTTACAGCAATCCCATCATAGTGAATGAAACAATGTCAGAGCATCAATCGTCTCATATGCATAAACATTTCAATTGTCACTCTATATCAGTAGAACCCAAACAGGTTGTCAAGAGCAGTCAGGGTCGTAACTTTAATCTGAGGGGTCACAAGATGATTAACAGAAAAGGAAAGCCAAGAAAAAACATGTATTAGCAACACAAAATCGTTACTTGTTTTTTACAAAAATTTGACATGGAAGATTCACTTCCTGGCTAAAAACATGCAATGAGCCAGTAAACATGTACAATATGCACAATACATCCAGCCAGTGTTGAGCAATAGCCTACCATCAGCCGGTGAAATCAAACTCTGAACTATAAATCAAAACCTACCTGTAGTTATCTACCGACTATACCGTTCACCCCTTATCAAGTATAAAACCAGCTTTAGCCAAATCCTCTAGAGTTACTGTTTTTTAAGTATGAAATTCCCTCTTTGTTGTTTACTGAGAATTTCCTTCCTGTGGCAGAGGGACACGTCCAACAATAAACTTGCACGTGACTACCACGATGAAGATACCCACTTCACTTTGCTAACTCAGACTGCTGAAGCATCATTTTAGCTTTGGCTGAACTAATTTTTGCAAAAATCTCTTCATGGACAGTGTGGTTAAGAGGAATGATAACAGCAACCACCAACTTTTTGGATGTGCATATAGCTATGTGAGTATTGCATTAAGTCTGAAATCTGAACCTGTCCGTTAAGATATCAGACTAAAGCACATATATGTGTAAGTTTACATATCGGCAACAAGACTATATACTGTATACAGTACATCTAGTGTCCCAAAAGGTTAAAAACACCCAGCATATATTCTAGAGGCACACTTACACATAGACATACTGGGGTCCGTGAACAAAAGTCTCAACACACATGCATGCGTTCACACACTCGCTCAAACACAAACCAGAATGTGGGAATCACTGCCCAGAACATGAAATATTCATCAGTCATAAAACTTTAATTCAATCTCTCTCTCTCTCTCTCTCTCTCTCTCTCTCTCTCTCTCTCTCTCTCTCTCTCTGTATTTCCTGTCATTTTGGGGGCTGCTATATTCTATTTTGTGAAGTAAACACTTCTCCCACTGCCCCTGCAACGAAAAACAATAATAGATTTCATTAAAAACCCCTTTTGCACAATTGTCCACACGCATGAGCCAAAGCACATCATTAAGACGCTGCTACATTTCAGATGGAGGAAACCACTGTTCACGTAGTTTTAAAATTACATTTCAAAAAGGAAAGCTGCTGGGTGGCAAAGAGAGGAGTGGGCCGCGTTTAATACTGTGATGCTGAGTTTTAGAGGTCCCCTGTTATCAACATTATTGTCACTCAAACGCAGACAAGAAACATATAATCATACCAATGCTCAATATCCTCAATATAGTTCATAAAAAGAAAAGAAAATCAGTAGCATGTATACTTTTGTGGTGTGTTACCACACTCCAGCAATGAGTTTAGGTTCAATTAAATTTTAGCAACCAAAAAGTGGGACTACAGTGGATCAAAACTGTATATTCTGTATGTTGGTGTGATGTATGCCAAATTTCCATTAGAACAATGGCAATACATTAAGATGATGATGAAAGTATAAACAAAACTCAAATTAATATTTAGAGTATTTGAGTTTAAAAACGAAACAAACGTATCTTATCAATACACAAACTATACTGTATGTAAGAGGTAGAAATAATCAAACAATAAGCAAGAGAGAAGCACTTCAACTCCTAGACAGAGGAAGAAAATTAAGATTCTGTATGTCTTTGTCTCGTTTTCCCAACATCTGCAGCCCAGTTTTGGCTGAACGGACCTCTATCATTTTGACTTTCCCAGCTGAAATCTGGGAGGGAGAGGAAGAGAGAGATAAGGACGAACAAGAGAGAAAGAAAAACAGCAAAGCAGAAAGATAGAAAGAGGGAGAGACACACATGTCCAGTCACCCTCATCCAACCTCAAGCCACGCGTGGATGGTGACTGTTTGGGCAGGGAGGGAAGCAGGAGGGGAAAAAGAGGATGGGGGAGGGGTGGGGGGGTCGGAAGTGTTGGGGATGGAAGGGAGTATGTCCCCCTGAGGCCGGCCCTCATCCCCTCTTCACCTCCATCCATAATTCAACAGGGGCTGCCCTCCCCAGCCGCACCGACCCCCAGGGCGCAGCTCCGCCGGGAGGACACAACACGCAGAGAAGGAAGAAGAAAGACACCCCACACCACCATCACACCAACCACCACACACACACACACACGCACACACACCCACCACAAATAGTGGCCCAAATAGTGTAGGACTGAAAAAAATGCCAGAACTCACTGGTGAGATGCATCATTTCCCCCACAAGTTGTCATACTGCAGTCACACATATTGTGAAGGACAGAAGTGTAATATCATTCCATATTGCCTGACTGCATGACACTGAGTGCTCAAACAGATGCCATTTGACCAGGATCCTCATAGAGTAAATTAACAGCTCACACAAACCAACACACACACACACACACACACACACACACATGCAGTCTGAGTGTGACTCAGACTCCTGGTGAGCCAGAATCAATGGTAATGAGCATTGCCTTGCGCTGTTTGCCCTCTGATAATAGAGCTCTGATCTAAAAGAGTCAGCGATACCTGCTAGGCTCTCAGCAACTCACCTGAGGGAGTGGCAGGTTATGGTTAGATGAGGGGTGGGGTGCTGTTCTTAAAAAAATAAACAATAAAACAGAGTACCACATTGCCATATGGGTGATTTTTCTAATGTCTTCTCTTTTGCATCAGAAAAATATGTTAGGGTAAAATGTAGTACAGAGCAGACTGCATTCTCTCAACACTATCAACCAGACATACATACTAAATATTTAGGTATCTGTAAACTGCCAACTTTTTGTATTTTGCTTCTCTGCAATAGCTTGTGGTAACTAAGACCTGATTTGAGGTAACTAAAACACTTGTTTAAGGTGGCATTCATGATGATTATTGTTGATAATTGATTGCTGCAAATGGTAAATTTACTGCATTTATATAGCTTTTCTATGCAGAACTATTTACAATTTGCCTCTGATTAACCCATTCACTCACACACTAACGCCAGGGAGCTAACATGCAAGGTTTGCTGAAGGACATTTCGATTGAACCGCCAACCCTGCGATTAGTGAACAACTCATTCTACTTGCTGAGCCACAGCTGAACAGCTGGTTGCATAAGAATGCAATTGATTGTTATTTTAGTTGCATTTAGTTGCAAGAATTGGTTATACAAGCAAAATCTTTTTGTGTCATTTATTGTCAAAAAGATACATCATACAAAAGAATGAGCCTACAAGATGAAAAAGTAATTTACATATCATTTTGACTTTGAATTTCTGATCTGAATTGGGAAGCTGTTACTGCCATTGTTTGCTTTTGTGTGCATGAATGTGTATGTGTGGAAAGACAGGATGAAAAAGCGCCATATAAACATTTAATACCTTAAGTAAAGCGGTGCAGGCCCTTTCATAGACTATGGAGACTGATAGGTCTCCACAACACTGTATTATATATAAATATGGATTTCTCAATGTGTCAATAACTTTGCACTGTGAACGTGCGCTTCTGTGTGTGTGTGTGCACAGTTTCTTTTTGTACATATCGCAACACATTTTCTACTGCCTCTTTGTATTTGAGACCAGGAGTGCCCTCTCTCTGTGATTTTATGTTTTTGTGTGTACATGTTTGCAAATGCATAGGTGTATGTTTAAAAGCACTCTTTCACTGCCTCACTGTGTTTGTGTGTTGTGTATCAGCAAGAGCGTACTCTCACTCTCACTGTGTGTATATACAGTTTGTGTGTGTGTGTGTGTGTGTGTGTGTGTGTGTGTGCGTGTGTGCGTGTGCGCATTTTCTTGGTTGAATTCTTCTTCTACTCTCTGGTATTCAGATGAAAATGCTATTCATTATTGATAAAACGTCCCTCTCTCTCAGAGCCCATCTTGTTGACCTTTCTGGAATGTTCTACTGTTAAAAGCTCATGTTGTACTTCACTCTTAGAGTAATTTTTTCATGAACTGCATGTTTGTCATCATGACTTGTAGCAAACATTCACAAATCCCATTTCAGCAAAACAAATCGCAGATGTGTCAGGTATTAGACCTCATGTGAAGACTGTCCAAGTATACGTTAAATGTCATTTAATGTTGTTTAATTTGTTAAAAAATGTATGTTCACAATGATTTGTATTAATCTTAGTAAACACTGCAGCAGATCTGATTTGATTTGAATCATTTTCAAACCTTTTTGAAGCAACAAAATAAGACAATCAATGTGGTGTGGTGCACACTTACAACATATTTCGGTCAATAAAATTCCTGCCTGCTACAAACTGTTAAATTGACTGCATTTACCACTTAACTGCCATGTACTGTACATGTTTAAATACATTTATAACCATTAGATAGTATGGACAAGCAAAAATATGTAGGGAAATGTAAGTAAGTAAGTAAAGTTTATTCAATATAACACTTTCACAGATCAAGAAAACGAGGAAGGAAAGAAGGAGTTTGAGGGAGAGATGGAGTAGAGGGGAGGAGGAAGAAGAGGGTTAAGAGTAGACAAAGGAGGAAAATTTGAAGGAAGCAGCAAAGATGGAAGGAATTATGGAGATACAAAAGGTTACAAAATGATTTGGTAAATAAACAGAGGAGGGAGAAAAAAAGGTTAAAGTTAAGAAGAGAAAAGAAAGCAAGAAGAAAACAAGGGAGAATAAGAATAAGAAAAGAGAGGTGGGAGAAAAAAAGATGAAGAAAAGGTAAAGAAGGAGGAATAGAGAGAGAAGGGAACTGAAGCAGAGGAGGGCTGTTTGCGACATCTATTGTTTCTCAGACTGGAAGGGGAAGCTGGTTTTGTTGTGCTCCGGGGCACACAGCGTGTTGAGAAACAGGAAGCTAGGGGACCTGCCCATCCTCACGGACAGCTGGTGCCCTCCGATAGCTGTTCCCCTCTTCCTGTTAGCCACATACAATGGTTCCCACCCTGATCTAGGCCACCTGGAAACCAACCTGACTGACCAATCTCCACATTTATCCACTATAATTGCACTACAAATCTGCTAATAACAACAGATGATGCCATTTTGGAGGAGCAGTGGGTTTGTCATTAGGGTTTCAACTGCCTATAGGCCCACCTCACCTTATCTAAGACTAAATATCTCTGATTTATCAGCGATAGTATTCATGTACTTGGTCTACACTTCCCGAGACTGTCTTTCAGCACTTTATTGGTTTAGCATATCAATATCGGTGAATTTGTCAAACTAGGCTTGAGGGAGTTTAGAAACATGTCAATTGTTTATGGTCATGTTTATGTGTCTTTGTCAGATTACTTAAAATATTGATATCAGTATCATATCTAAAACATTCGGTATCTGTCAGCCTATAGTACCTGCGTCAACAACTTGTCTTTTAGTGGATGTATGTATGAAAACAAATACAACTTTAGCGCAAGTGCAAAATAGCAATACATTCATTTTACAATTATATATTTTAAGTCATATTAAAAACAAAAACAAAGAGCAAAGTGAAATATATACAGTTCATAGAATAAAATAAGCACCATACCTCATATTAAAGACAGAACATTCCCTTTTATAGGAATGTGTATGAATTCTACATTTCAACATATTTACTCCCAAGAAAATATATTACCTACACTTTCGGGAGTGTAGGAAACATGAGAAACATATCAGAAGTGTGCCCATAACGATAAAATTATTTGCTTAATCCACATAGTATTTTATAGTAATTATAATATTCCATTCATAACTTTGTACAGTATCAGTCATCCTAATATAATCAGACAGCTAAGTCATATGTTTGCAGATACAATCAACTTCCAGTTTGTCCAAACAAATGATGTGCTACATTAAGGCTTGCTTTAGACATCCAGTTTTAGTTTTGAGACATATTATCACAGTCCTGACGATGACCCTATAAAAAAAGTCTAGTTAAAATGTCTAGTTGTATTTTAAGATTTTTGTTTCTAATTGCCACACTTACACAAACTCTACACTTACTGTAAAGAAAAGTTTTTAGCCATTAGTCATGTGTTAAAAAAAAGTCCAGAACATTTAATAGGACATTTTTTATGGTAAATTATGGGCAATCCTGCCAGCGGCTAAACGTCATAGCTCACTGCTTCATTGTCATGCCCATAATCCCAATAAGGAAAGGACCTCTCGGATGTTATTGCTATAGAAACTAGGTCGGGTTGAAGTCACTTTCAGATAAACATACTGTTTTCCAAAATTACATTATTCTTCTTATTCCAACACTTTATTACACACACATGCAAACAAATGGAGATCATATTGCTTAAAACCTGAGAAGTCTGTTCTTTTAATGTTTTATTTGTCCTTTTATGTCCTTTGTTGTCTGTAGTTTGTTGAAAGCACTTAATAAACAAAACTGATTTTGTGCAAGTGAAGTAATGGCACACAAGAAAATAGTTATGGCACAGGGAGAGAGTCTTCTTTTTTGTTGTTTTAAAAATGAATTGCAGGTACCTCCTAATGTGCTTTACTTTCATGCCAGCAGGCTTTTTGCGCAAGAGTAGGCATCAATTATTTCAGATATTGGATATTGTTTTAGAACGAAAAGGCTACGATTCCTGGCAGCCTCAGAAGAACCCCATTATGTCTTTAAAAGGTCTATCTCTTTCTTCTCTGGTCAAACAGTCCAACAAAACCACTGCTCATGTCTGCTGCTGTATATTTTCATCAGACTCTCACACCCACAGATTCACACATACTGCATTAAACAAATTGCCAGGACAATAACAGAAATCAAAACTGGATTCACTTCAATTCAATATGAGCCTCTATTATTGATTGACATGACTGCAAAAGGTTGATTAAGAGAAGAGAATAATACGGTTATATAGTTTCCCACCTGTTTCATTATGTCTTTGTCTCTTGCTCCACTCTAAGTTCACTTTGATGGTGATTCCGAATTAATTTTTCAGTTCCACTGCTAATTTGTGGCTAAAAAAGTTACAGTATGTCATGGTGTAACATTAAAAAAATGTTTTCCACTTAGCACAGGTAGTCAGAGCTGTACTTGCAGCCGGTATGTTTTCATAAACTCTGCATGCATAAAGGGAAGTGACTAATTTAAAAAGATGTATTATCATAAAATGTTTACTATACTGTAACAAATTAAACAGCAACATACATTTAATTATTGGTGATGAATGCACTTCAAACATATGACTGAGACAAAAACTCTACAATGCAGCATGTTTCAAAATATTTCATGGTTCCCTCCAACACTATTAATATATTTTAATAGTTTTTTCCAAGGTTTACAGGTAGTAACAAGGAAAAAGAGAGAAAAACATTAACCAAAGAGGGAAATCAAATGACAGGAACATGTCTCTTTTCTTTTGTCTTGCCAATGCATTAATGGAACCCAACAGGTGACTGTGAGCTAAGGACAAGGTGATTCTGCCTCCTGTCATGGGAATCGAGCGACTGCTTCTGATAATTGTCAGTGCCTTTAAAATGAACTGGCTCGATCTGACACACTAAGAAATTGCCGGGGCACGATAAAAGATTGATTAATCACTTTCAACCCTAGAATCTAGCTTCTCTGATGAAATAAACATCGTTTTCTCCTTTTTGTGGAAAATGATGTGAAGTAGCCACCACCATGTTCACCTTACTCAACTCTAACTCAGACTGGTGGCATCTGATCTGATTGGTTGCACAAACCACACACAGAGAAGAGAGGAGGACAGTTGCAGAGATGCAACAATAACAGGCTTATCGCAGAGCGAAAAACAGAAATAGTAAAACTCTTTCTGTTCTGACAGTGACTAAACAATCAACTGCCCTAACTCAATGTCTGAATTACCATCAGGCAGACAGACAGAAAGTGTATAAAATAACAAAAACACAACCTACAATTAGGTTTTTACACTGATACACGTAATAATTATTTAATAACACTACATTTTAAGTTTTCATGGCCAATTAAGTGCCTGTTTCGGCAAACAAACAAACTGATTTACTTAAGTGGAACATTGGTCAAAATAGAAGGCTGCAACGGGATTGGGATCTCACATGTCCTACTGGACCCAACACCAATGTTGTAGATATTTGTACTCTTGTGCATGTGGAGCAGTCAAATAGCATCATCAACAGTGGATAAGCACCTGATACACATAAAAATAGGAGAGGCTAATAATATTTGTTTTAACTAAGTATACAAATGCACAGTTTTACAGTAAACCAAAGTCAGAATGGTTGCTTAACTTTCTCTTTCTGATTACAATTTTGCTTTTTTAGCAATTAAATAGTTGTGTTGTAAATGTGAAGGTCTAAAATCAGAATATGTAACTTATGTGGATATTATTTATTTTTCAACTTTTTGTGGTATAATTTTAAAATATCTGCAGTATTCTGGATCTGGTTTATATGTACTTGTGGTATCATGTAAGACCATGCAGGCCGGACATATTTGTATGCATTACACAATAATAAAAAAAGCATCAACATCATTATCATTGCCATTGTTAATGTGCCTAGGATTACAGTACCAAAAAAAGTTAAGTTTAGTTTGCCTCTCGATTCATCTATACTTGATTACATACTCTTTTCTTTAAACATCAGTACCATTAAATTAAGTTGCCATCTCTAACTCAGATCATATCTGTAAACAGTAACATTCACACTGCTGCTCTGACATCTGACTTTCCAGCTTATTGTTTGTATTGGTTGCTATGGGAAACTACATATACTATCAGTAAAAAAACAGAATTATCCATAACGTTTTTATCCACTTTTATTTCTTAACTTTTGGGGGGGTTTTTTACATTTGCAGGCATGTATTAAGGCTTTATTGTCATCTTCTAAAGGTGGCTTATTAAAAAGTTGAGTAACTGAAAACTGTATTTTGTTAGATTTTGAGAAAAAGGACTGCATCTGACTTATTTTCCCTGCATGATGGGTTAGACAGGATGTCAGAAGAAAGCAATGTTGCAAGCGGGAGTGTTCAAACAGAAGTGGGAACGTGGATCTGCAGGCGGTAATGGTCGGACTGTGTGGACTGAGTGAACCTCTGGTCAAAACTTACTGACAGAGAGAGACAAAGACTTTCTGTGTTACCACAGAATACCATAGAAATAAATGAGCACTTCAGACTTACACACAGCCTCATCAAAACCTGTGTGCTGTGAGCTTTACAAAGTTGGTATTTACAGGTTGTATCCAAGGCCAGAGCACAAAGTTGCATAACACAGGGTTAGAGACACAAGACTTAGATCACCAAGCAATGGGTAAAAATAATTAACTTACTTAAAAGCAGCTTCATGGCCACCAGAATGAAGTCAAACACCCCACATTGCCTCACCATTCAGCATCTGTAGACACTTTTGAATCTTTTAAGGTTTCCAACTACACCTTAAAAAGAACTCAAGAATTTCTTCCTTAAAGAAAACTCCAGTACTTTACTACATACAGTACATTGAGAATTAAATGACAGCAATCTAACAGAGAATGGAATTGTGCTGTAAAACTTTGTTGTTTAATTGATTAGTCAATAGAGAGAAAATGTGATAATTGCCTAATTGTGTATGGCTGTATTCACACCAAGTCAGGCGTTGCATCTAGCTTCTAGTCTATGCTGCAAAATAGCGATATCAAGAAGCTTAATTTGGTTTGTGTCCATTTGTTTTTTTGAGAGAGTGAAGCGGTGGTTGAGTGAGCTACAGTGAATTAGGGAGCGGTGGTGGTGAGAAAGCCGGTGAAATACAGTATGGCATTATCTTCTCATTGTTTCACAGCAGTTCTGTTCTAAAGCACAAATAGACACACCCACACAACCCTGCAGGAAGTAGCCACATTGTCAGATTTTGTGGGAACACAGCCTAAATCATTTATCAAGCAAAAATGGAGAACTGGTTCTTGCCTCTCAAATTTGAAGATTCAGTAATGTCTCAGTTTTATATAATTGTAAATGAATTATCCTTGGGTTTTGGATTTGTTAGTCAGACAAAACACACAATTTGAAGTCCTCACTTTAAGCTCACTTGAAGTTTATAGACCATTCAAAAAAATATTCAATGATGATAAAGAAATGTATAAAAAATAATTAAAAACTAAATATAGTTGCAGCCTTAGTCTAAAGCTATCATGAATGATGAAAGTAGCTACTATGTATTAGATGTTTGTTATTGAAATATTGCAGACCACATTCATTATTTTGCCTGCTCACATACATTAAATATATTTCCACACCGTTCTAGTGCTTTCTTCATGACTCACTGTTTGTTCCTTTGAAAGGTTAGCTGTCATTCAATCTTCTTTCCTACTCTCTGCATTTTTCTCTTCATCATTCTCTCTTTACAGTTAAACACACAGTAGCGTGATTAGCACATTGTCGACTGTTAGAAATATCATGAAAATACCACAAGTGTAGTTTACAACAGATGGCAGTGTCGAACTATCCAGGAACAGACCCCACAGTAAAATGTTATGGCCGCATATTTTGGTTTAAATCTATAATTTTCTCTGGCTCCACTCTTTCTCTTTCTCTCCCTCTGTTTCTCTTTGCGGCCAATCCAGCGCTGTGGTTCCCAGGCTCGGCTCGACTGTCAATCAGCAGCAGCCTACATCTCAGCTCTGCAGCTGAGCCAGGGCCGCATCATCCCGCCTGCCAATCACCACTCTACACCTTCAATCCATCCTATCCATCTCCCTGTAAAGCAGCTTCGCACACCCCCACCTCCCCTCCTCCTTTCAAAACAACCCCCTCCACAGACGCACTGAGATCCCCCTTTAACTTTCAGCCCAACACACACACATTCATTTACACATTCACACACAAACGCTCGCCATCGGTCTTACAGACAAAACACACTCACAATAAGATACAGATACGGAGGCATAGGTACACACACATGAACACACACACAAACAGACAGGCAGGCAGGCACTGCACCACTCCCACACCTTCATTTGGGACTCCACCTCTCCTTCTCTTCATTCCACCACCACCCAATTCAATAATACAGCCCCCCTTCAACAAGCCCTTCCCAACCCTCCACTGTCAATCTTTTATTCAACAGAAAGGGAGTCAGATCACAGCACTAGACTTATCCTCCCATCTAAGATCTCCATGCAGGTTCTTTTACACAGATATGGTATTAACACTGTCCGTAAACATCATTTAGATTATGTTTAGGGCCAAGGCATAGTGTGATTAACACTGGGCTGAGAATGGCTGGTAACATCATTAAGATACATAGAGACCCATTAACATAATTTTTGATGATATAGAAGGGACACAGTGGATATCAATAATATTCCTACGCCTGTAGGAATGAGATAAAAATGGAAATAAACTTTATTACATGGCTTTATTGTGTTGAAGACATATTTTAGTGTTAGAAAAATTGGGGACTTCATCAAATTAATTTAGCAAATTAATACGAATATGTGAAAGAGGTCATTTGTATTGATGAAATCATGGTACATTTTCTTGCAACCCTGCTCTATGCCTTTGGTGTGAGAGACCCGGGTTCAATCCCCCACTGTCACCCATCCACCAATGTGTCCCTGAGCAAGACACTTAACCCCTAGTTGCTCCAGAGGTGTGTGACCTCTGACATGTACAGCAATTGTAAGTTGCTTTGGATAAAAGCGTCAGCTAAATGAATAAATGTAAGTGTTAATGTATTGTATTGTTCATTCAATCGTGTTTCTAGCAGTAGCACGCAACTGTTTTCACCTGACAATAAAACCCACTGCATACGATCTGCCCAGCACCAATGGGCAGACAGACACAGTTACCAACTAGCATCTAGCTGCTAAAGAGTTTATCTTAGTAGGTTAGTGGAGCTAAAAGGGCAGTAAATATTGGACTTACAGTCTTCAGGTGTCCATTTATATGGCTCTAGAGGGATCAGCTACTTGGAGGCTTAACAGCAACCTTAACAGGATTGTTTAGATTAGAGGATTTTTACTAGGTTTGTTCCACATCTGCTACAGTGTGGTCAGATGCTAAATACAAGTTGTATGTCTGCAGCTTGCAAATTCTTTGTATTTGGAATAAAACCATTTGAATCAATATGTTGAAATGATTAATGCCTTTTATAAAATGGGACTGTGTACTGGGAGCTGGTAATTACTGCAAAGTGTACCCCTCATGTGATGCAGCACATTATGTCTTTTGGCTGAATACAAGACTGAAGCATAAAATAAACTGACAATTCAAAATGTCACATGGGGCATCACTGCGGTCAAACCTGCATACAGAAGGATATTTTCGATACAATCAGACAAAACTATGACTTGCTAAAACTGTTCATTAGTATGTTATTGGCATGTGCAAAATTGGCTTGAGAAAATATATGAACATCATCAAATTTCCAACTGGATGTAATGTGTTTATTGATTAAAAACTCCCCTGTTTTAATTCATAGCACCAAGTGAGTTCCTTGTTAAGCTTACTTCATGGCAGAGGCAGTTAAGGCTGTTTCCCTGTGTTTTCTTCCTCCTCATTATGTCCTCGTGCTTGCTTAAAGATTATTAGCTGTGGTCATTTTATCGCTGCAATTATTGCGTGCTGCAATGCAAGAATAACTAGATGAATTGTAAATGTGTTGTGAATCACTTCGCAGTTTGCCCTGAATCAGCCCACTAAACATGCAGAGTTTTCTCTCACTTGTTTGAACTACTTCTAAAATGAGCCTTGCTCTTTGATTGCATCATGGAGTGGAGCTTTCATCAGATGCCTCAAAGATTGCAGAACCAGACAAGGTACTGGGGCGAATGTTCAGGCCATGGCAATTGGGGGTATAATTAGATAGAGTTTCTGAATATTCGGTGTAGAGAACAATAATTGGCCTGCACCGATGGAGAATTGTTTTACACACATACAGGGTACCCAAATATGCACCAAAACACTCTCCCTCCGAAGATAAAATGCCAATAAGTGCACGTTAAAAATAGAAACTTTTATCAAAGTAATATATTGTCATAGCAATCCAAGGATTTAATAAGTTTTATTTCCAAAGACACTATAAAATATTATGACATATTGGAGACTACAAATACTCACTGCTCACATTTAGTGCACTTCAGATCTTTGCAAGAACAAGGCGAGGCAAGAAATAATGCAGTCTGTCTGGATAAGCTGCTTATGTCGTCTTCTGACATGGTTATTGTTACTGATACATGTAGATTACAATTAGACACAACAGACGATCTAGAGAAGTTTCCTTTCCTTTTGACACAGGATGGGAAATTATTCAGACATTTGAAGGTTTTCTATCTTAGTCTTTAGTCAGCTCGTAGAACAATAGAAGTATAACTTAAATTTGGGAATATACCAGCTTACATCAGCCAATGAAAAATACCTGCATTTGAGATTAAGGAAGCAACTTCTTTTCATTTTTAAGATCAATTGAAGCTGGGGTACCCAATTTATTTCAGAAAATGTTTTTGTTAGATTTTTTTAAATTCTCTTTACATCCTGACAGCAACCAAAAAATCGGATGCTCTGACACAAAAATGAGAAAAGGCCAGTATCTATGGCTGTCTCAGGACTGTAATAAGGATGGACAGAATGAAATGACTGGCTGGCCTACCTGCCTGTCTACCCACCTACCTGCATAATTGTCTTCACTCTGCCCACACATTAAATCAATTTTCTGCACCTCCTTAATTTTTACAAGCTTGGCAAAATCAATACAGTTAAAGTAAAATTTCATGTTTATGTTATGTTGTGTTTGATTGTGTTATTTGCTCTCTTTGTCTTGTTTTGTCCTACCAACAGTCCAAAACCCAAAACATTCAATTTATAAACATGAAATAGAAAAGCAGCTCATCATCACTTAATGATTAATGTTTTACCAATATTGACGAAGTTGACGATTAGGATCAGCCTTGGTTAAGGGTCGGAAGTGATTTCAGAATAAACAATTAGAAGAAAAGAGTACTCATGGAGGACACAAATTCATTAGTTCGCCCTCCAACAATGAACACACAAGCATTTTCAATATGATCTATTTCCTCTGAGAAGCAACAATGAACACCAGCTGGAGACGAGTTACAAAACACCTTAACACAGGTCCATGCAATAAAAAAAACAGATTAAGTAAATTGGCTTTTCTAATTTTTCCTCCGCTGAACGTTATAAAATTAGAGTGCCTCAGACTGGAGTGAAATGATTGTTTCCTTGTAATTATCATATAAGCTACTGCATGACTCAAAACTAATAATTCAATTTCAGCAAGGATTGGCGTACTTACACACCTCCCTACATTACAGAATGTCTCTGTGGGAAAATATATACATTATGAATGTTTTTAATGGAATATTAAACAAACATTTTACCAAGAATAACCTAAAATATAACCATATGTGTTTTACATGCCATAGCTGTAAAATATAAAGACTTTTATAAGACATTTGTTTGGCATGTTTGATCTTTAAAGATATAAATAATATTATAGTAAAATATTCTCTTTCCACTTTAGAAATGCCATGACAAATGTTGTGTGCTACTGTAGAGCTGGAATAAGCTATATTATAATAACCACAAATCTTTTATACTACACCACTTTAGCCGTAGGATTCACATAGTGCTGCATAGTGAGAACTTCTTACGACCTTTTGTTTTGTTGGTACTCTTCCAACATGTATGGATGGCCCTTTTAACCACTGGTAACCATTCTCCACCTCCTACACCCTCACATCTCCACTGGTCAGTGTTGCTCTGACCTGACTGACGATAACGACATATACCACCGCTTTTCACAGGGCTGCAAGCAAAGATTGTTTCAGAGTAAGGCCACTGGCAGTCACATTTACATTTTATATAGGTAGTTAGCTGATGCTCTTGTACAGAGTGACTAACAATGAGCACAACAGCAGAGAGAACCTAAAGTTCAGGACTGCTAACAGTAAAACCCAAAAACCAAAGGATGCATGTGTCCAAAAACCCCTGATAATAGACTGAAATTCCAGTGGCACTGGAATGATTCTGTATAATAGAAAAGGTGATGAAAAAAGCTTCAGGGAGAAAGGTAGAGGGAGTTCTGTTGTTTTCCCCCCTTAAAAACATCCCTAAAGAAACATGCTGAGCCACATATTAGTACATTTACATACATTATACTTCCATGTTCATATTGTCACCACCATGTTCACAGTCACAGTATAAAAAAATATTGCAGCTTATGGTGCATTATTTTCATATTCATATCATATTTAGCAGGGGTGTCACAATTCTCCAAATCCACTACTCAATTTGACTTTCAAATTTAAGGGCACGATTCGATTTTCAATTTAAACCTTTATTTCAGCACTGACTGGGTTTATGCCCAAACAAGTGTCATTTACATTTTCAACTTTGGAATGTACCACACTACGGCTATATTGTCAAAATGTATTTTAAATGTAATAACAATAACTTATTTCACCGGTCATTTACATTTATTCATTTAGTTGATGCTTTTATCCAAAGCGACTTACAATTGTTATATGTGTCAGAGGTCGCACGCCTCTGTAGCAACTAGAGGTTAAGTGTTTTGCTCAGGGACACAATGGTGGATGGGTCACAGTGGGGGATTGAACCCGGGTCTCACACCCAAGGCATGTGTCTTATCCATTGCGCCATCACCACCCCGGTCAACTGGGAACAAACTGTTAAACAGAGTCACTAGATGGCAGAAGGGTACTTTACAACAGCTTGAGTTTCCTCGCCTGCACAAAACCACCGGGACTGTAGTTTTTCTGTGAACAACGTGTTCGTTGTTGACATAGGGATTCTCCAGTTCTATTGTTTCTCCATCATCTCTGGCTCCTGCAATGGCCATGGTGGCTTGAAAAGTGCAGACATCTTTTAAGTGTTGTTGTCTTTTTTGTTCGGACGCTTGCCAGGAGTGAACAAGTATGCGAGGATGGAGAGAAAAACAAATACTGGGAGATACTGATTTTGATGGTTGAAATCCATCCATGCATCGATCGTCAACCGCTTATCCCGCGTACAGGGCCATACATAAACAAACAACCACTCACACCTAAGGACAATTTAGAGTCACCAATTAACCTAGTCCGCATGTCTTTGGACGGTGGGAGGAAACCGGAGCACCCAGAGAGAACCCACGCAGACACGGGGAGAACATGCAAACTCCACACAGAAAGGCCGGGGAAACCGGGGTTTGAGTCCACAACCTTCTTGCTGTGAGGCGACAGTGCTAACCACTGCACCACCAAGCTTGAAATCAGAAGCTCAAAAAAAGTGTCTTCTTTACTTTTCCTAGTTTTCTCACTTTTGAGATGAAGCCAGCTGGTAAGCTGTATCAACAGCAAACAGAAATGCTGAAATGTGTAAAAATTGAGCACAAGATCATAAGATCTGTGGAAGACTATGGATGATTTTGTGTCTATGATACCCTCATTTATGGTATGTTAACCTCTTACCATTTTCTGTAAAATTCTAGGCCTAAAGGCATACTAAACTGAATGCAGTTCTTGAAGGTAATACGTTTTTCATTTCCGCTTGAAAATGTTTGCTAATACATGTATGCTGAAAACTATAGCTGGGACTTATTAGCTGAAAAAAAATGTGGGGCCACAGCATGAAGCCTTACTTAGTTATGGCAATAGCACAGAAAATAATTATTTTACAGAGGTTTATCAAAGGGTAAGTTTTTTATTTATTTTTTTTTCAAAAACAGCACTGCCCTTTGGCAGTAAGCGGCTGCTGTTGCATCACTTCTTATTAGCTGGTAGCTTTATGCAGATGTGTTTTTTGCTGGTAGATCATGAACTTGGCAGCTGAAGTTATATATCATTATTTTCAGACTTTTATTGGCTATACGAAGTGCCAGTCATCGGCACAAATGATTGCAATTAGCTCGGCGTACCCACGAAATGATAAGGGCTGGCACTCTATTACAGCGCAGATTTTTTTGGGCTATTGTAGGCTGTGGACATGACATGTAACCTCCTATTGGTCGAATTAGGTGTCAATCAAAAGGTCAGAGTTCAGCAGCTATCTTGAAATAAAGATATTGTAGTTGTTTATATACAAACAGGAGTTATTACAGTTATAAAGAAATATTAGGAAGGTCTGCAGGCAAATATGAAATGATGCAGTAGCAGTCTGTGGGAATTTATTGATAGAATAATGTGGGGACTAAATGTTTTTAGTGGATTGGATCATCTGGACCTCTGACCACGTAAAAAGATCATTTTTGTTGGAATATAATCAATCGGTGAATTACTATGAACCTTCATAGATAAAACGCGTCAATTTTGATTGTACTGGTTGGGCTGCCGGATTGTTAAGAGGTTAACCGACAGGTCATTCTCCCCAAAAAACCTCTAAGTAACGTTGAGCAAGATACTGAAGTTATCTAACTTGCCAAATGATTGTAAGTTGTTCAATAGCTAAAATTATCAACACTGCTGAGAACTGAGTAGTTGTCAAAACTAACTGGAAAGTAAATGATAAGAACTTGCTATATGATTGTGCATTGTGCTGTTGTTTTCTATATATAATGCTGCCAGTGCGAAGTCTAGATAGAAATCATCACTTTCAAAAGGTGTTCATTCTTGGTTCTTCTTTTGAGTCTAATTTGTAGCTGGATACATGAGGGTTGTGGATTTTTCCTGGATGATTTTGTTGTGTGTGTTTGTGCATGTGTGTAACTTAGCGCACCTGAATGTGAATCGAGGAACGCTTGCGACTGGCGGTGAGTCATCATCGCCATGGTGTTAAGCCTCCCGTTCCCGGGGGAACAGGGTTACCGTCTCTACACCACTGGGGATTTTTATTTTTACATTTGAAAAGCAAACCAGGGCTAGGCTCACAACAATCCTCCACTCTCTCTCTCTCTCTTCACTCTCTCTCACTCTCTTCCTCCTCCATGACTGAGCTGAATCACACACACTAACACACACAAACACAGCAGACGCTACACACATCTGCTCATTTCAGAGCACCATGTCCTTATCTGTGTCTGTGTGATATTCAATATGTTTCAGATATCAAAACATGAACCTATGCAGATGAGATGAAGGGGACAATATCACAAACTCAATAACAGCCTCTCTGCTCTGTCATTTGTTGCTGAAGACCACATACTGAAGCTGCAGTCTGGGTGTTTCTAACTTGAGTTCATATAACACAGAATCAAGCATTGAGAACATTTCCTGAAACTCAGGCTGTTGCAACCTTTAAAAAAAAAAAACAAGACCGAACAGAGAATATAAGAAATCTTCCTATCTGGAAATCTAACTTAAAGCAATAGTATGTGTTAGGTATGGAGCAAGACCCAAGGGGCTATTAGCTTAGCTTAGCCTGGAAACGGGGAGAAAACAGCTAGCCTGGCTCTATTCAAAGTTAGAAAGTACTCTTAACAACACCTCTCACGCTAACTAATTAACAAGTTGTATCTTGTTTGCTTTATCCATACACAAACAGAAATGTAAACACAATATGTGGTTTTAGGGGGAGTTAATAGCTGTAACTACTTCTTGGTGAACAACAGTTTACAACACAAAATCTCAGCATCACAGTGAAGTTGTCTGGCAACAAGTGGAGGCTTTGCACAGAAGTTCTGGGGAGAAATGGGAAAAGACTAGAAATGTGTAGTATGGCTAGTAAAATATATTCCTATCAACATCGCTTAAGCTTAGTAGTTAACTAGTTGTGAAATAGGAAGGCGAGGGCAGATATTTCATGTCACTGTTGGTGGGGACAATAAAAACTCCTCCCATAAGGGATACGAAACGATGTCATTACTACAAAGTTGGAACCTTATTTTCCTTCTGTATTGTGTGCCTGTACCTGTTCACCTCCTGTATTGTCGCAAAGTTTAAGAGCGACAGACACAGAGCATCCCCGTAACCATAGTGACTAAATCCTGCCTTCGCGTGCACAGTGCTAGAGGAGAGGGAGAGACGATGTGCTGCTGCCAGAATAGCTGCTGACTGAGATGCATGGGAATTAATCTACAATATAGTCGTGTTTCCATCAAAGTTTTTTTGATACTTCATTTTGAAGTATCGCGTTAGAAAAGGTTGATGGAAATGACAAAATTCTAAAACAATTCCTTAATTTTCGCAAATAAGTTTTTACGCTCGCTTGAGGTTGTTTTTGGCCTTTGTTGAAAAAGAATAAATGCGCTAAATGGGAGATGGAAACACTTTTGCCGAATAAGTTCTGACATAGCAAACTTGTAACTCACATCTGATCAGTTGTATCGGCTGTCGGCGTCTTGCCGGATATTCCCATAACGTGCAGAGACATGGCTTGAGACATGCCTGCCTGGACATCTCTCCATTTTTCAAGATCAGTGGTCTTCAGGTCCATGCGACTGGTTTTGTTTCTGGTTTGGACCCCATACGTCTTGTTTATTACAGCCATGTGTACCGTCAACCTCTGACGTAACTATGCTTGCTGTAGCCTGGTTTATTCGATCCAAAACCAGCTGATGGTAAAATCTTTTTTGCAACATTTCAAAAGTCCACTTAAAATTCCCATGACAAATTGGATGGAAACATGGCTTATAAGGTTACACTGGTTTGAGAGTCTGTGGGGTGTGTTGACTTACAGTAGATTCATTCATAATTAATAATCTATGTCTGTGCTCTGTAAGTGAAAAACAGTTGACTTGAGACTTGACTTGTAAGCATCTCTGATTTGTGCCCATCATAATTATGTCGACAAAAAGTGCTTCTTTTTGCTACTGGCAGGCTCAGATTGTTACATTTGGTGTCTGACAACATCATGGAAAAGATCCCTCTGAGTAACAAACAGGGTTAAAAAAACATGTTTTTAACCAGGAACAGAAGTCTCGCTCAAGAACAATTCTCGCTCAGACATTTTGTGAGAGGCGAGTTGTTGCCGGAAGATGCCAATGGAAACGTGAGTCAGAGTTGGAGAGAGGAGTTTGTTGTGTTGGAGTAACAAACAATGACCCATAACGTGAAAGTCAACTGATTTAAACTACTAAATGTTTTATCATGTTTCTATGAAGTGCAAATATTTAGCTTGAGCTCACTGTTAGTATTGCACTGAATTTTAAAGTCTATGGTTGGATGTTTCTTGCCGAATGCTCCTTGGAAGTTGTAGCTGATTCATCTTCTTACGTTTTTATGTATACTGTGTTGTACAGTGTTGTAACTGAACACTGTAACCAGACACATTGTAACACACCCTCATCTTATTGTTTTGATGATTCAACAAGGAGAAATTCATGTCCATCCAAGCTTTGAAGTGCTCAAACTGCCAATCACCTAACACTGTCTAAGGAGGAAATGAACACGACTTTTACATCTGCAATCCTGGAAGACCAACATGACTCCTCAAACTTCTAAACTCTATTGGAAATAAAATATATACAATGCATATTGTGGTATCATGTTTTCCTGCCCTCTTCTTGGTAATAAAAGGCAAAAATAGCAATACACTGTGTTTCGATACAGATATATCCAATAATGTTTTTTTACATTTAAATCATTATTTTTAACTCCATCTGTATGCATTCTCATCCCATTAGTGCATTTTAATAACTCGACTTCTTCCATTTTCCTTAGTTTTGTGCTTTCTCGTCCCTCTCCTCTCTCCTTCTGTTGCTTTCTGCAGGTATTTCTGGCTCTGGAGCTGTACAGTCTGGATCTGTGGTTGCCCCCATGTTCCTTCTTGACACCTACTGCTACAATTATTATTATAGTCCTACTATTAGTATCATTATTATCATATATCGTTATTATTACTATTTATTTTTCAATGAGATTTGGATTATTACCACTACCATTACTATTATTTTACATCTCTGTGTTGGGCTACTGTGTGCTGTTTTTCCTCCTGCACTCTCTCTTTCTTACTCTCATTCATACTGAACAAATGTTTGCGGCATAATCCTGCAGCCATGTGTGCTTTCACATAATGGTTCCGGAAACAGAGCTGTGACTATAGACAGAAAAAAACAGTGACATTTAACACTGACATACCACCTGTGGCTTTTCACACAGACATTGTTCCAGCTCTGTTACTACCAACATCGCCGGCTCAGGGGTGGATCAAATCTGACCTCCCTTTCCAGCTCCGTAACTTTCAGAAAGCTCAGCGAGCCAGCCGATTACCACAATACTCCAGGAAAATGCAGTATGAAAGCACATCATGTGTCCCTCTCTCTCTCACCACCCATCTTTCAATCCAACCAGTCGAAGCAGATGGCTGCCCACCCTGAGTCTAGGTTCTGCTCAAGGTTTCTACCTGCTAAAAGGGACCTTACCACTGTGGCCAAGTCCATGCTCATGGTGGGAACTGTGCAATGAGATAACTTCTCATAAGAATTGGGCTATATAGATTACATTGAATTGACTGAGTGGTTCACACATTTTATTTTTCTTTTCAAAAGGATTTTGGGAAATGTAGGAAATCAATAACTTAACAAAGTGGAAATACCATATAACATTTCTCCCATTTTGTCACAATATCAGTGCTAGGAATGACTGAACACCACAGACTAAGGTATCTGAGAATCAGGGATTATTTTTTCTAAAATCTCTCAGCACTGCTACATTATAGTGGTTTATCCCTCTAACACATGGAAAATGGGATTTCAGAATGTGTAAGATATTAAAATGTAGCCTCACACAACAAATAACTGAAAGAAGCTCTGCACACCAGAATGTATTATAGGTGCGTGGGAGGGCAGCGCGACTTGAATGAAAGTGAAAAAAAAACAACTCTGATGCCTGATGATGGTTGTGTAGGCTGAAACGTCATAAATGCATATACCAGAGGTAAGCAACAGTGCGCAGGCATTTTTTTTTTTACATAAAATACAACAGAATGTTATGTTCTGTTGCATTTTATTGAAACACACCCAAATATTAACAGGTTTAAACTGAACTAATGGAATTTTCTTAAAAAAATAATACAATTATTTATAATTTTAACATGATTGCATTATTGGTGGTTTGCTAAAATATTATAGGACTCTTACTGTATCTCTTTGGTCCATCTTCGAGACAGAAAGAGAGTGTGAGAGTGGCATCCTCCTCAAAAAACTCTGTAGCGAAGGCGTCCCACCACAAACTGTCACTTTCCTGTTAAAGGACAAAAACAAAACAAGTCAGACAGACGTAGGACTACCTCAGGGTTCAACACAAGTATCTTTAGTTCAGAATATGCAGTATGTAAAAGCAGGTCACCTCAGGTATCCCTCTGTCCTCTAAAACGACCATGGGTTGTTTCAGTTTGGTATGAAACTCTTCATTTTCTCTATTATTTAATTTCCTATTATTGCATTTCCTTTATCCAGGTTGCTGCTCTTGTGCTATTGCATTTTTTTTGTTTACATAAATTCAATATTGATTCATTCTGATAAGACAAAGATATTGTGACCATGCGGGTTTTTCTGTGAGTCAAGATTAAAAAAAAGAACACTGCTTGTTTGATATGAAGTCAGCAGTGCAGGGAAAGTATTGTAGATTGGTTTGTTTGTTCCTTTCATTAAAATTAATTTTATGAGCTTTATTTAAATCATTGTTTTACAAAGGGCTTCAACAAGTATGAACTGTAAAACAGTCAAATACATTATACAAATTATGCCAGGGCCATAAAAAGACATCACAGTATGGAAGGATACAAACACAAGGCTAACATCTACAAAATGAAATAAAAAGCATATTAAATGAGTCTATAAATCAGGTTTTAAAAAGTGGTCTCAAAGAGGATGCTGGCTGCTTGCCTAAGCAGGTCGATGTAAAGCCAAAGCCTGATAACACCCTTTACTTTTCTTAAGCCTGGACTTTGGGAGAGCCCAGCCTGAGGCTCCTACAAGTCTGAATTACAAGCTTATTATTGTGGTGGTGGTCGTAGATTTGTATGTCTTAGTCTTATAGTTATTTTGTTCATATAACAATAAAATAATTAAAGTGATTTACTTAACTGTCAAAACCTACGCACACTTGAATGGCAGGAAAAGTGACATTTTTATTAGAAGAAGCAGTAATAACAATTTCAAGAATAGCAGTTGTAGTAACTGGTTGTAGTCCTAGTACTAATAGTAAAAGTAAAAGTAACAGCATCAGTAGTAGTTGTAGCTGTAGAATAGTAGTGGTGATGGTGGTAGTGGTTGTAACATTACATTAGCAGTAGGCTTTAAGTAGTTTCAGTACCAGCTACAGTGACAGTAGTAATAGTAACAATACTAGTTGAAGTAGAAATTGTAGAGGTAGAAGTGGTTATAATAGTAGTAGTAGTTGTAGTACTAGTGCTAGTAGTTGTAATAAGCCTTAGAAGCAGTAGTCTTCATCTCCCAGCAGGGACAACAACTTGATGAGGAAACAAATTCATGTAAATCTCTTTGTCCTGAAATTACTTCTCTAACTGCCGTTCCCACACTTCCCCCTCCTTACAAAAACCTCCGATAATGTTGGCGGGACAACTCCCACCTGCCCTTCACCCCCCCTACCGACTGACGTTCAACTGATGCTAATTTCCTCTGACACGTTATGACAGATCACCACGATTCATTCTGCGCAGGGCCGAGGGATGGCAGGCACTTCCCAGATGTTGACAATTAGCGTTGTCACCATCGAGCAGTGTCAAGCCCAATAAGCAGTGACTGGGGTGCCCTGCAGGTCAATGTGTCTCAGACAGGGTGAGTTTGATAGAGGATGAGGAGAACCTAAACCTAGACCTTCATCCAGCTGGGCAATCAATAGGTTATCATGAGTTAGTGGAGAGGCCTTTTGGCTGAACTTAGATCAAGAACAGTGGAGTTTTGGAGGACTAAGATGTGTCCCTTATAAAAGATCAAATGTCCATTTAAGATTACATTGATGTAATTTAAATGGTCATGGACTGGCTCTGCTTTATAATTCAGAAACCTTTATTCTGCTCTGAGACAACTCAGAGCAAATGAGATTCAAATGTTGTTAAAAGTTCCACAGTCCAGGCTTAAAACAAAACAGAACCATGCTTTTACTGTTTTAGTGGAACAAACTCCCCCTCACCATCCAGCTGAGTCAGTGCCTCAGTTTAAAAAGCTTTTTAAAACCCACGTGTACTGACTGGCATTATATTTTATGTTTACTGAAATGTTTGGATGTTGTTCTTTTATATTTTGTTTTATTGTTTACTATTTTATTGTCTACTATTACTATTACTATACCTTGTAACTTTGGCAGATAATTTGTTAAGAACAATTTTTTTAAAAAGATGTTTAAATTTTCATCCACATCTAATATTTTTATTCCAAAATCATTTTTATTCAACTACACGTCATCCCGAACAAATTATGTTGGAAACTGTAATAAAATACATCCTTCGTCCAAAACAGGCTTCATCATGATCAGTGAATCTCTTGACTGTCTTTTTGATTAAATGTTTAATTATTTGGTCTATAGAATGTCAAAAAAGAGTGAAAATGGCAATCATTTGCCAGAGCCCAAAATTACATGTTGAAACTGCTTGTTTTCTTTAAGCAACACTAAAATGTATTACTGTAAATCATAGTGATGTGAAACAGAGAAAATTTCATACATCAAGTGTTTGGCCCTTTTGATTAATTAATTAATGATCAAAATTGTCATTGTTTCAATAAAACAAAAATGAGACTTTTTTTTATTAATTTCAGTGGTACAGCCTTTTAAAGTTTGAAAAAGTTGCCATCCTTTCCCCTTCAACAAGGTTGCTCTAAAAACTTCAGCACCACAACACTAAGCCAAATGTGTCAATGCTGCAATTTTCTGGAACTGGACCAGCTGTGCCAAAAACATCATGTATGGCATGAAAATTCTGACCAATAATTATAGCACTCCCATTAGGTCAATCAGTGTAATTGCTTAAATGACAGAACAGTTGAAAAATACATCACCCACCCTTGCAGTACAACAAATGGATATGTGGATGCATGCCAGGGTTTTCTGTGTATGCGCATGCACTGACCAGCTGTCCACTGGGAACAAACTGCATGAGCTGTCATGTGTGTCTGTGTGTGTCTGTCTGAGTGTGTGTTTGACTGACTGTGTCATACTGCGAGAATCAGCGAGTGTGAACAGCCAGCATGTGTGTGGTGTCTGTTTCATGTGAAATACATCTATGTCAGAGAGACGGACGGAGACGAGTGACACACCAGGACAAAACAGACAGAGAGAGGGAGAGAAATAGACATTAGTTGCCACTCTGTATTCAGATTGAGTCCAACCCATAATCTAGTACCATGAGGGGACAGGAACCCCTGGGATTGACAGTCAGGCAAAGGGTGAACAAGACACACACACACACACACACACAGCAGCTCTCTATGATCTCACTTTGCAACTATGTTTGATCCTGTGCTGTAGAGTTAATTTCTATACTCCTCCTTAAACTAGTTGTAATGACACAAAACAAGAGTAACACAACACAGAGATCAACATAACTCTTATGACAAATAGCATCTGTATTTAGCATTAAAGGATAAGGCTGGCACTGTCCTATATTTTTCTAATTATCAACAAATCCCATCAAGAGACCAAAACCAACAAACAATGCATTAGTCTATATTTCAATCATTTCTAACTTCTCCACATCGTGTGTTCGTTCCAAATGAAAACCTTAATGTTTAAAAACTCTTTAAAACATTTTAACCATGAGTTAATACATATTTGCAGGACAGGTCATGGTCATCGTATGAAATAACATGTTAACCAGTGAAATGGTGAGGCTTATTTATGCTATAGTATCCCTGGCAAAACAATGGTCTAACTTTCTAAATGATGGTTAATGAAAGCTTTAATGATGATTAAATTAGGACTACAGTCTGTAGCTACATCAGTGGTGGAAGAAGTATTCAAATCTTTTAGTAAATGTAAAAACTAAAAAGAAAAGTCCTGAATTCAAACTCTTTTATTCATAAATATTAGTATCCAAAAATATTTAAAGTATCAAAAGTAAAAGTACTTATTTTGAAGAATGGCTAATTTAGTTAATATAGCAGTCTAAATATTAGGCACACTCACTTTCAAACTTAGTATAACTATGAAAAAATGTTATATCACTCAATATCAAACACAATGTGAAATGAAATACTGACAAATCTTGTTCCCTATTCAGCCAGGTACCAAACAATCAGTAAATACGACATTTTCCAGCACACACACAAAAAAATTTCTTCCCAGTTAACTCTTCCACCAACGTTACCCTTTCAAAATTAAAAGTTCCAACATTCGTACCATAACTAAAGGGAGAGATAATAACATTAGCTTAAGAAAACAAGTATGAAATGAATAAAGTGTACTATTGTGTGGAAAGTCACAACAGTACACGTTAAGCTCTTTACCTAAGTATTCCCATCTTATTCTATTTTATACTTCCTCTCCACTACATGATAGTTTTTATTCAACTACATTTATCTGACAGCAACTTAGCAGATTCTGCTTTTACAAACAAAGCATATGATCAGCTTCTAAAACAAGATTTGTTGTTACAGATTAAACCACCAAAAAATATTAAGTATTGAAAATTACGCATGTATCAGCAGGACATTGTAGTATCATTGTAGTGTAGTATTACTAGTTTAACTTCAATAAAAGTTCTTAGTACTTATTCAACCACTGTCTGTGGCACAAAATGACCCACTATATCAGACTTTGACAAACAGATAATACTTGGTTTTACTGGATTTGTTGACATAAGAAAGACACAGAATATCTTTAAGTTCACCAATTACATTTCTTTTCTGGTGCCAACTGCAAAACAGTGTTTCACCTGGCTGACTCTGTTGAACCTTCCCTGCTGGTTAAACAGGTTAGAGGATTTCATGAAAAAGTGTGATCCCCATTTTGACATAAACTTCCTGGATTTAATGCTGGAGATAAATTTTTGTAGTGCTGTCATCCTTAGGGTACCCATCTCTCTGTTTTATAGACTCTGCTATTCATTAAGCTCACTCTTACTATTTTAATGAAAAGTGTTTTACTTAAGCTCCTGCTTCTCCCTTTTACCGAATACTGTCTTCCTTAAAAACTCTCTTATTCAGTTTTACAGAAGAGGGTTTGTTAACCTAACTGCGAGTGACATCTGCTTTCCAATACGGTATCTTTATTATACTGACTTTTACTGTTATTTTCAAAATGTTCCTCTCTGTGCAATTCCCACCAAGTTTTCAAGCATTTTCCTGAAACTGAATAGTTTTACAAAATAATATTCTGCTCCAACTCATTACAGTTCATTTTGGCAGTCTACTGCTATTTGGCTCGAGCCTACAACCACTGAAAAAAGAGAGCATGTATGTTACAAAGAGCAGAATTGACAGCGATGTCAGCATGGTCAAACCATATGATATGGTTTAGTTTTTGTCTCTTTTGAAATGCCTCTCACCCAAACAACAGAGAAGTCTGAAAATAACAAGCACATTTCATGCAACATGAGCTGCATTTAGTTTCAGCATTCACAATAATAAAACAAATAGCACTTGGCAGTTTCATTGCTCTTCTCCACATCACTTATTTTGTAGATTAAATATGCATTCAGTAGTGCTAGCTAATAAAGCTAAATGTTGCTCAGAAACTTTCCATTATATGCAGGGAACGATCTGTTTAGAATCAGTAACCATTAATCCTCCAAACTGGAGCTTTTGGGCAGCTTTTGGCCAGCGTCTCGCCAAGTTGTAAAACGTGTCTGGCTGTGCCGTGGACCGGCCAGATTTGGCTGAGATCTAAAGACAGAGGAGAAGCTGGATATGAGCCAGACGGGACAGAGAACAGCTAAAGCCTGGCTAGTGGACACAAGCCATATGAATCCTCGGGCTGAAGATGAAGATGCCACAGTGGAAGCTGGTGCTGTGGATGTTGTCTTCACTTTCAATCCCTCCACTACTGCCATGAAACGTTCGGAGCTTTACTTTTATTCTGTTATTGGTAACAGGTAAGAAAATTGTGAATGACACATATTTACTATGAAAAAAGAAGTCTGTACTGTTCCATCCCCCAATATCCTATTAGCCTTTTTTTGTTTTATCTCTGCTGCCTCTTATTATATCCACCTCCCTCTCTCTGTCTGTCTCCTGTCCTCTCTGCAGCTGCTCGCTGACAGACAACGTCCTGCCTTCATTTATGCCCATGGACTGTCTGACGAACCACGTGGCGTGACGATGTTTGTTGTCAAATGCTACAAATCAGGCCGACTCTGAGGGACCCAGGGTGAACTGACATGGTCACAGCCATGACGGCCGTCAGCCGATAAGGCTCTATTGATTCAAACAGATCGCACCTCATCTGGGGGGGATTTATCAATGTGTCAATTGCCCACTAGCCAACCACAAATCAACAGCACAAGCGAGGCCCCAGGGATTTACAGGAAATCCAGAGGATTGGACAGACAGCATAGGGAGGATCCTCAGTAAACAGCAACATAGCTGTAGGTTAAGTCCATGCATATAAAAATGTCCATACAGCAAAGGCAGATGGCACAATGTGGAATCAGAAAACACAAAGAGAAGTTTTACTGTGTATAAAAATGCACAACCGTATATACATAAAATATTCATACATATGTACTTATACTGTATGCATAGTACATATATATGTATTTACTGCATAGATATTGTAGGCATTCACACTTCACACAGCCACATAAAAGAAGACCTCAATTTTCTTCCCTCAGTCTATCTAGCAACAGTCCATAAACCACTAATGTCTCTATGTTTAACATGAACCATTTTCCCAGCAAGCTTTTGTTAGTCTGTATTTTTTCTGCCGTTGCTTCCAGCCTTTTGTGGCAGAAAAGCCTCCAAGAGTGTAGGCGTGTCTGGGCCCTGACCTTGGAGAATTACCAATGTCTGAAACCCCATTCAGCTCCTGAATAGCATGTAGCCCGACTGACTGGTGGGCCAAGGAAGTTTTACTGTTCAAAGATTCAAACAGCCTCTGGTTATTGGGGAGCACAACAACTTAACAGAACCAATGACTCTCTAGATGTTTCGAAAGGATCTTTAGCAAGGTAGCTTTTGTTTGATTGTATGTTGAAGGCCATTGAAAGATGAAACATTTTAAATAGAAGACTAATAAAACTTTTTTTTTTTCACACTTCATATGCACGACTGTGATTATCTTGATTTTTGTGGCAGTACCTTGACTGGAGGACACTCTCTTCTTCACCAGTTTCTTTTATGTCTGAAACGTCCATGATGTACTCTAGGTATTCACATTTTTAAAGCAAATATGCAGAGCTAATTTTAACCAATTAGTCATTAAACACATAATTAATTGGACAACATTTTTGTTAATTGATCATTTAAGTTTTTAACAGTTGATAAATGGAAACGTTTGCTGGATTCAAGATTTGAAATGTGAGCAATTGCACCTTTTGCTGCTTTTTTACATTTTTGTAAATTAAATATCTTTGGGCATTGGACTATTGGTCAGAAAAAAAAAGTAATTTGATGATGGCAACTTTGGTTCTAGGACACTGGACATTAACAGATAAAAAATAATAAGTTTCTTAAAAAAAGACAATGACTAGATAAAGGGATAATGAAAATAACTCTTACAATCCTGGACTTAACGTTGGTCCTGGAGGGAACTGAATGTAAGACTGGCTTGGGTAGGAGATTTCATTGTTTTCTCATCACTGCAGTATGAATTCTGCAGAAAAATAAATCCCCAGACATGGGGAACAAAACTTAACCACACAGGTACTGATTATATTAAGGGGTCCTTAGAATGATAAAGTACACAAACCACTCCTTTAGACTGCAGACAACACCACTTTAATCATGTCAGACTTAATGCACACTAATGTTTGATATTAGCACAGGTTTATCCTCTCGGGTCTTATGTGTTTTTATATAATACAAACTTAACATGTTGCTGTATGTGGCCACTTTACAGCCACGAGCCAAGCGTTATGCAAATGAAGAGCAAATTAATGCAGCGGGGGGGAATCGCTGCCCTTGAACAGCCGCTGCACATTCACCAGGAATGAACTTCATAAATTAAGTCAGTGAAGAAGTTCCCACGTTTAATTGCATGTCCGTCAATTTTCTAAGGCATCGTTCCCATTCTCTCTTTTTTTAGCATCAGTAGTCCTAAGCAGATGTCAGAGGCCGCCGATTGTGTTACACTATAGATTAAGGGTTGAGGTTAATACACAGAAGTCGTTTGTCTGCTGTTTCAATGCAGAGACCATGCATGAAGAGAAGCTGCCACAGTAACCGCAGGATACATTCAGGCTTTTACCTAGAAGGTTGCAGGATTGATCCTCACAACTGCATTAATATCACTGAACTGCTGAAGGACAAGATCAAGACTGGCTGAGGAATGGGACTTTTTGAAGGCGTCAGCTAAATTCCGGAAATTCCAGCACAACTTAATGTTCAAAAATCAGTTGGCAAACAGAAAATTAAATAACTAGTTTGATAAATTATCAATTAAGTCATTTGTCAAGCAAAATGTCAAACATTCAAATAGAGGTTCCCAATTACTTTGGCTTGTGACCTGATTTAAAAGTAACTCATAAAAGTTACACATTTTTTTTTACCTTTCCAGCCTGAAGTAGCAAGCTTATCCTATATTTTACAAGATAACAAACATAAACTTCCTTAAAAAAAAAACAACATAATTTTATGGAGCAGAAAAACTTTAAGTTCTTTTACTTGTAATTTGTTAATCATCTGGTGACCCTTCAGATTAATCTTGTGACACCCTTGAGGGTCCCGACTTCCAGTTTGGGAAACACTGGATTAGAGGATTTGCAGCTTCACTGTTTTATGCATCTGTAGTTTCAATATTTTGGGTCAGACAAAACAGGCTATTGGAAGATATCACTTTAGACTCTGAGAACTTGTTTTTACGTAAATTGTTAATCAAAACAAAATCATCATTAATCCAGCTCTACAATTACATTTACATTTTTTTTTAAACGTAAGTGCGTACAGGTTCAATAAACACCCAAGCAGTTTAAAAAGCATCTCACTTCATAAGAGGCCAAACCAAAAAAAGTCAATATCACCAGCAGAGACACAAGATTAGGGTACCATGTAAAGGGACAAACAACATCAATAAGGAAAACAATAAAACAACAACAAAATGCATGAATGACCAAGCAGGGAAGGAAAAATATTTACAGCACCCATGAGAAATTTAAATCAAAAGAAAGGTGAGGATTCAGGTTCTGACTTGGACACACTAACACTATTCTACCCATCTAGTATTCCCCACTGCTGAGCTAATTAGACCGATAAACAATCAACACACAGCACACTTCCTCCCACCGCCTAACAAGACATTCAATCAATACTGGATTTCATCACATCCTCAGATATTATTCAGTTTAAGTGAATGGGCTCTGTTGCAATGTCACTATGGTTAGCTCCTACCTTAAACACCAAAAACATCCTCACCTGTTACTCATTAGTCTGATCTAACCACACTGACTTACTGACCATTGAAACTTCTAAATTTAAACTGTGAAATGAGCAAGCTAAAGATACATATAGGAGTAAAGCAGAAAAAGTTTTCATTTATTTCATCAATTTATAGGACATAAAGAAAATAGTATAAAGTGTTATATCTGTTTTTAAACTTTCATTACTTGATGTATTACATTTTGGATTCATCTAATAACCTCATTCCATAGGCCACACCATTTTTAATTGTTATAGTACCAATAACTACATTATAATATTTTTTAAGGTAGAAATAAAGAAACTTTTAACTTATAAATATCATCACATTTAACATAACCAAAAACAATTCATTTGTATGCCTGTGTCTGCTTTGGTGCAGTGCAGCCTTAAACTGAATAACAGTTACTGTTCCTTATTGTGTTACAGCCTGGGCACTGCAAAGCTTTGAACATGCTATCTACTGACAAAAGAGCAAAATGTACAGTACTGTGCAAATGTTTTAGGCAGGTGTGAGAAAAATGCTGTAAAGTTAGAATGCTTCAAAAATGTTAATAGATTATATTTCTCAATAACAAAATACAAAGTGAATAAACAAAAGAAAAATGTAAATCAAATCAATATTTGGTGTGACCACCCTTTGCCTTCAAAACAGCATCAGTTCTTCTAGGTACACTTGCACAAAGTCAGGCATTTTGTAGGCATTTCGTCAGGTTCAGTACTGTCAAAAGTCATACACCATGGCAAGACTGAGCCCAGCAACAAGCCACGAGGTAGTTTTACTGCATCAGCAAGGTCTCTTCAAGGCAGAATTTTCAAGGCAGACAGGGGATTCCAGATGTGCTATCCAAGCATTTTTGAAGAAGCACAATGATGTTAAGAACTGTAGACGCAGTGGTCGGCATAGGAAAAGATACTGCAGCAGATGAAAGACACATCATGCTTGACTCCCTCCCTACTCCTCTCATGAAGTCATGCCTCCCCGTCCTTTCCCCCTACCTCACTAACCTCTTCAACTCTTCACTGTCCCTTGGAACCGTCCCCTCTGCTTTCAAAACTGCCGCTGTCACCCCAGTCCTTAAAAAACCTGGTCTGGATTCCTCTTCCTTTAATAACTATCGCCCAATATCCAACCTCCCCTTTCTGTCTAAAACCCTTGAACGTATAGTCGCCTCACAATTACAAACTCATCTCCATGCCAATAACCAATTTGAACCCTTCCAATCTGGTTTTCGCCACCTCCACAGCACAGAAACTGCTCTCCTCAAAGTCTTCAACGAACTCCTCACTTCTGCTGACACCGGTTCCCTCAACATCCTTATTCTTCTTGACCTGAGTGCAGCCTTCGATACTGTGAGCCATAACATCCTGCTCACCAGACTCAAAGACCTTGGTATCAAAGGTACTGCGCTTGGCTCCGTTCCTACCTTTCCAACAGATCCCACTTCATCTCTCTTCATAACCACACCTCTGCTACAGTCACAGTCACCCAAGGTGTTCCCCAAGACTCCGTACTCGGCCCCCTTCTCTTCATCATCTACATCCTCCCCCTTGGTCAGATACTCCGCCACTTCAACCTGAACTTCCACTGTTATGCCGATGACACCCAGATCTACCTCAGCACCAAATCCCCCCACAATCCCCCCCTCTCCGACATCAAGTCCTGTCTATTAGCGATTAAAACCTGGATGCAACACATCTTCCTCAAACTAAACAGCAATAAAACAGAATTCCTCCTCATAGGCTCCAAATCCACTCTCAGCAAAGCCAATAACCCCACTCTCACCATCGACGGCACCATTGTCTCCCCATCTCCCCAGGCCTTCAACCTCGGTGTGATTTTTGATTCAACCCTCCCCCTTGAGCCCTTCATCCGTCATGTCATTAAAACCTCCTTCCTTCACCTTCAAAATACTGCCAAAATCAGACCCTCACTCACACCCTCTGCTGCTGAAAGACTCATTCACGCCTTCACGCAATTCACTACTCCTTGGTATCAACTCAATCTACATAAAAAGACTCCAACTGGTCCAGAACTCAGCCGCATGACTCATCACCTGCTCCAAATCCTGGCACTTCCCCACAAGCGACTTTGAGTTTGTGAAAAGCGCTATACAAATTTAATTTATTATTATTATTACTTCCCTTCGCAATCTGAAGATGTCCTGCAGTTTCTTCAGCTCAGAACTGGCAGAAAACAGTGGAACCCTTGTAAAGCCATTTGCTTCCCGGAGAAGTCTGGTCAGAAGTGGCCTTCATGGAAGACCAAAAAGTGACTCAACTATGCACAAAAACACAGGATAACTGGATTGCAGAGAAATGTCAACAGGTGCTCTGGACTGATGAGTCAAAATTTGAAATATCTGGCTGCAGCAGTTTGTTCACATAAGGGCTGGAGAGCAGTACAAGAATGAGAGTTGCCAGTTTGGGGCTGCATTTCTGCAAACGGAGTTGGGAGATTTGGTCAGAATGAATGGTCTCAATACTGAGAAGTACAGGCAGATACTTAATCTGCAGTATGACAACAACCCCAAACATACAGCAAAAGTCAAGAACTATCTTTAGCGTAAAGAAAAACAAGTAGTTCCGGAAGTGATGGTGTGGCCCCCACAGAACCCTGATCTCAACATCATCAAGTCTGGCTGGGATTACATGAAGAGATAGAAGCAACTGAGGCTGCCTAAATCCACAGGAGAACTGTTGGTAGTTCTCCACAATGTTTGGGCCAACCTACATGCCAGGTTCCTTCAAAAACTATGTGCAAGTGTACCTAGAATAATTTATGCTGTTTTTAAGGCAAAGGGTGGTCATTTTATTATTGATAAATGTAATCTACAAACCTATTTTTAAGGCATTTTTACTTTACAGCATTTTTAAACACCTGCCTAAAACAACTGTACTGTACGTATTGTATGTATGTATTAGGCTATATATCACACAAAACTGGCAAATTAGACTGGTGTTCTATGAACTGCATAAACTTTGTAAAGCAACATTTTTTGGGTGATGAATTTGATATAAAAATCAGATTTTCTCAGCGAGAGTTTAACTAAATGTACATTTGAAAATAAATATGTAAAAATTCAGGCCAGTAATATTTTGTAGTCCATTCTCTGTTGATTCAGAATACTTGAGC
>NC_060168.1:27701724-27755777 GCF_021292245.1 Micropterus dolomieu | reverse complement strand
AAGCGACTTTGAGTTTGTGAAAAGCGCTATACAAATTTAATTTATTATTATTATTACTTCCCTTCGCAATCTGAAGATGTCCTGCAGTTTCTTCAGCTCAGAACTGGCAGAAAACAGTGGAACCCTTGTAAAGCCATTTGCTTCCCGGAGAAGTCTGGTCAGAAGTGGCCTTCATGGAAGACCAAAAAGTGACTCAACTATGCACAAAAACACAGGATAACTGGATTGCAGAGAAATGTCAACAGGTGCTCTGGACTGATGAGTCAAAATTTGAAATATCTGGCTGCAGCAGTTTGTTCACATAAGGGCTGGAGAGCAGTACAAGAATGAGAGTTGCCAGTTTGGGGCTGCATTTCTGCAAACGGAGTTGGGAGATTTGGTCAGAATGAATGGTCTCAATACTGAGAAGTACAGGCAGATACTTAATCTGCAGTATGACAACAACCCCAAACATACAGCAAAAGTCAAGAACTATCTTTAGCGTAAAGAAAAACAAGTAGTTCCGGAAGTGATGGTGTGGCCCCCACAGAACCCTGATCTCAACATCATCAAGTCTGGCTGGGATTACATGAAGAGATAGAAGCAACTGAGGCTGCCTAAATCCACAGGAGAACTGTTGGTAGTTCTCCACAATGTTTGGGCCAACCTACATGCCAGGTTCCTTCAAAAACTATGTGCAAGTGTACCTAGAATAATTTATGCTGTTTTTAAGGCAAAGGGTGGTCATTTTATTATTGATAAATGTAATCTACAAACCTATTTTTAAGGCATTTTTACTTTACAGCATTTTTAAACACCTGCCTAAAACAACTGTACTGTACGTATTGTATGTATGTATTAGGCTATATATCACACAAAACTGGCAAATTAGACTGGTGTTCTATGAACTGCATAAACTTTGTAAAGCAACATTTTTTGGGTGATGAATTTGATATAAAAATCAGATTTTCTCAGCGAGAGTTTAACTAAATGTACATTTGAAAATAAATATGTAAAAATTCAGGCCAGTAATATTTTGTAGTCCATTCTCTGTTGATTCAGAATACTTGAGCTAAGTTCATCGCAAAGGAAAAACAATAAAATAAATGCAAGTCAAACAGCTGATCAGCAAAATGACGAAACACCCAGAAACCAGCACAGAGCAGAGTCTGGCTCCTGGTATTACTAATCTGAAGAACACTGTTCCTCCCCTGTGTTTCCTGTATCTTTTGCAGTACTTTTTTTTCTGTTCAATGATGAAATACAATAGTTTTTATATTTTTCAGTCAAATATACAGCACGAGTTACACCCCTTTTTAAAAGCTAAGTGACATCTAAAAAGCGAATTAGTTTAGGACTAAAGTAAATCTCGCACAATCAGCTTAATGTGTAACTGTATAGAAATCTACTCACTTCCAGTAGATTCCAGTAGAAAGTGAAAATGAAAATGAAACTATAATGTTGTTGACATATTTGTTCCTGCACGTCAGTTGTTTGTCTGATGATGCTGCCCTCCCATGAAACATGCCAGCTTCATCACATCCCTGAAGGTTTGGATGATGGATTGGGGTTATTATTGTAACCATGTCGACAAAGGTGTCAAACCATTATCTTTCCCTAAATCTTACCAAGTAGTTTTTATGGCTTAACCTAGCCAATCTTTAACCATAGATTTGTCAGATCACACAACATTATTTTATTTATTTTTTTCAACAATAATTTCTATTGGTTTATAGATGGCACTGACAAACTAACCGTCGTTAGTAAGATACTGATATGTGCCGCTCTAGAGGGCATGGAGTTGGTTGATTAATTTTGAGGAGCTCTGCCATAGAGAAGAATGTAGTTAAACTGCATTGTGTTTAATATCTGAGGATACAAAACTAGTTTTAAAAAGTGCAAACAATCCTCAAGGCAGGTTTAAGCATCTCACTAAAATACCAACACACCAGCTGTGGGCATGTGTCCAACTTGTGACTCTCCGTTTCAGGATTGACTATCTAACCAGATTGAGGAGAGAGAACAACAGGACATAGATGGACTACAGGCCTGTCTGTCCCCTCTGTTATCTGAGCGACAGTGCAGCCTGGAAGGAACCAAGGGAAAGGGCCAGGAAAAAGGTGGGTCCATTGTCCGGGCATCCTGCTGGATGTGACTGGCGCTCATTGTTTGACCGGAGGCCTTGTTTTATTTTTTTCTTCATATGATTTTCTGGGAACATCCTCTCAGAGCATCCCATGTACAGTGTGACATCACTGGACCAACACAGTGAAATTAGACTATTGTGTGAATATGTGTCATAGAAAATATACACATTGGAGGAGATCGCATCCAAACCTGTTTATGTATTTCTTTAATGTCTCTACTGCATATTAGAAATGTTAGTGTTATAATATGTTATAGTCCATTTTGTGTTAAAACGCTTTAAAGGTATTGTAATGTTGTGAATTGAGAACCTTAGTTTAATAATATAATTACACCAAGGCAAGCTTTAAAATATATATATTTATTTGAAGTAAAATGACGGGATCCTAGAGATGCACTCACATAAACCCACATAAAACTCGACTGCTTTGACACTTGATTTAAATATTAGATTTTTCAAGGCTGTTTCTTTAAAAAGGTTTGTCTTGAGATTCACTAGAAAAGATTTTTGAGGAAAGAACCAGAAGTAGTTTAAATACTTTACATACTTTAGTTTAAAGGTCATCCACTGGGGTTTTTAACGGTGTAAAAAGTGGAGTGGTTGGATCTCAGGACGCTCCACAAGCATTTAAAATGTCTTTTATGCCCACAGTTGGGAAACTTTTGAATGACATGTGATACTTGCTTGTTTTATGAGTTATGGTTTGTTTTTGACACAGGTTTCATTTAATATGTATTGCTTTAACAATTATTGTCATTTTTATTGCATGTTCAATACAGCCCATTTTTAGCCGTATTGCTTATGGTCAGCCTTTTTATTCATTATTGGATCGAGGTTTTTTTGGCCACTTGTCCAATTTTCACTATATTTTTGCTCTGTGTTTGGTCTGTACCAACTCCAGGGGGAAATATCTGGCTCTTTAGCTGCTAAATGCTCCACTTCTTCACCAGCTAACTTTGACTGTCAAGCCATTTGGTGCTGAGCAGGTAGCAGGTACAGCTTTCTCTGAAAACAGCTGCCTGCCTGCTAAAAATATCGGTTATAGCCGGTTGTTTTTTAGTGTCTAGGCATGCTCATGAGTTATACTTATGTCATCTTGGAAGGTGTGTTAGTTTGCATGTTAGTGCTACTATTGTTGTGACAGTATGTCTGTCATATGTTGTCTCCTTTGGTCTGTCTGACTTGTGTCTCTTTTGTTATTTGTCACAGTGCATAAAGTGTCTAAATATCCATCACTGTGGTGTGCATAAGCAGACATTAAATACTGTCACCCGTAAGTTGGAATAAACTGGATAGTGTTGAACTGCGCTTCTAACTTCATGTTAATGAGCGTATACTGTGCAATTTTCTAGACTGAATGTACCTGATAACAAAAAAACTGCATTTAATATGATGTAATGATTATGTCCTTTCCTATTAAATTATTTTACACCACAGAGCAGAATTATAAGGAATGAAATGATAAGCAGGCAAAAGGCATTCAGCTAAGTTAGTGACATCATTTTTCTAAGGATAAGGTTACTTGTTCCCTTCTTTTCAAAACTATCAGCCTGTCCACTCACCTTTTAGCAGTATTATTCTTTAATTTGGCGAGGAGGATGCAGGCGGGGAGTTAACTAAGGGAAGCTAATGTGATTCAGTGCTTTCAGTGACTGGCAGCATTATGAAAATAAAATGTTTTTGTTTTTAATGTAAGAACTCTGAGCAACGTTTTACGGGTCCACAAAAGCAGATGTCTGTTTATTGTGAGTAAGTCTGTGAATCATAATAACAGCACATATTAGACACCCAGCTGATAGAGAAGTAAATAATAATGCTGTTTAGTCAGTCCTGGCCAAGTAAATAACAAAAGCTATAGACTTATTTAGGGCTGTTTTGACTGTGTTGTTGTTTGGAGTATGCGGGGAAGCATATATGATGATCTTTGATTTAAATGTATTTGATTACTTAATGGGCAATGTTAAAATCAACACTGTCCAATCAATATGATGTTAATTAATTCATGTACTAGTTGTGAAGATGTCCTGTGCTACAGAGGCTGGTTTTGACTGAAAGCAATCTAAAGCATCTAAACATTTACAATACACGAAGACATGCAGTACTTTGACCACATCTAAAATATACTTTAAATGTTGAATAATTGATTTTAAAGGCTTTTATTCACCTTTACAACATTATAAAAGTGATTAAAACGCATTTGTGACACATGCAAAGCCTTTTAGTAATACCTACGGTGTCTTGTTTTCCCTGATGGTAGATAAATCCAACAGTAATGGTTCAGATAAGGGCACCGTCATGTTCAACACCTTTCTGGTAATTACTCTGAGCCAGTTTCACACATGTACATTGCAAAAAATGTCTGTGTTACTAAGGTCTAACACTTCTTAGTAAGTTATATTGTTCTTGAAAAATTTTGAAATGTATCTGATTTTTGTTTTACACATTTTATAATACAAATTTGAAAAGTTTTGCACAAATGGTGCAATGCTGTGATGGACTGCTGCATACAGCACATTCACATAACCCAGCTGGACTTTGATGCCTTAAAGACCTCTAGATCAGTTACTTGTTTGGTCTGTAACACTCTCTTAAAACCCATCCATCCATCCATCCATCCATCGTCAACCGCTTATCCTGCGTACTGGGTCGCGGGGGTGCTGGAGCCAATCCCAGATGATATCGGGCGCAAGGCGGGGTACACCCTGGACAGGTCATCAGTCCAGAAGCAGCTCCTCACAACTGACGGGCTGGGACTTGGATTAGTTTGGCAGTTTTGTTTGAATATAAATGAATCATTATAATAATGACAATGAATGGATTATCAAAATAGCTGCAGATTATTTTTTTCAATCTAATCTAATCGGCTAATCCTTTTCAGCTCTAATCACAGATATCACTCACTTAGTTTTCGTGAATTTTATGGATGGTTGTTTTCTTAAATGTAGCAGTATTTTAGTATTTTAAATTATAAGATGTCAATTGTTTGTATATGTTTGGCCACTTAACCTTTATTTTGTTCATATTATATAGGGTCATTTAAACAATTTATTGATATTGATACATTTTCTATTATTAGCTGAGGATCCAAGTATAATGAGAAGAATGAGATGAATGAGATTTTGTACAATTTAATAGTATGACATTCAATAATTTATTTCAGCAAAGCATTTGTGAAGGTTTGCGATGTTAGACCGGTCACTGGGTCTGATTGGGATATATAGCTGTGTGTCATCAGCATAACAATACAATGTACAAACACTGTATTTGCGAATGATATTACTGAGTGGGAGCATATAGATGGAGAATAGAATGGGACCTAGAATTGAACCCTTAGTCATAGGCAGGTCCAGAAAAGAGCACCCACACACATCTTCAGTCAACAGAAGGTCATTACAGTCTCTGAGAAGAGCAATCTCAGTGCTACGGAGCGATCAAAAGCCCTACTGGGATATTTCAAATAAGTTATTGTCTGACAGATGTGCCACTAATTGTTTGAAAACTGCTTTTCCACAGACTTTAGATAAAAAGCTGACAATTTAGAAACAGGTCTGTAATTATTCAAGATGGAGGGATCTAAATGAGTTTTTTCAGGAGAGGTTCGACCAGAGTAGTTATAAAACAAGCGAAGATAGAGCCTGAGGTCAGGGAGCTATTTACAATAGTTAAGATGAAAGGGCCAACAGTAGGCATAGGGCCTTTCCGAAACTAGACCCTCACCACTTCCACTCCGACACGGAGTGAAGTCACCCTCACAGCCAAAAATCTAACCCGTGTAGGGTATACATACAGGCGGCAACTCTCGGATGAACTATCCTCTCCCCAGCGTAAATAGGATCTGACGTTACCGCTGCACTCACTGCTATAAGTGTATAAAATAAACAACAGTCGTATTAAGATTCAGGATTGATGCTGAGGAAAACTGATAGCATTGGTCATTAATTTTTTGTTTGTGTTAAATATTTCTTTATCTTTAGATATTTACAAAAAATAAATATTATATTTGTTTATGAAAAGACTGATATTCATTGATATTCACAAATACAACATTTCAATATAAATCAAACATTATATTGAAGCATTATATAGTCTGAAGAGTTTAAAATACTTAAAATGTATAAAGGCTATTTTTCTTTAATGCATTTGTTGCTTGTTACATGATCCCCTGTGTGTCTAGTTGTGTCATGTTCTATTATTCTGTCGTTTAATGTAGGCTATTTTGTTTTGGCTGAAGATTGTCGTATAAGATGAATACGATTCACTAAAAACAACAGTTGTATTGTCTATCAGACAAGAGCTTTTTTTTTTTATTAAACACAATATAACCTTTGGGCTACGTTGTTAACCTGTGAATGGTGATATGAAATGGAGTTGGAGGGTTTAACAACCCACTACCACTCCATCCTCATTTGGTTTCGGATGGCACTGACCCTCAACATGTGGCGGACCCTCAACATGAGTGGAAGTAGGTGGGGAGAGGGAGTAGCAAGCAGTTTCGGAAAGGCCCATAGTCTCCTTCAGTAGTCTGGAAGGGACCACATTCAATGAGAAAGTCAATGACTTCATATGGTTAACCCTATCAATGAAGGCTGAAGGATAGAGCATCACATAATCTGTGGGTTACAGGCTCTGGGACAGATCGGTTTTAGGGACAGCTGCTAGTAGTCTGTGATCTGGTATTTTCAAATTTATCAGTAAAAAATGCTCACAGAGGTCAGATGATGCAAGCAAGTTAGTGTTAGGGCAGAGACGGCATGCCAATTTACATACAAATGTCATAGAGACCATGTACATAAAGTCGATGTAAGGAGGAGGCCGGGGGGGAGACTGTTTGTATCCCATGTGAAACCAAAAGTTAATGTTGACTTATTTTAACTACACATATTTATGTAACATATTTAACTTATCTAATTTATATAATGTAACTTCACTTACGTACGTAATTAACAGACTTATGTATTTTGACTAAAAATACCATCTTTTCCTTAACCTATACAAGTAGTTTTGGGGCCTAAACCTTACCATTTATTTGCTGTCCCATTGGGTAAAAATGCCAAACGTGCTGTTCCAGCCTCTCTAATGTAAAGATCTGATCTGATCTGATCTGATCTGAAAACGTTTTCATTTCCGTTGGTTGCACATAACAAACAATTAGAAGGCATCAGCTTGGGCACTGAGAAGCTTTCACCATTTTCTGACAATTTATCAACCAAACATTCATTGAGAAAATAATCATCAGACTAATCAATAACTAAAATCATTACTTGCAATTCTAGTGTCTTATGAATTAAAAACTTCCTGAATGCGGTTGTTACTGAAAGAAATCTCCTGCTGTGTTCTTGGTGTCTTGATGGCTCATCTTTAATCTCTCTCTGTGAACCTTACAGCTCAGTGCCAACTTGACCTCCACATCATAAGCCTATTCATGTCACTCTGACGCGTAGTGCTGATGGGAACAGATCCACTTTGCCCCTGACAGGAACAAGGGATTTTGTCATAATGAACACTCTAGTTCTTCCAGTTCCACAGTCGAGCCAATGAGTCAGGTCTGTGGGCCCATTTGAATAATGAGAATGAGCCTAACTATGTGCAATAGACACAAGAATCCAATGAATGGCATGTCAATCACTGTTACTGATTGCATGTCTATCTAGTGAGGAAGAGTGTGACCATTAGACCCACTGTCAGCAGCAGCAGAGAGGTTTTTGAACACAGCCCTGTGGGTATTATTATGGCGCCTCCATTAAAATGCTTTTGTTTTGCTTCTGTTTTACCCTCTGTGTTGTAGTTTTACTTACAGTGTTATTCTGTGTCCCCGCTCTCTTCTGCTGAATATTAATGTCTTCTATGCTAATGGCCTTACACCGGCTGAGGTCGACCAAGCTCCTCCTCTGAATGTTAATCCGCTGCCTCATTTGCATACGCTTAAGTGTCAAATTCCCCCACAAATCATCGCAGCTGCCTCCGTACGGCGAGGCCAGTGCCCCCCGAGCGACAGCACAGAAACAATGTGGTCACACCGTATGCATAGCATCAAATCCACATCAAAGCCTGTTTAGATTGCCAGGTCACAGCGGGTTCACATTGTGTAAAATGAAGGTAATGGGATAGCAGTCAGCCTGGTGCAGGAATACAGCCAGGCAGGTAATAAGTATGAATGGAGCAGGTAATAAGGTTGGGATAGAAACAGACCCCGTGTCATCACAGCAGCAGGACTGTTTAAGCTGTAGCACAGTTATCAGTTCAAAGGTGAGTGCTGATCCCAGACAAATACACAGGACGTATTGTGTTGTTTTATTCCTCCTTATTTCCATGTGCGCTTCTGAGTGCATGGCAGGTGAAAAGGCTGTTCTGTTGAGCTTCAGTACCTTTTGAAGGAAGGGTTTCACCTAAAATAAAACAATTTGCTTTTTTAATGGACCCAAAGCAGACCACATGGAATCATATTAGATATTTCTATCGACTATGGAATTAATAAAAATCATCATTAGTTGCAGAGCTAATATCATCATCAATGTAGTAAAGCTGAAAGGATTAGTTGATTATCTGATGAGTCAATCTTCAGAAAATTATTGTTTATGCAATTTCTTTAAGCAAAGACGCCAAAATTTCTCTAGTTGCAGAATGTTAGGCTTTACGGCTTTTCTCTGTCTTATATGATTGTAAATGGAATATCTTTTGGTTTTGGACTATTGGTCAGACAAAACAAGATATCTGAAGACAAAGAAACTGGGATGAACATATTCACAAGATTTTACTGACCAACTAAGTAACTAAGTAATCAGATTACATATTATTGGATGATTTAAAAATAATCATTAGCAGCTCTCTCCTCCTACATGTACACCTCATAGCTCAAAGTAAACACTTGATGTTTTTTATTCTGGAGGTTGTAGGAAACAGACATGTAGGTGTGTACACAGAAAAACAAACAACAAAACACCATACAACAACCTCTCTGGTGAACACCACGATTGACTCTTTACTGTCTTCCTTTAATGGCACAACAGCATCTGAGGGTGGATTTTGACCTGGTAAAGTTAATTCCTCTGAATAATTCAAGAGATAGGAGATGAACATTGTCCACTAAAAGTTACAATCCATGCAACAATACTAAGAAACAGTATAACATGTCTCTGTCTAATTCTTACAACTAGTTATTTCACCCCCGGAGGATTAACTGCATAAAGCTTTTGCTATAGATGGCACTTATATCCGTACAGACTATAGCTTCCTCTGGGGGTATGTCTCCTCCAAGTGTCAAGTCCTTGAGCCTTGCGCCTGCCAGTGCGACTGGCAGTGGCACCACCAGCCAAGCAAATTCAAAAGCACATTCATGAATAAGACAAATGGAAGACTTTCTAACAGAGTGACTTCAGTCGACTCCTTCAACACTTTTCTAAAAGGTGGTGTCATACTGAGGCTTAGTCAGTTCCCCTGTTAAAAAACTACTCACAACGACGGGAATGCAAACAATAGTGAGTCATTTGGTTATGATGGCCTGCCAGCAAGCATGGCGTTAAGTACGCTTGGAGATATTCTTAACCTTAACAATGGCTGTCCTTTCACGATACTAAGCATCTTTACTTGGGTGAATACTCTGACAAGACTGCTATTTTCAAGCTTGAAATCATTTTGACTGGATCAACAAAATAAAGCAACAAACCCAGTCAAAGAATTGCTTCAATATGTCTCCTCACACTAAAACCCAACAGAAGAACTCTATATTTTATGTTCTTTGGATCAGTTTAATACAGTCTTTGTCTTCAACTCTTTGTCTAAAGATAATTTTGGAAAGGCAACAACAATAGAATTATAAGTTTTAAATGATTTACATTTAACCCTGATGTTCTTTTTGTGGACCTGGAGACACCGTGCCCTCTTTAACAGCTCAAAATACCCACTTAACATTGTTTTATCACCATAGTAGTTCGTGACTTGGCTTATAAACAGAATTTCAAACTGATGACTTATTTCAGAAGTCCGCAACACAAAATGGCACGCTATTTCTGTGTCAGGTGTAAAAGATGGTTAAATACAATGGATTTGCACATGCTCTGTATCTGTTGTTGGTGTTGAAAATACTTTATATACAGCACTATATTCCAGAATCCCAAATAAGTCTATTTGTACTTCTGTTATTGGTGTTTTGTAATAGTGCACTTTTTTTGTCTGTGAAGGACTTTTTGGCAAACAAAATAATAATAATTTGTTCAAGCATATCCCGTATAACATGTAAAAATTAAATGTTTCCTTACTTTGTGCAATAACAATGCTTCATTATTGTACATTCATCCAATGTACAAACCCACATATACAACAGTGGGGTCAGTGGAATCCCAAACAATGAAGAAGTAAAGCCAATGTCAGTGTTAACATAATTTTTTTAAACTTAGAGTAAGTCAGACTGATACTTCCATCAGTTCACTGCCAGCAGTTAATATCAACCACAGAAGGATATGGATCTGCAACAGAACATCTACCAGCAGCAAAACCTTGATGAAATATTCAAGAAACTATCCAGCAGGACAATTCAGCTATTTTCTTCTAATGGAATCCAGATTTTTTGTGTGCAAGAAACATCCCAAATTTCCTGTTTTGTAACAACATCATCCTGACCCTGCACTGATACTTACATGGTCTCGTTTCTCAATGTGAGCTGACTTTTAAAGATATTATAGGAGGTGGACTGAGCAGCAGCTCGGTGATAAAAGAAGCAGCAGAATGACCCTTCAGGCATGCATCATCATTAAGGGACCAGCAGCTAAACTCGCTTTACAGGAAGTAAACAGCTTCAGTAAGTGTGTTTCATGAAGCATATACAATATTTTCCATCTCCGTCTTATAGAGACAATTAGACATTATATATACAAAGCTATGTAAAGGAAGCTTTCTATTACAATTTTTTTCTTGCCTAAAATATTTTTCACATGCAATAGTTTTGTGTAAATTGATGGCTACAGTTTTGCATTCATGCATTCATAATTACTATATAATTTCGTTAAAAGCCTGAACTGAGCTGTATGGCACATCTGGATGCAAACAAATCGCAAAACTCTAAGTATTTATTTCCCGCTATAAGACACAACTTCTTCCTCATTATAGTCACCACCTGCATTTTAATCAAACAATAACCACATCACTAAAGAGAAGACATATTATATACTCCTGCCGCTAAAGAAAGAAAGAAAAAGATGAGGAGAATGAAGATGCTATGAACACCAACGGGAACAAAAAACTAATTATATTATTATGCAATTATATAATTTAGTCTGAGGAGATGAAGGTAATGGTTTAAACTGATGTGTGTCTACATAATGTGTGTTTGTGTGCTCACATCATGAAACTCATTCATGCATATTATTAATTGCATGCATTGTTTGTGCTGTATACATGTCCGGTTGTATGTTAACACACATGCATATGTCCTGTCATGTATGCATGAACGTACATGTGCATGTGTGTGAGTTTGTGCATGTGTGAGTGTGCATGGCGATTGCACTTCGTGTCTGGGTATGTGTGGTACGGGAGTTGAGGTCCACTGGGGCTTGGACCACTCCATATGAATAATGCATCAGACTTGGCCATTGCATCTCAGCAACATTGCCTTGGTCTGCTTAAAGTTGCAAGTTCCTCTTTAGGAAAGTCAGCATCATTCTGCAAGCTGCCACAGTAACTCAGCTGGAGTCTGGCTTTAAAACAAGATTTCCAAAAAGCATGACATATTTATCCAAAACGCCTCTGTTTTTAACGTCTCCCGTAAGAATCAAATTCCAGCCTTAAAACCTCCAACAGCAACCAGAAGTCAAATTTAATAAATGTGATATTTGGAGCTGAAACAGTTAATAGAACAGTCAATTAATCAATTAGTCGACTGATAGAGAATTAAATAGAGAAAAACTATGAATTTTAAAGTAATTCTTTAAGTAAAAATGGCAAAATTCACTAGTTACAGCTTCTTCATTGTGAATATTTTATGGTTTTCTTATTCTTCTGTGTTAGTAAAATAAACATGGTTTTGGACTATAGGTCGAACACATCAAGACATCAGGTCACCTCTGGAGCTCTTGTAACTTGTGATGGGTATTTTTTGCTATTTGCTGACATACTATTGACATACTATAGAGTATTTGCTTACATAATCATTCGAGAGACAAGTGGTAGATTAATGGATTATGAAAATAATCTTTAGTTGAAACCCTAACATTTATAGTTCAAGAAGTGAACAGTTAGGCTGCTATCTTTTCCTCTAAAGATTGCGAAGAGAACTTGGCATGTTGGATGAACTTTTTATCTGCAGATTTACACATTTGTGATCACAGAACAGATGCTGAAGACAGATGCTCGCTATATAATTCACAGTGGGATCACCAAAGGTTTAGTCTGAATGACACTGTACGCCACACTCACTGGGACATACACTAGATGAAGTATCAGAAAACTGACATGAAATTAATTCACTATCACGCAATAATATTATGATCATCTTACTTTGCAATCAGGGTAACTTCCATTGAAAAATAAAAACTCCATCCACATACACAGTGATGAATCATGGGATAGCTACATCATTTTGCTGTTACACCACAAACACTTCACCACAGTGGTCCACAGTGGGCGGGATCTTTAGGTTCTTGCTGGGCTTCTATGGCTTGAGCTGTTGTAGTTTTAAACTGACCAAACACAGTATGCAAATATGTAAAAAAAAAAAAAAAAAAAAGAAAAAGAAGAAGAAAAAAAAAAGGTGATATGTAAATGTATGCAAATGAATTAAATGCACATGAAAAGGCTACTTTGCCTCAGTCTATGCAACCTGGTTAGACTTGAATAGTCTGACTATCTATCAGGCGTTTCTTTCAATTCTTTACTGTTATATTAATATATAACACTACAACAAATCTAAATCTTAGTGTAGTGAGAAGTCTTAAAACCTTGATTAAACGGATACTTTCATTTTTTTTGCAGTGCAATTTCACCTGATACTGAAATTGTATTATAACAAATGATGATTACTTACGTTGGATCACTCAACTCATATCAGACAAGGTGAGATTTAAGTCATTAATTTTAAACAAGTTAATTGGCCACGTGAAAGCATCTCTACTACATACCACATTTTTCCACTTTAAATTTAGATTTAAGACTTATCACTACAATAGATCACTTCAGAGGAAGATGTTTCTTGCAGTGTAGTCTACCCACCGGCGCCTGTTTACTTTCACCTCAGGAATGTTTGGCACTTTGGCATCACACCCACAGCTCCTGTTTGACAGACCTTTTTGCCGACCCGAACTCCTCTCTAGTCTCTGTAGCCCCCACATCCCTTCCCGTCGCCCCGCACCGGACCTCCACAGCCCGCTACCGTCCCACCTATACCCAAACCTAAACGGGACCGTGCGGCTGTTGTCTCTGGTCGGCTCACCTCTGTGCGCGTCTGCAGCCGCTTGTTCATCTCGTAGATCCGATACTCGGGCTGGACCATGTAGGGCGAGTGTCTCCTGTAGAAGGGTCCGAACGGAGACGAGTAGAACGGGTCGTGGGTTGGATTGGACATGGTGGCTCCTGGCGAGGCGCACGGCGCGATTTCAACATCCAACGGGCACAGCAGCGCACATGGGAGTGCGATGCTCTCCGAAGACCCCCAGTGGGAAGCAGCCGCTGTCGAGGCTGAGCTGCACTCTGCAAGTTGGCCTGCCTAGTTCGCTGCTATAGCGTGGAGCTGGAAGAGAAAGGAGGAGGAGGAGAGGAGCGAAGGAGGGGTGGGGGGGTGGGGGGGAGCAGAATTGAAGGGGGAGGAGGGAAGTCGTTTCCTGTTCCCTCAAGACCTACACTCAGTTTTGCACTCTTGCAAAGTTCAAGTAAGATCTCTGTGTTCACGTGGATGTGTGTTTCTTGGTGTGTTTTCAAGTCTAAAGTGATGCATTGTTTTAATTTACATGTACTGATACTGGAACCATAAAGAAATACTTAATATTCAGTTTCCACATAAATGTTTTGTAATGTGTGAAATAAAAACAATAATGTAGATGTATGTATATTTTAATTTTTTGAAGGATCAACACCATGTTTTCAGCATACCAGAGGTTTTAATGATATGAAAGAGGAACTTCCAATACTGATTGAGCCCTCTAGAAATGTACAGCATTCAGATGCATGATACAATTCACACAGATCAGTTACAATGCCTCATCTGAATATATGGGCTTAATTTATTGACTAGAATAACAACACTGTCTGTGGCACATCAGCACTATTTTGTATTCAAGAAAACGTTGCAATATTGATTACAAATATTGCTTTTGGTCATGTTTTGACCCTTTGTGTGCTTTCATACACTGTTAAATCCTTAGTCTATCGCAGCTTAGGGTCAAATATCAGCATTACAAGACATTGGAATTCTTTGCAAGCTGACTCTTGTATTGGAAACGCTAAAAGAAAGCCATCAGGTCAGCAACTGCAAAAAATAACTTTTGCTTTTGCTATGCTGCAAAAACACATGTTTTCACAAAGTTTTTCTTAAAAAGGGAGAAATGTTACATTGAAAACCTGCATGTTTTATGTCTAGAATTAAAAATAAAAAGTCAACTAACAGGCTGGATCTGAATGAAGATCCGTGGTGCGTTCCAAATCGCAAACCTTTAGTACGTACTGCAGCTGCCCGTTACTGCACAACGTATCTACTGTTGCATACAGTTTGCATACAATTGGGACACACTGCTTTGTCATAACATTGCACCTTGACCTTTGACCCTCTTACTTATACTCATGCTGTACAGAAGATTGTGGGTCAAAATAGCCAGAAAAGCATGCTGGTATGCATACTGCAAAATGCGACTGGGTGCAGAAGTTCATCCGGGTACTTTTTGCATACTGCTTGATATACTATGTATTGGGACATACTAAATCTTTTTCCGGCATACTAAATAGTATGAGAGTATGGATATAGGAACACACTCCTAGTCTTTAAAAAAATATATATTTTTGAGTGCAGCATGATCTCATATTGTATTGATTGTGTTGCCTGTAGTCAATGCTGCTAATGACAGAATCTTAGTACCTGGCTAGTTATGGACCAAGTGGCATGCTTTGTGATTAAAGAAGGTAGAGGGAATACTCACTGCTTTGTCTGCTGCAGTGACAGTCCACAAGCCAAAAACATGTCTTTAAAATATGATTATTCATTCAATTCAGTAACGTCTGCACAGTGGTTAGTAGAACCACCAGACTAACCATAATGCCATGTGTAAGATTTGAAAATTTCAGATTATGGCGTCATAGTGTCACAATCAAAAAAGACACTGTGGCAAAGCAACAATATGGAAACTAAATTATGAGTAGTAAACCACAGCTTTCGCATATGAATTTTCCCAGATTAATCAGTTAAGGGGCCCTGGGGCAAATATTTGCTGTTGGGCCCCTATAATGACCCTCCTACCACCCTGTGTAATGTGCCCTATCCCATCCAAGTTTCCAATAAATTCAGAAAAACCAGTACTCATATGCTAAAATACTTAATACTTAAAGGACTCATGTGTGACCAGGATTTAGTGGCTTCTAGCTGTGAGGTTGCATATTGCCACCAATTGAATACCCCTCCCCTCACCGCTCCCTTTCCAAGCATGTAGGAGAACCTGCGGTGGCCTTCAGGTAACAAAAAAAGGCCTGTCTAGAGCCAGTGTTCGGTTTGTCCGATCTGGGCTACTGTAAAAACATGTTGGTGCAACACGGCAGGCTCCATGGAAGAGAACCCATTCCCTGGTAGATTTAAAAAGCTCTTTATTAGGAATATGTGTGCATAAAATGAACTGCAACAATAAATGTTTTAAAATTAGATTTTGACATAATTAGCTAATAATGAAGAACCCGCTATGGTTAATATTGTACTTCATTCGTACAAACCAACAACAAACCAAAACCAAATGATGTGCAGTGAATCTGGATCTAAAGCACCGCTATGCCCAGTTGGTAACTGAGATTTGCTTATGACCACTGTTCAGTAGATCTTTCCAGAAAAAAAATACTTTTTGCACAATTAGTGAAGCGTTTTAAATTCCAGCACAGAGCAGTTTCAGAAAACGTACTGGGTAGTTAGCTAGATCAGTTATCTGCTATGGCTGATCACACAAATTAAAGAGCGCCACCTACAAAAACTTTATCAACAGACAATCAGCAATGTCAAAGTCCTTTTCCACACAGTTTGATTGACAGGTGATCGATGGGGAGTGCAGATCAATACACATTTTTAATGAAAAATCAAAGCTCCAACCAATCATCCAACTTTCCCTGATATATCATGTCATATGTCTACTTTCCTCTTCAGTTTGTCACTTCCTACATTTCCCAGAATTACTTGGTGGCCCTTTAGCAAACACACCTGAACTTGTTGTATTCTGTGTGCTTTTAATTCTAATAATGAATCATCAAATCTCACAAATTGCACACGATTCATTTTGATTAGACTTTCTCACTTGCATTCTTAATTATTGAATGAACATGAACACATTTTGAATACAGTTATTAATCTAAGATCATAAAATGACTGTTTCTGAACACACCTTAGTTTGCAAATTAATTGGCTATAATTCAAATCATGACGGGGGTTTTTTTTGTTTTATTATGACACATGAACATGCAGACATGGTAATTAACACTGTATGTAAACAAAATAACACAGACTGGTTCTAATTTATTTAAAGAATTTTACACTATGCTCGATACAACACGTATGCGCCATGCAACGTCAAAAACATAATTTACTGTGGCAGTATATGTCACCAACATGTTGAATTTCCAAACCAGACACACCAGAGTACATTAAAAATCTTTTTTTGGCACACCGATTAAGATTTCCTCCATGTTCTCCTCCGTGACAGATTAGGCCTGGGCTGCAAAGTAGCCACAAGAATCTAAAAATAAACAGACACTCAGACCAGCCGTAACGTTGCAACCGAATCTCACATTAACTGCCCGCACTGGGAATTAATGAACAGCATTTATGAAGTCTGACTTTTAATCCAAAATGGCTGAATGGGGAGAGGCAGTCTGAATCGAGTGAGATAAAAGTTGTAATCCAAATGCCTCAGGCATCCGGTTGGGTAATTAAAAAAAAGTTTGAAAAATCTATTAATAAACCTTTAATTAAAAACTACATTTTTAATATCTCAAGACCTTTTCAATTGACATTTCTAACAGGATTTGGTTGCTCGCCTAAAGCACTTACCACTCGAGTATGGCTGCAATACAGTACATTGAAGTGAACAGCTAATTTAACAGATTTCAATATAAACTTGGTTGTATTGTACAGATGTCCGTAAACAGGAACTATATGTGAGATTAGGCTCTCCACTGGTTTGTGTGATGAACAGCAGAGTGTCTCTCTGTGAACAGACTGACCAGACTGACAATATTTTAATTTTTTAGCCAACAGTGGCTCTTCTCCTAGATGTTCTGAATCAAAAAGACAGACCAACTACATTTAAAACTTGCATTTAAAAACATACAAATGTAGATTAATTGCTTCATTAGGAAATTAACAGCTAAAATCATTGTCATGAAACAACAGAGTGATATTAAAATTAGAACCACTGATCACAAATTTCTTAAAGGACACAGCTACTGAATGACAAGACCAAAATGAATTGATCCTGCTAACAAATATTGTCTGTGTGTAGCCAAAGCCTGATACATCTTATTCATTTGTGCCATAGTGTTCCACTGTTGTCCAAAAACTAATAAACACATCAATGAGCCATAGTGTTGCACTGGATGACATGTTCCTTCATTACAATGAACAAGAGCACTGTAGTTACTCCTACATACACCTGCTGCCTTAAATACCCACTCACTGAAAATAGTCACCAACAAATGCACAATTTCTTCCTGTTTGAATGACATATCCCAAAAACTACAGTTCCCAGCTGTTTTAGGTGATTAGTTAACCTTTTTTTTAAAGCTATAAATGTGAGCTGTTTTCAACAGGAATCAATGGTTTTGGGCTGAATGCCACAGACAGGGTTGGGAAGTTAGGAGTATTGAGAGACGAGTAGCACTAGATTTGTTGACAATAAGAAAGATATATATTAACGACAGCCTTAACTTTTAAATGTTTTGATGATTAATCACATAAAGTGTTCCTTGCTTTAGAAGGGGAAGTTAGAAACAAATATATTTACTAGAACACAAGAGTCACACATACATGTTTGAATCTTGTGATAATATTATTTGAGGTACAAACTGCTCTGAAGCTGATTGAGTCCCAACATTTAATCACTTTTGTATCTGATCAATCATGTTCTTGATACACACTGTGAAATAAATGTTTTTTTTCTGCTATTACATTTATAACAACTGAACCAGTACAGTACATCATGTAAAATACCCCACTATCTTAAGAATGCTGCTTAGCCAATTAATGCTGTTTTACATGTTCATCACTGATGATGTTTTTCTGAACTGACCAGAATGGTAATTTGTACTCTGTGGTGGGAGTGTTTTCTGTTCTGACCTTCATCACAGTTGTGTTTTTAAGGGTTTTTTTGGCAGAAGGTTTAGTCCACTAAATTGTAAAATTAGTTAGGAGCTCTTTTATTTTGCAGCTATTAATTAGCTTAACTCTGGTCTGTGTTCTCATAGTGCAGGAGTGCGTACTTCAGCACAGTTCAATAGATGAAAATGTTCTAAATGAAGATTTCAGTATACTCTTCTTTATTTTGCATACTTTTGTGTATTCATGTTTTATTCCTGTTCATACCAGGCTTTTTTACCCTCAGGGACAATAAAGTTGAATTGGATTGAATTGAACTGAATAGAAGACCAAATGTACCTTGAGAGTTTGCAGTGTTGTATCCTGTGCATGTTTGCTGAATGTTTCAAGCCTCTGCCATTTGTTAAATGCAGAAAATGCATCAAGGATGAAGGAGAGGTGCTTTTAGTTGTTAAACAGCAAGGTGAGGGAGACAAAACACTTGTGGATGAGAATGGAAATGGGTCAGGACACATATAGACACTGTGCTTCTGCTGGGTTCCCTCTTGGTGTTACTATGGTAACATACCCTATCTCCCTACCTACCTACCTGACTGGCTTTAGCGCACAAACTACACACCCTAGCAGCCGTGCTACAGGTTTTGCACCTGAACGCACTGATGCTGTTCCTGTTGGGAGGAACCCGGGAAAAACATCTTATCCTGTTTCACAGCAGAGCGTGAAAATATAAAGTTGTAGCTGTGTTTGATGTAGCTGCTGCTGGTGTAAAGAATCACACTCATTTGCCTTTTTTTTTTTGAGTGAAACATGTGCCAACATGCAGATTGCTTGTGATATTTTGAAGCCAGGAGGAAGTTTGATTGTGGTATTAATAAAAGGATTTTACTGGTGATTAACAAGCAGTGACAAAACAGACAAAGTGCTAAAAATAGAGCAGAATTTCACAGTATAACACAATAGTAATACTGCAAATAAACCACTGTGGTTTCAATTTGTTAATGTTTCAATTGCAGCTCAGTACAACTAAGTAAGTAAAGCCTTCTCCTATCTAACTCTGACCAGATTTCGGCTTGTTGGCGCAACAACCCTGCTGAAAGTAAAAACTAACTCGACTGTGAACACTGGAAAGTGTGTCCCCTATTTTGAGCACACAATTGTTTTCCAAATATGGATGAAATATACCCGGATGCCGGAGCAGCAACTTCTATGGTGGAATCTCATTAGCATCGTAATAGCTTCCAGGCTCATTTGCATTTTGCCGTGAGTGATTTTTTTTTCTCTCTCTTTCCTCTTCACTGCTGGATGGAATAATAATAAAAAAAAAACCGAAGCAAAACTTTGAAGCACCATATTTTATTTCATTATTTAAGTTAAACAAATTGTAATTGAAAAGCACTTTTCAATTATGCTATTTCCTCATACTAGTGACAAATGAGTCTTACAGTCGTGTCAAGCAATTATGGGAAGACATACAAAACTACAAACTAATATTTGCACACAGGGATGACGAATTAGTGTAAATAGATTAATAAAGGAAGTAGAGGCTTTAAGTTGTATTTCAGCAAAGGTGGAGTTTAAAATCTTGTTTGCACCAATATCCTTAACTCTGGTGGTGACATGAAGCCATTATGGAGTGTATGGCCACCAAACAGACAAAGATGCTGAAGGGAAATACTGGAGACAACACACACAGCTGGTAAAAATTGCATATCTCCAAGTTCAGTCAAAGGCAAACTACAAATTTAAAGTGATTAATCTGGCTTTTGTGAAATATGCAGCCCTTTAAACAAGGTGGTAACACGTCCTTGTGTTGAATACAAGGATACAAACACACAATACAGCTTGTTAGAAATCCACACTCTTCTTTTCTTATGCTGAATTTTTCAGCGAGCAAAGAGTTAATATTTTCAACCAGTTCTGCCTCTGACACACACACGCGCACGTCACCGCGCACACACACAAACACACTCATATCCCCACAACCCATCACCCCTGATCACACTCAGACTCACGCACACACTCCCACGCACACACATACACACACACACACACAGACACATGCACACACACAATCCCATAATTCCCAACACCACCCCCCCTCCCTCCTCACCCACCGCCTCCTCCTGCCTCCCTGGGTTCACCCTCCCCCCCTCCTCCTCCATTCTCCATCTCTGCCCCCCTCTCCCCACCCCCTCCCCTCCTCCTCCACCACCACCGCCCCCCTTCAGGTCAGTTAATAAGCGAGCCTGAGCCTGTGCCTCAGCTTGGCTGTCTGGAGGACATGCAGAGCAGTGTCTCCTGGGAATTGGCTCATGCAGAATGCTGCTCCGCCGAGAGAATGGAATTTTACCCTCGCTAGGGCTCCCAGCCGCACAGCGCAGCAGGAAACCTGACACACACACGTACACGAGCATGCACGCCAACACGTGCTGCAAATCAGCATCCTCACACACACACACACACACACACATATAAACACCTAGTTGTCCCAGACATCTCCCCATCCCTTTAAGTAAGTAAAGTGACCACTACCTAAGAAACACACTTATTTCCCCCCTGAATCATCAAGAAGCCATCATTAACTTAATGACGACGCAGTCTTTGGGGACACACAGTGATAGCACAAAGGCCTCCATTTCACTCCAGCAAATGTAAACACACACAGATACGAACGCAGGGACATCAGTGGGTACAGTGCCGCTAATGAGTTGCCCTGTAGATTTAGAAACAGTGGCTTTTCCACACTTCTGTCTCAACTTCAAGTGTTGAGAAAGTCACCCCCCCTTCCCCACCTCCACATCCTCTTTCATTCCTCCTCAAACCCACAGCTCCATCTATTGGTGTCCCTGTGCTACATGTTAAAGTCTGTGGGCGATGGAGAGTAAACACTGAACCACTGGAAAGGATTCAGTCGGATGCTGTAATCACCATTCCAGCAAGCAGGCTACTATTTCATGTTTTATGTAAATTAAAGAGAGTGGCTGCAAACACGTTTCACTGTAAATGAAGAGACTGGTGAAAACATGTTTGTAGTATTAGAAGAATAAGCAAGCATAATGGCACATGAGCAAAAATAAATAAATGCCTTCTCGCAGTGATCTTTTACCCTTAATTTGGTTTTGTAAATGTTTTTTTTGCCATTCAAAATGTCTCTAAATGTGACCCATTTGGTTTTAGAGACCTTGTAGTTTCAGGACAAAATGACAGAGGTCTGATGAATCATGTTGCCCAGCGATGCTGAGTATGATTCATGCCTCCAACAGGGTTGTATTTACTCAGGAAAAACAATACTCACTGCATTGAGCCTGCACATGTACACAACATGCATGCAGAGCAGGGAACTATGTTTTTGCTGATGTGTTGTTCAAATTATACAAATATAATCACAGTTATGGAAGCTGAGTGTTAGTGATTGATGTTTTTCTCTTGTTGATGAGATTTAGCCGAGTAAAGAAAGGGATAGGATCCAATCCCATTTTCTGTGGTCATGGCATGCGCACAGAGTCTGGACAGGATCTCCAGTAAGAGAGAGCCCACCACCGTCATGTGTAGATTACTTCCACTGTTCCAATGGGATTAGCAGTTACACCGATTGTAAACCGGTGTTGCTGCAGGATTGAATTGTTCACAGCAAGACCCGATCCCGTTTCCTCGCTGTCAGACAAAATAAGGGAGAGCTTGGATTGTTAGGAATCTTTGAATAAGAGGCAGTTATAGGCTGTGTTCAGTGTGGTTTGGACCTAATCATAAACATGACAATTTATACCTTTTCTCCCCCTTGTTTGCCTCCACAAGAAAATATAATCCACAAAAATAATATTCATAAAGGAGGTGATATCAGTTGCATTGTGAAAACACACACTGTAATTGTAAATTAGATTTTTTTCAAACTAAATGTTATTCTCCACCCCCAAATACACCATGACAGTGGTGGAAAAAATTCTGGAAATGGTGGAGCAAAAGAAAAGACTACCATGTAGAGACAGACAAACACACAAACACACACACACACACACACACTGCAACCTTCAATGAGCATCTCTCCATGAAATGCTGGAACCCAAGACAGCATTTACACCATGAAAACGTTTCAAATTATAACTCTGACACTTCACATATGAAATATTCCTGCATAGTTTGCATTGTAAATATTCTCCATCTGCAACATTTGTCAGGTATAACATACAGAGGTTATCATTATAATTATTTGTTCTTCTCTGTCATGGAGCACCTCTAGTGAAAAAGCCCAGCCTGTCTCAGATCTGGCTGTTTGTAGTGCAGCAAGCCGAGGCAGCAGCACTCTCTTTGGGATTTAGCCTTTCAAAAGTCCTCGTCAGATTTGCAGCGCAGACGTACTTCTGCTGCCTGCCGCCCCCACATCTCTGCCCCCCCCCACCCTCCACCACTACCACCACCCTCCACCACATCTCCCCATCCCTCTAACCACCACCCCTCCCCCTTCCTCCCCCATCAACCTCCTTCCCCTCTCCTCTCTCTGCTCACTCTGCTGCAGATGTTTTGTATATGTTTTCTTAGTGAGGAAACTGCGCCAACTGCCAAGTGCCGACAAAATGCCCCTCGGTCATCTCCTGCAGTCGCTGGTGCAGCAGTGGTGGTGCTGGCCAACAGTTGGTGAGCGAGATGTTAGCGTGAATGGCAGCCAACATTCCGCAGACAGAGAGAGGTCATGCAGAGGTTAGCCCAAATGGCTGGCAATGTGCACATAGCAGGATCTTAATTACCCAACCTGCAAGCATAAGTGCACTAAAGTCAGGACAATCATTTGACAATCAATGAAGTAATAAAAAAGCAGAAAATTAAATACTGGAATAGTGAAAAAAGTTGGCCTATCTCTGTGTCGATTTTGCACAGTTTGGAGTTTGGACACACAGGGCTCCAGTGTTTGTGGGTTTTGCACCACAATGTTGCAAACATTTGCTGAAGGGATTTCAGGTTCAGTTTGGGTTTTGGCTGGACCAGCCAGCTCGTTAGCTTGCCGGCTCTGTGGCATGGCATTACAACAACTCAGGTGCAAAACTTTCCCCAGACAAAAAAACTGAGAACAGGGTTGTGCACAAAATAGGGGATACAATTCTCAGTGTTCCAACAAATCTTCCGGTTTTCACATGTGTTGATTGATCAGTGACAATTATTCTGAGTGTTGATTATGCACTCAAACAGCAGGTATGGTATCTGAAAGTGTTAAATTCTCTCAGATGGGGATGGAATAACACAAATGATGCTACAGAGATGGTTGTTAGCACTGGCAATGTTACTGTTTTCATGTATTCATGTCAGCAGCAGGTTAGATTCAAGTTGGAATACAATACATTTTTTATGTTCTTTCACTTATAAGCATCATAACACAACACTTCTTCACTATTTTATCATTGCTGATTTGTCCAAAAATAGTTCTGTCATCCAAACCACTCACCATCTGGCATCTGTCTAACTAACCATAAAAAAGAAGAACAAATTAGCATTAGCTCAGCAGTTTGAACAAAATCACCTGAGTGACTGAAGTGCATTCACCTGTTTACCTTAATTTCACAGGCAGGTAGTTGGAGAAGATCACTGGGTAGCATTTCGAGAGACTAACATACAAGTACAGTGAGAAGGATGAGGACTGTTTACAGTGTGGAAAGGGAGAACAGGCAATTAGCGTCAATCATCTTAGCCAATAAAAAACTGAATATCCAACGTTTTACTTTGTCATGAAACATCTGTGTCTTTCAAATGTGAGCTAATCAACACATTTGTCGATTAAAATCTGCATCAAGTGTATTTTAGTCAAGAAAAATATGCACCTTTCAGATCTGAGTCAGCTAAGATTCATGCATTAGTTGGTTAATAAACATCTGTATGCTACTTGCTTTTAACCCATATTTTGGTTAATCAACATGTATTATATTTTCATGGATCAATGCACATCTGTACCATACTGAGTTAATCAATAATGATGTGTCTTATGTTGGTTTATCAATAGATGTTTGCACCACATCTTTAACCAATAACCATTTTCTGTGGAGGACGAGGCTGATGGGAGACCAAACTTGATGTTCAGGAGAGAAAGAAAGAAAAATAGCTGGCTGTGCTGCTACCATCCCCCATCTCGTAGGCATGGCAGCAGCCTCACACACATGCGCCTGCACACACACACACACACACACACACACACACACTTGCTCATGGACACACATACACACAAATACACATGCATACAAAGCACACATACATAAACGCACTCCCAAACACACGCACACACACAGCCCATCTCTCTCTGCTACCTGATGTGAGGCAGAGAGAATATTCCAGAAACCAAACACAATGAATGCTCCTCTGCTTTTTGTACAAAACTGAAAATCACACTGTGGTCGTCCTTATTTAAATTAAATCCATGCATGTGTTTAAAGCTGGTCTATTTGGTCTCAAGGATCAATTTTAAACCGCTGAAGGAGAAAAAAAGTGCGGGGGAGAAGTTTATGGTATACCTTCAGTGCTGAATAAATAAAGTGCCAGACTGGAAGAGCGTTTGAAGGCGGGGAGCATCTGTGGTGGACTGTGGTGGTCCTGCTGCCCTGCCTGCACCTTCATAATACTCACACAGCAGCTCAGGGCTGATTTATTTTGGTTGCACAAGGTTATTTCTTGGAAATTTCATGAGATTTGTTCATTCAAGACGTTAAGCATTTGAACATACATTCATACAGATGTGGTTCGTTTCAGCAGCGGTCTATCAACGCTTAGATTCATCAGCGTGTTTAGGTGTGGCCAGGGCTGCTACTGGAGTACTGGACTGCTGCATTTTCTCTTTGCACTTAACTTCAATGTAAATTTGAACCAATATCCCACATAAACCAAAATTATTTTCTTATGATGTTTATGTACAACAGTACAGTTTTTGACAGGAGTAACAGATGCATACTTCTGTTACTGCTACAACTGCTTCCTCTAGTACCGCTGCTACTATAAATATTAGTAGTCGTACTGCTAATAAAATTAAATAAATATTAAAATAAAATTACTTACTGCCATTGTTTCTTCTACTGCAATCCTTCTCCACTATTGGTGTGATATTTACTGTTACTTCTATTTACCCAACTTTTATTTCTAAGAGCTAGGAATAAATGATAGGTGATTCAACTTCAACTTTGGAGTAATAAAGTTCTTCGTTCAAATAACTTTTCTGTATACAGTTCGTGTGTTCTCCTACTCAATCTGAGTGGGTTTCCTCAGGGTGCTTTAGAATCCTCCCACAGTCCAAAAACATAGGAGCCTCTAAATTATCCACAGGCTTGTGTGTATTATTGTAGTATATATGTATAACACCATCCATACATATGTCATTTATTGTAACATATCTTGTTATGAAAGAGGACAATATTTAATATTTATTTAATAATTTAATTCCTTTGAAATATGTGATAGAAGATACAACATGTGTATAATATGTAGACATGTGATTATATGTTTATGTGGTTGGGGAGAATCAAATACAGTACTTAAGTACTGTACTTGAGCTTCTTATACTTTACTTGGTACTGGCATTATATGTTACTTTATGCTTTTATACTAAGCAAAATTTAGAAGCAGATTGTTGTACTTTATACTCCACTACATGTATTTAACAGCTATAACTACTTGGCAGATGTAAAATATAATTCATTGGGAAAGATTAAAACACCCAGGGTTAAAATTGGTTTCACATAACATTAAAATGAAGCTTACACGTTAATGCAAATTGTACCTGGGCATGTTAAAAAATTTTAGACGTCCACTGTGGTTCACCAACACTATGTTTCAAACTTTTTAACTATCTACAGCCAACTAGAATCACACATCAGAGTTCACCGCTTACCTTGCCAGCTTCAGCCAGTGCCCTTGTATCATCTACAATCCCCCACAATGTTTTTTTAGGCTCTGTGTAATCGGTATCATCCGAACGATGATCAATAGTGCTACAAAATTACAGTGCTGGACTGGATGCTATCTCCAGGCCCACTGATTATTGGACTTTGCATAGTGTTGAGTCGGTTTGCTGGGCTCTGGTCTTACCAGCAGCCAGGTGTAACTTGGGAATGGATATCTGTTTGAATAGAAGCCCAAAGCTTCTGGCAACTTCAATCCAAATCAATACCCAGTCCAGGGCACCAGATGCATTGTTTCCCCACATAAAAAGGACCCATTCTTTCTTATTTTCAGGTTTTCCTGACTTCGATCACCTCACACTTTTCCCCTTAAACAAAAATCAGCCCAAAAATACAGAGAACTTGGAGTTTTTCTTTTTTGCTACAGACTGTGGGAGGTAAAGGGGGGTTTATGGGGAAGGGTTGAGGAGGGTGCAGAAGGGTGTTCTCTAATGAGCTTCATAGAACGGGTACAGCCTCAGTAAAATAAGAGGAAACAGACCTCCCACCAAATATGAATACCAGAAAGATGCAAATGTACTCAACAGTGAATTTATTATTCTGAATATGTTCAGAAACAAAAGGCTCTGGAAAACAGAGGGAGTGAAAGTGAACTGCTCCCCTCTGCTCCTTACTGCCTAAAAAAATTACAAAAAAGGGACAAGAGAGCGAGAGAGAGATGGAGAGGGAGGGACCTGAAAAAAGAGGAGGGTGGCAAAGAGAGAGAGGAGAAGAGAGAGAGAGAGAGAGAGAGAGAGAGAGAGAGAGAGAGAGAGAGAGAGAAAAAATCCTGGGCCGTGTTTCTTCTATTTTTTTTTATAAAGCAATGGCATCCTGTGTTCTTGGATGTGTCGTTGCCATGGCAACTGTAACTTGGTGACCTCGTTATTTCTGCCTAATCCCGCACTGAAATTATGGTTGCTCCACCCTTTTGCCTGGCTGCCCTGATAACACAATCATTGCAAATGAGGCAGGGGAATGGAGGAGGTGGAAGGAGAAGAAGAAGAAGGAGAAGGAGAAGAAGAAGAAGAAAAAGAAGAAGAAGAAGAAGAAGAAGAAGAAGAAGAAGAAGAAGAAGAAGAAGAAGAAAGAAAAATACATTTGCCACAGCTTTTTACCGGATCACCACAGGCTGTAATACATCAGATTCACTAATATACATTTACTGCTGCTGCTATCTACTTTTAGTGTTTTGCAGTATTCTTGCAACAGCTGATGATGGCACCATGTAATTAGAATAAGCACTTAGCAATAATCGTCCACAAGGAGACGAGAAACTATATTGATTTCAAATCAGTCATGAGTTTATTAGAGTGGAATCTGTGCCAAGTCAACAAAAAGGCAGCCACTCACAAAGTTTGGATACTGTATCCTATAAATGAAGGCCAGACCAAACTAAATATACTGTACTGCACACACAGAGATACATGCACCCAGCAGCACAATATGCACTTGAATTATTGATTTCAGTGTTTGATTAGATTTACCTATTGGATGGGGCACAAGAAGCACTCTGAAAAATTGATGGATTTTTTGAGATAAACATGCAACTTAATAAGAAATCTTCAGTCATGCCTATTCAATAATTCACCAAATTTACATATTATTGGCATATCTCATTACTCCAGACCAAGATGTACTTATATATTCCAAAATTTTATTAGTTGGGTATTCTGTTGCATAAATTAACATGAGTAATGAAGGACGCGAGCTCTTTTAAAGTCGTGATTCAAAGAAATCCCTCATTTAGGAACATAAGAGAAAAAATGCCTTTGTGTGGTCGAATAGGCCACAGAATAGTTATTGTAGCAAATCTCTAAAAATATACAATACACGCAATCTAACGTGTCATATAGGCTGTAGATAGTTATTGTACTGCATTGTTTTTCATGTTCTGAAACATTTCACAGTGCTTTGATTATAACATGACATGTTTTTTATTTTATCAATCAACTCTGAACTGGTGTCTAATTTGATTTAATAAATAATAAAAATATATTTTTACAGTATTTCATCAAGATTAGAATGATTATTGTGTTATTATTGTCTACCGATCATTAGTTTTGTATAAGTAATGTATTTTCTTGTGTTTTAATGAACACAGGTGTGTAAAAAGTGTGTTAACGAGCCTTCAAACTGCAAAAGCGCAGAGTAGGCACAGCAAAACTATTGCGTCAGTTTTAAAAAATGTTGTTGAAATGACTTTGGAAGCTATGTCCAAATAAATCTACACAAGTCAAACTGCATTTTTAAGACATGTTAAGACACAGACACTATCAAGCTATTGAAATATTAACCATTCAAACCGCAGATACAAATCCTAATTTTTTTTTGACAAATTCAAACATTGATGTTATCACATTATTAATGGTGTTATTAAATTGTTGTCAACAAACCCAATGGAAATACAGGTACTGTCTGTGTATCCAAAGTTATTCCACTGTTCCAACACATCAGTGAGCAACACTGCTGCACTGGGTGATATGTTTCTTCAATACCATAAACACACACTGTAGACTCAATAACACATACACCTGCTGTGGTAAATACTAGCTTAATAATAATCTGCAGCTAAAAATAGACCCCCAACAAATGCAGTATTTACTCCTGTGTAAGTAGTGTTATCTAAAAACTAGTGCCCAGCTGTTTTAGGAAATTACTTAGCCTTTTTTAAAAATAAAACTATACTGTATATTTGTTACTAAGATTTACATCTTTAGTAGGAATAACAGAATGTCACAGGCAATGTTGGCTTTCGTCCTTTCATGGGATTTGTTGACTAATAAATAATAATAAATATACTGTGGAAAAACACCAGCCTCATCTTTTTTTCTAATCAAGACTTATAAATCATTCAAGAATCTAAATGCATCACAATAAAGATATTGATTACAAAGTTTATATCAAAAACTAACAATGTTACTTGATTTAATTTGAAATGGTAAATACTGCATTTTCACCTGGTGTTTAAAATTAAAAGGGGCTTTCACAAGACAGATTTTATGTTGGGATATCTCCAGTTGTCTCTTTTATGGTTGGAACGTATTCACACTGCAAGTATTTTACATGACCATTTTAATCATAATTGCATTTAAAGATACCTAATATTCACATTACATAGAGACCTGCTTCAGTTTCCAGAACCCGACTTGGTGGTCCTTTTTGCAACAAAGGCAGTAAAAACCATGTGGTGTGACCGACAGCGACCACTACGTCAGCTCAACCTGAACCTGCAAACGTTGAGTTCCTCATCTGTATCTGGTATAATAATGTCTTGAATAATTATCTATGACGTGCAGCTCTCATTCACAAAAATTCAATGATTCTGAGATCTGTTTATCACATTTCCCCAATATTTTTATTACAGTCACCACCGTAGCTGCATTGTCTTGCTTTGCATGGCCAGAGTCCATTGCAAAGGCTTGCATCAGAGTCCGGTCATACACCACTGATTTGTTTTAGTCAAAATTCTGGGTGGGATATCTGAAAATGACATCCTGACCAAATTTTACACATCTTTTCATATCAATTGTTAAGATTTAAATTACAGATACAGTATGTTGAATAGTCATTCTCACTGCTGACCTTTGCCTATTCAGCCTTCAGTTATTATGATATTATGCATGTAGCAATGAAGTTCCTTTTCATGGATTTCTATTTTTAAAATGGGTCAACTAGACATATTAAAAAAGTCATTCGGGAGACTGCGTTTTAAAACAAGTCATGGAGCTAACTTTAGCTTATTTAGCTAGCTAGCAACAGCTGCCAAATCAGTGGTTATGCTCGAAATGAGAAGGCAAGGCAAGGCAAGTTTATTTATGTAGCACATTTTGACAACAAGGCAATTAAAAGTGCTTTACATAAAGCATAAAAGCATTATAGGGAAATTTAAAAAAGGACATTGAAATACAATTTTTAAAACGGTGAAATAGAAAATAAAAACAGACGTGGAAGTCCCTTAAACCTGCATTCTATCAAACGGCCAGCAGGGGCGACTCTTCTGGTTGCAAAAAGAAATCCACTTCCATTAGAAATAATGGTAAAATGACCCTACTTCTCAGCTTTTATTACCTCAGTAAACACTTTCATAATGAGTTTATGGTCTCAATCTCTAGTTTCAAGTCTTCTTCGATACAACATGATGTTCATTAAGTAAATTATGGTCCCATTTAGAGGAAAATAGACCATAAAGCAGAGTATGATTAAGGGCGGGATTATCTATGACTGGTCGTTACCATGACGACCTGTCAATCAGGCTAGAGTGACTCACTGTGTAAATTTAACCAGCACCGCTGAAAAAGCTTATTAGGAGTTGGCTGTCCACTTTCTCTGGTGAGTACATTTAGTTTTAAGACAAAATTGTCAGCCCTGTTAAAATGACAGTTTACGTGAATTACAGATGCACCAAGCTAAGCAAGCTAATTAGCTAGCTCCGTACGCAGCCGTTAGCTCCACCGTCGCATCCAAATATGGTCAAGTCCGGTGCCGCTGGTTGCACTGAACTGAACATGGCGGCCCACTACCAGCCAAACTCGAGGCTTCAAAATGGCAGTCCACAAGCCAACGGGTGACGTCACGATGACAACGTCCACTTTGGCACACACCCCTGTGGTGGTTAGGGTAAGGGTAAGGGGCTTTGGGAAGCTGTCAACGCCTTTTATACTAGCATAGCTACCTAGCTAGCTACTAGCGCTTCCAGTCTAGACAGGGCATCTCATATGGACGCTGAAGGGTACCTTTTGCATCAAATAACGCTTTGTCAGCCTTTCTGAAAGCGTCAGTATTTGACGCCCTGAGATGAGAACAGACAACAACACAATTATGAACAGGCACATTTGTGGTAACCTTCTCTGATAGACAGGACCACTTCTGTGTATGTGCAGATAGGGATCCGACAGGCAACATGGATTTGGTACCTACAGTTATGCAGCACAACAATGAAAAACTTCACCGGCATAGCAACAGTAACTAAGGGTGGTGGTGCTTAGTGAATGATCAATAACATTTTGACTAGTAAATTGTTACATATTAAAAACATAATGTGGGTATCTTTGATTAAAATCATGACCACTCAAAACCAAAGTGGTGATATCTTAAATTTTAGTTACAACTTGTTTTCAAGCTGGTATTTTCTAAGCCTATTCGGTATTTACACGAAAATATCAAGGAGTTAGGTGTAATTGTTTTGTCAACAAATGTGTCATATTAGCTGTCACCTTTTAAAAGCCACAATCATTTGTTGTAAATATATGGCTTTAATCATTTAATAAGAGAAAGAAAAACACGTGGAGGACTTATGTTTCACTTTCCAACACCCACCCAACCCCCCGCCTTCCCCTTTTTCTTTCATTGAACTTAGACCCAGGATGTAAATGAGAAACAGATGTGTATGGGGTGCACTGAGAAGACTATGTTTCCACAAAGACCTTAGGCTTAGAAGAACCAGAATATCCCCAAACTTGGATTTTTTTGGACCTGCACAAGGCGCCGTCCTGGGAAGGGGAAAACAGAGGCAGGAACAGACACAGAGAGACTGACAGACGGAGAGAGAGGGAAGTGTGTGTGTCTGTTTAATCCGCCCTGAGAGAGAGGACCGCATGACTCCCAAGAGGCTTATCTTACTCAGATCCTGTTGCTTGTATGGAAACTCTCAATTCGGTCAAATTGTTCGTCCAGTGTTTAGCACAACCACCCCCCACCACCCACCGACCCACACACAGACACACACACCCATCCACCCCCACAGCCACCGCTGACCTGGATTTGACTGGCTGCTGGTGTATCAAGCTACATTGACTCTGATGGGCCTACTGGTTGTTGGATGTTTTAGCTGAAAGGGAAATAACAATTTTACTAATATACTTTTTATAAATGTTTTAATAGATGATGAACCACTTAAATTATGAGCAGCAGTGGTGATAGAAATAGTGGTAATATTAGCTGTAATAGTATTACTGATAGGAACTGTAGTATGAGACCAGGAATAATTGATTTGAGCTGCAAAAAGAGATCAAGTCATCTTGGTTAAATCTTGACAAAACAATCTCATTTCAAGGTCCATTTAGTAGTTGTTCAGGAGCTTTCAATTGTATCACAAGGTCCTCATCAGCAGACTGAGTTTGTTCAATTGCCCTGCAAACTGTAGCGGTTTAAAGTATGAACGTTTGTAGGTTATACAGACATGCTCAAATTTGTTTGTACCCTTACAGCTCATTGAAATAATGTTTAATTACTCCTGAAAAGTGATGAAATTAAAAGCTATTGCAAAATGTATACTTGCACGCCTTTGGTATGTCATAGAATAAAGCAAAGAATCTGTGAAAAGAGATGAATTATTGTTCAAGATATTCTAAAATGGCCTGGACACATTTGTTGGTACCCCTTAGAAAATCTATGGAAAGAGCTGAAACTTGTAGTCTGGAGAAATCTGCAACAGCTGGAGCAGTTTGCTCAGGAAGAGTGCCAAACAAGGTGCAGACGTCTCATTGAGAGCTACAGAAAACATTTGATTGCCTCTAAAGGTTGTGCAACAAAATATTGAGGGTCCCATCAAATGTTTTCATGTCATTCTATTTGTTTGATTATTTACAAAATTATGTTGAAAAACAAAAAATCAAAAGCAAAGTCTAATTTCTATTCAATATGGTATAAACAATGGTGGATGCAAATTACTTTTGTTAGCTTCAAGTTATTTCAAAAGAAACAACAATTCCATAATGTAAAGTGTACTCAGTTACCAATAAAAGGCCTGTGTTCAAACTTTTACTCAAGTAAAACTACATAAGTATCAAAAGCTAAAAGTAGCAAGAGCAAAAGTAGTAATTCTGCAGAATGGCCCCTTCATAATGTTATATTATTATGTATAGTATATGTTACATGATATTTTGCTGTTACTTTAATGTGTAAGCAGCATTTAAATCTTGTAGCTGGTCTGAAGGGAGCTAATTTAACTACTTTAAATATTGATGGGTAGTTTACAGATGCATCATAATTTAAAAGATAATCAAATGTTTTTTGTGTAACATCTTAATCTGCAGAGTAAAACTAGTAACTATGGATGTTGGATTAATAAACAGATCTATCACTCTATTTTTCAGTATGTAAACACATACCTGATAAATGCAGATTACCTTTTCATACCTAAATGTTGAATAAATGCATAATTTTGCATAAAATGCATTCCAAGCCCAAATCACTGTTTGGGAGAAAAATGCTTATTTTACAGTTGTCATACATGTATTTTTGATTACTGTACAGATGTTACAAAACAAATCCCACAGACCTAAATACTCACTCACAGAGCATACATTTCAGTTTATTCAGAGTGTGTGTGTAAGAGTGTAGGGGTGCGTGTTGACACCAGCATCTCAGGGGATATGCAGACATCAAAAAGCCATTTTCCTCTTTAACGTACGTTGAGGATGTCATGAAACATTACTATATGACATGTCTCATGCACGACCGGAATGCCTGCCAGAGTTCTACCTTTGCTTCTTCTAACAATTTCCTCCCGTCATCAAAGACCTTTGTCAATCCCTAATTTGAAAACAAATGCTCCACCTGCTCTATTACAAGGTAAAAACAACCAGGAACAAGAACCTGTTAGATACTTCTGGTCCCAGAAGTGACAGGTGTGATTAGATGGGTCACATGTAATGCCGGCCCTCCACACCCTCACCCCAACCCCACAGCCGGCCTGACAATGAGGCCATTACCTTTAATGGTAGCCTGCCTTCATCCCCACGGATGTTGTCATCACTAACTCCAGTTTGGCCAGAGGCATTTACAATGGATTTACATTTTGGGCATTTATCCATTGACACTAAAATTTAGAGCAACAGTACAAGAAATTTCCATTCCTAGATCACCAGTGTTACAAGCGACCAACAACAGAACGTGTAAGACCAGAGCCAGAAGCGCTGTGTCAAATGCACCACATCTGCTAAGGCATGCAACAAAGAAATGCTTGTTTAGAAATAAGAGCTGATGAAGAAAACACACTGTGGGGTGAGGGTGGGGAAGTACAGCAGATTTTTCCATATAAAATATCTTTTATGGTTAAAAGTTTAAAAGTTAAAAAATAATAATAATTTATTAACTGATCATTGATTAATCACTGAGGCCAGTGGTTCCCAGCTGTGGGTATTTAAACCCCTGGCAGTACTTTCACAGGTGCTAGGGGCTATGTGGAAAGATTTAGGAGAACCTCAGCAGATTTGACAATAGTTGCAATTATGATTTGTGTTGTGAGTAGGAAAATAAACTCACAAACATGATTGCAAATTGGTTTAAAGCTGATCTTTATTAGTTGTTGCAATAGTTACAAATTACCAGCTACAATAAACCAATGAAACAAAGAGTTTTTGAAATCAATAATTGATATTATAAACATTAATGGATAAATGGTTGCATCTGCCAGTGATAGTAGTAAAAATTATTCAAACCAACTTATTTGGAATATGACAGCAGTGTTGATAAAGGAGAACTTGTACGATTTAAATTGAGTAGGTCAGACAGAAAAGGTTGGGAACTACTGTTTTAGGTTAGAAAATGTTAGAAAATAGTAAAAGAAGTCTCCAGAGAGCAAAGAGACACCTTCAAATTGCTTGTTTTGACCATCCAACAATCCAAAACCCAAAAATATTCTATTTGAAATTATATAAAACAGAGAAAAGAAGGAAATCCTCATCTTTTAGAAGTCAGATCCAGCTGATGTTTGCCTGATTAATCAAAATATATTGTTGCAGATTTATTTTCTGTCAATGCTATAATCGACTTTTCATGTCAGCACTATGCACCTTATAAAACAAGCTATAACCAGAGTGTTACTTTAAAATGAAAACATTTAAGATCATGTATTTAAAATATTTAATATATTGTGGTGTGGCTGTGGCTCATGAGGCAGAGTGGGTGGTTCAGTATTGCAGGATTGGTGGTTTGATCGCCGGTGTCTCCTGTCCACCTGTCAAAGTGTCCTTGAGCAAGACAGTAAACCCTGAATTGTTCCTGATGGTCAGGCCGGCACCTTGCTTGACAACTCTGTGCCACATCTGTGTGTGTGCATTGCTGAATCAAAGCGCTTTGGGTGAATAAGATAAATATGTATAAATCCCATCCATTTACTTGTGATTTAGAATATATATTTTGGATGGATATGCGTATTTGAGATACCTTTATGATTGTTACAGCATGGAGAGGTGTAGAGTGTGAGGAGAAAAAACAATAGGGTGGTGTAAAGATACTGCTACGCTAAATGACAGTTACATGAGTTAACGGAAAAACACTAAAACTTACAAAAGTTGCAGATTTACAATATTATCTTCAATCTGTACACCACAGCTGACTTTGGTTCTTTTCATCCCACTTTTTTCAAATACTAAATTCTGCACTAAGACAGACTTTATCACACCATGTCCAATGTGACTTACAGGGGGCCACCGCATATACTATGCACCACCTCAGACAGAAAACAGTAATATACATAGGAGAGGTTTGACAGAAACTACTGTGCAAACTGAGCCATTGCTGTCAGCATGTTTTTACCGTTAAAGTGACATTCTAGACAGGCCAGTTATGTTCCCACATAACTTCCATGTAATCACAAATCAAAACACTCCAAAAGACATTAAAGCTACTGTTGTTCCTGCTTTCCTGATTTGTCAAACACAACCTTTTGCATTTTTCAAGTTTTTCTTCTACGTTGCGTGATTTTAGAGATTCAGATTCATTATTGTGTGCATTGGAAGAAAATATGGAGCAGGTCTTCGTCAGCCCATCATTTATTCATTGACATAGATTTTTCAAACAGTGGCTCACCTCTCACTGAGCAGATGTTGAGTACCATCTCAAGCACCATCTCAAGCTGTATGGTTCTTAAGAGACACTGTACCTGATGCTGCCTATTTGACAAATAAATTCTCTATTCACGTTGACCCTGTGCTGTGAGTTACTGGCTTGAGGGGCATTTAATTAAATCAAAAAGTATCACTCACATTTTAATTAAGCTCCCATACACCCCAAGTTCACTTATGACTTAGTGCCATCTAGAGACCAAGGTGGGTACAACTACAAACAGAAAGCAATATTAGTCTTCATTATGTACAATACAGCTTATTATGATTGTTTGAATGTACTACTCTGCTACTGCAGAAGTCCCCATCCACTTAAAAATGTGTTTTGCTTATTGCTTCATTTGGAAGGTTTTAATGTTCTGCACTTTGTTCTTTTTTTTTGCATATTTTACAGTTTTATTCTATTCTCATTTAAAAATGAATATATGTTTATACATTTTCTGTGTGTGTAGCATGGAGAGGACTACAACTGCATGTAATTGTGCAATTCTGTATTGTATAATGACAATAAAGCGGCATTTTGAACCTTGAATCTTGAATGATGTATGCGATTAAGAAGGCTTTAGAAGGCTGTTTTCACGCCCATCTGCCGAAGGGAGAAAGTTTAAAGTCTGAGTTTAACACATGTACATACAAGCATGATTTTGAGACATCACAACTGGTTTGGAAGCCAATCATAGTCCAACATTCCACTTAAACTACTGCGATGTGGAAACTTAAACTTTAGTGCACACTGACTTCACAATGAAACAGGAGATATCTTCTGTTCAACTTTTGGAAAAAAAAATGTGCATTCATAGGTTTTGGATTTTTCAGTTAGGTAGAAGGAGTAGATGCAATTTTAAGAATTTTTTAAGTTTTTTGTCATAGAACCTTATCAGTCATATATTATTGTCAAGCAGATTATTTTTATACGTCTTAAAACATGTCAGGAGGGGATCTTAAAGTAAAAGTAGCAAAACAGTGTAAAAATACTCCAGAATAAGTCCCACATTCAAATTCTTACTTAAGTAAAGAATTAAGTAGAATTATAATCAGCAAAATACACTTAAAAGTATCTGGTCAATATGAAACAAATTTTAACTTTTAACTGTACATACTATCGGGTAGTAATCTATAGCAAGGAACATCTGCTTTATATAAAATATCCTGCAAGGTAACCATAGATTTCAGGTGTCACATAACATAAAATGGAAGCACTCGAGTAAAGTACCTGAGTAAAAAGGTACATTCCACCACAGATCTGTACAATAATATGTTTAAGGTTTCTGCTGTACTAATGCATGATGAGGATATTCTTTATTGTTGTATAAAGGGCTAATGCAGGATAAACACATGAATCAGACTTCATCAAAACTCAGGATCCTCCATGATCCTGTCTATGAACTGTTACTGTCTGATCCCGTTTCTAGTTTGTTATTTTAGATCCTCAGTTAAAAAAACAGCCTCAGCTATGAGAACAGGGAGTCAGGAAGCCGAGAGGCGGTTCCTGGGTTTTGGGTGACTTACTCTCACGCAACACATGTGGCGGCTGGTCCTCGGGAGGCAGAGGGGTTCCTCCCCTGTAGGTCAGGTTACCCAGAGCAGCCAAGGGCTAACCACTACCATCTGGCCTCACCTTCCACGTTCACTGCCGCTCCAGGTCTCAATGGCTTCCACATGGCGCCCCACCATCTCAGACATTACCTCTTCAACACAGAAATACACATTCATTAAACTGATGCACACACAAAGTACACACATTTATACCAATGCAAGCACTGTGCAAAATAAATACATGTGCACACATATATATGCACATAGGATAAGAAATAAAAAGTAAAGTTAATTTAATTGGCACTATTTAAAACTGTACTTACAAGGTGCTTTACAGAAGGGACAGAGAAAGAAGAAAATAGACGAGACCACTGATAAAAACATGTAAAAATGACAAAACTAAAAATTGTAAGATTAAGAAAAAGACAAATCTACATACATAAATCCAAAGTATGCACATTGCACACAAGCAAGTATGCACATGCATATATACAGACACAATGTACATCACACACCAACATGTAGCGTAGGTTGCGGCGCTTTAATCAGGAAAGTCACCTCCAGGGGTTTCATGTAAGTAGGACTGGACGCTGCTCTTCTCCTGGCTTCACACAATGAATCACTGAGACAGCCTGTGCTTGAAAGCCTCAATCCACTGTCAATAAAACTAATGCCATCACAGGTTCTCTGTGTGCAATGTAATCTTTTATATGGTTTTATGTCCAGCATATAAAAACCCAACACTTTTGAGATGAAAACTATAATCACTAATTATATGGAATCAACATAAATGTCGGTTAGGAGTTTTAAAGAGGCACTGTGTTGGCGCACATATTTTTATATGTTTATTTTGAAGCAGCTTTTATTTTTAGAATCTAGAAGTAAATAATAAAAAATACAGAGTATACTCAGGGGAGAGGATGATGTGGAGGAGGTCATGAGCTGGTTTGATCTCAAATTAGCACCAGTTTCCCATTATTTCATACTGAACTTGATGGTTTACAGACAACAAAACCCTGTTAAAGTGATAAGCACAGAGCATAACGCCCCTGTAGGCCAATATGCCTGTATGTGTAGGTTTTATTTTTCAGACAACTCTGAAGCCAATCGCTCACCTCTGTTTTACTGCGCTTTTCATAAATCTGCGAAGTGACTTCACTTTGTCTGGATTTTCTGTCAATAAACTAGAACCTCTGTAAATGGGTTTTTTCTTGTCACTACTAATGCTATAACTACCCAGGTCCAATAGTAGTAGTCAAAGCATAGTATTGTGCCATTAGAGGCAAATTCAGAGAACTCCAACTGTTCTCTAGCCACTGAACAGAAACACTGCTCCTCACTTTATTTAATATAATTATGGGTGGAATATCAAAATTAAAACATTAAAGACACTCCTGACAGGCTTAATTAGAAATGGGTAAAAGGAAAGACTAGGAGCCAGTTTCACTCGTTATATTACCATATACACTTCAGCATAGTCTAACGGTAAATATCAGAAAAAGCACTAAAGGAAGGGTGTACTATATCAGCTTTGGATGATTCATCTCATTACAACTGATTTTTTATTTATCTGACCTTAATTTAACCAGGATGATTAAATGGATGGATGGATCTTTTTTCAAGAAATAGGAATCAGCCAAATAGGAATCATAAATCCTAAAGGTGACAACATAAAATGTGATCATCTGACTGAGGTGAGGAACGGGACAACGCCAAAAAAACAGTTAGGGCTGCTACTGGAAATGCAAAGCGTGGCACTTCCTGTATGCAGGTAAGACATAACAGACATGTTAAAGCTTTCATCAATTATAAGTTAATTTATTGTTGTGATGTAGCCAGTTTGGAAGTAAATTTGGAAATAATGCAATTGCTTGACCAGGACTACTTTATGGTAATTGTGGATTTACCCCGAGGATTGGAACCAGGGATCTGCAGTTCACAATCAGCGCCCCATCGTCATGAACCTTCACTTGTTAAACATTTTCATCTGGTTATTTTAACATTTTCACAACTGAGTTTCAAGAATATTTACCATGTCATGATATGCATCATTAATTAAGTGTATTGTGATAGAACACCTAGTTTCACTGTCACTCTATATTGTTCTGTTGACCTCATGTGACTCTGTTGTTGACTCCTTGTTTAACAGTGTGAATAAGACAACAGATATTCTTAAATCAGTCATCCTGTATTTACATACTCACTTTCAGACTACAGATGAGATGTGAAAAACGTACTGCTGCAGCTTAAAAGAAGAGCACCACGGATAAATTCTCTTTAGCACACCGCTGCACCTGTGACATACAAATAATTTGCTTCTCACAGATTCTCATTGTACAAAACAATAGCATCTGTGGCACTGGGTGACAACTTATCTGCCCCAGCTGAAACAGGAACAACATGCTCTGTCTCAGCGGTAATCTTTGATCAGCTGAAACGCTTTCTGTGATAAACATTGACTCGATCCCCATGGGCAATCACTCTATAGTGCTGGCATCGTGGGAGGTAATGTATGCATAAACGTGTTGAATTCGCTTCAGGCCCTCACACACACACATGCAAACACACACACACATACACACAGGGCATATACACAGCGAGATGAATTGCTATGCTACCTAGAATAAATACATATCAGCTACAGTGAGCTGGGGCGCTTTGCTCTTTCCTATTAATCCTCAGCATGGTGATTTATTGCAGTGTGCTTGTCAACAGCCATATAGTCCCCAGGAACTGTGGCCAGCCGAGAGAAATAGTGGAGTTTAAGACTAAGGCCCAGCAGCTGCCCCGTAGTCTATTTATGTGCATTCTGGTCCATGCTGAAGGTGAATATATGGGTTGGTTGAACAACAACAACATTTTGCGCAAAGAGGAATGGGGTTTTAAACTAATCTATTCATCATAATACAACTTTTAAATTGATGTCTTCCCACATGTCGCCACTGTAGAGATTTGCATTTACCAAGGTGAAAGGCCTGGATGCTCAGCAATCAGTTCAGTGCAGGAGAGTGATGCTAAAGGGCTCTTCTGTAAGTTATTTTTACACATTGTATGCATGGCAGTGCATATTGAGATTAATATGGATTCCACTGAAAAACAGACCAGCAGAGGAACTTTTATTAGAGAGCACCATCTAGTGTTTGCTTATATACAACATCATAAGCCTAAATCCAACAATTAATGTATAAATTTCAAAAGTTATGTCTGTCACGTCTGATATATCTTGTTCCTCTGTGCCACAGAGCTCCACTGTTTCACTGGGTGACATGTTCCTTCATTACGATGAATGAGTCAATCCCAAATACACTGCCCTACTGATTGAAATACTCACTAGCCCACTAAATGTGTATTATTCTGCACTTGAAAAACGATGCGACTGTCACATAGTATTGTGGCATGTTTTTATCAAATGCCCACTTTAAAATGTTTTTACAACTGTAGATCATTTTATTGAGCATCTCACCTCAAGGTCAATTTAGTGTGATGATCCAAACAGCTACAAAAATGGACTTTGAAGTGAGTTTTATTTTCTGTCAGTTGCTGATTCCAAGCTTAATAATGAATGTTGAACTTCACTTTTTCAATCAATATGGATGAAAAATCTTTTTATAGGTCCTCAGAAAAAAAAAATATTGAAAATAACATTTCTACAACTGAGAAATCTGACAAAACCAGGGCTGTGTATGAAATCAATCCCATGTTCACTCACTCCCTATTCTCTATCTGCCAGACACTCAATAGATTATTCTTTAGAGGCCAGTAAGTTAAGATTTGACACAGTATGAAACATTATCATTCTGCCATCACTTCAAGTGAAGCACAAGTGTCATCTTTTGTATCTATTAAAATGTGTTGTGGGATTGTTTTCAAAAAGTGGTGTACATGTCTTGGAAACGACTTGTTTTTAAGGGCACTATATTGTGCAGAAATTTAACACTCAGAATTTGGACACTTATAAAAGTATACAAGTATATACGGAGTGATTTCAAACATGTGTAATAACTGAAAGCTACTTACTGTACCTTGGGGTGAGAATCTTTTGTCAACTGTTGTTTTCAAGGTCAAGAATGAACTTTGAATGTCAAATCGATCCTTTATGTTGACGAATTTTATTGTGAATTTGACACAGTACAAGACCCACAACAGAAACAGAGCACCTTTTTCATATCGCGGACACCAAGGACACTTTGACTTGATAGCTCCAAACACAAAATAAGGCCACTCCACTTTAAACTGCATTTTGTCCGTTTGCGAGGCGACAGCGGCTTTCTTCGACATTGAAGTTTTGAGACAGTACAAACTAAAAAGTCTACAAATCTCACATGTCACACTGGACTGACAAGCTTTGTTGAATTTCACAGATGGTAAAGAAAGGTACTGTTGCTAGTGTAGGTATGATGTTTTGGATATATATTTTGGAGGAAGGGGAGTCTTTAGAAAAGAAAAATATGGTGAATTACAGAAAAAAACAATACATCTTTTTTTATTTTAAGCCATTTTCTACATTATAATTATTGTAATAACAATGCTATGACACAGAATTACAATGTATTGTATGTCAAATGATATATGTATCTTAATCAGTGACCTCTTCCGCACAGTCCTGACCAAAAAAGAGCTATATAAACATTTTGATATGAAATGTGTCTCATTTAACACCCTTCACTTATCTCTGAAAGAACAGTTTGAACAAATCGTCTAAATTATTGTGTAGGAGTGGAGAGTGCGCCTTATAGAGTATGTCTATAATTAGCCAATAGTGTATTATTATTACTGGAGACTTGACATAGTCTGACTGACTTTTTGTCAATTAAGAGAATGTACAGCTAGATGGTGCTGTGAGGCTGCATTTGCAATGAAAGTCCACGGCCCCCCACACCCCAGCCCTCTAAAACAAACCCATCTAGCCATCTCTTCTCCACCTCCTTATTTTATTTAGTTGCTCTCTGTCACTATCTCTCTTTTTCACCTCTACACCCTCCAACCCTCTTCATCACTCCTATCTCCCCAACTCTCCATCCCCATTTCCTCCTCCCCTCTCTCCACCAGTGTATCTTTGTGTCTCTCCATCTCCTCATCTCTGCTTCCATCCATCTCTCCCCCCCTCCCAACCCCCATCAACACCTCGACAGCTCCACTCAATCCTCTACTGTGCAGCCACAGCTTGGGTTTCACCAGTGGAGGTCAGTAGCTGCATGAGACTTCCTGAAGCTGGCCGGTTTACCCCTGTGGTCCACTCGAAGAACAATCTGGAGTAAAACACAGAAATGGAAGCAATATTTGTGAAGCAGTCAAAACCCTCACATGTTCATTTGTTTAATACTCTGTAGTATTACAATACCTTATATCCCAAGAGAGGTACCGTGTCTAAGACCATTATAGCAAATTTCTACATTCATCTTTGCAGCACCTTCTCATACAAATACATCACATACATACACTACTACTACTACTACTACTACTATCATTGTGCAGTAATATTCACAATATATTTTCCATTTACAGGTGGTCCTGGTGGCCTCGTGGTTTTGATGTATGCCACATAAATCCCATATAGTTATGTTATCCCCATTTAAATTCCAGCCAGGGATCTTTGTTGCACGTCAAATCCAAATACTCACCCAATAGAGACAGACTACCATAAAAATAACCATCAAACAAATTATATACAGCCTTTTTTATTTTTTAAACCTGCCAGCCAATCAGAAACAAGTAACTTCAGTTGCCATGGTATAGAAGGAAGGTAACCAACTGTGTAATTTACTAAGTACCGAAGGTTGGCACTGAATTCTGGGTCAGATTTTTATTCCTGTTTACATATTTGAAATATTTGCTCAATTCAATCAATTTTGTCAATTTTACTTTGTATTTTATTCTTCATTTAGGCAATGTTCTTGTACAGCTGCACAATTACACAGATGCTGTGTAGTTTAGCTTCCTTTGGTAAATAAAAAAAATTGGTTTGTAAAGGAAAAAATTATATTTCAACAGTAAGGTATTGCAAAAAGTATTTATTTGGTGTCAATACCAATAATCTGGTATTGTATCAGCACTAATACTAAACATTTTTTAATCATAGCTAGCTGTGGGCAGCACTAGGATCTTACTAAAAAAAGTGATTTAACGTCCTAGAGTACAAATGGCACATTTACAGTCTGGGTCCTACATGAATGCTGAATAATGAACTTGACAACCTGCATTTCCAAAGTAATGATGATGTGTAACATGAATGAAGTTTGTCATTTGAAAGCCAGAGAGAGGATAGGGAAAAGGGACAATATAGCACTGAGCGCCACCTCTCTTAATTTCCCACCATGCAGATTATGTCTATTTCTGTCCTCAGACCTTCATCTGTTTCCTTAGGTATTATCAAACGGGATCAAATCCCATCTAATCCATCTAACAGTCTCCAATGTACTAATTAGTTGAGTAAATACTTTTTTTATATATATATATATATATATATATATATATATATATATATATATATATAAAAACTTTAAATCATATTATCTTCTCCTACTGAAGTTGAATTGTTGAGGTTTTAGAACTGTTAAATAAAAATATGTTATCAATCTTTACTTACTTTTTGCAGGTTGCATTAGTCAAGTAAGATCAAGTAAATTGTTTATAAAAGTAGTATATGATTAAATCTTTGATTTATGGCATGTGGGTTCCATAATTGAGAGAATAAATGTCATACTACAAAGACAGAAAATTGGATGAGTTACAGTGATGAGCAAGCAAGAAAAAATACAACACATACACACACCTGTGTCATCAATCACACTGCACTACCAGACAAGTGTAGATCTGTTTTGCCATCTTGTGGTAAAATGTTCCATTTAGAATCTATTCCATCTTGGTTTTGTTTAAAAAAAAAAATAAAAAAAAATTGTAAAGATGACATCAGACAAGTACCTGGGTATATTTACACCACACATAGGAGACCCATTTCACTTCTGGAAGGACTGATTACTAATAATTGAATGTAATGTAATATACGTGGGTAATATGTGTTTTACAGAAGAAAAAAAAAATACTCTTTATACTTTAAGATTATTGTTTAAAATAGCTATTGGTAATGTACTCTGAATTCTGTGCTCATTTGTCAGTGTATTCTCACATTCTTGTGCTCAACTGTCATGTCAGGTTATTTCCAGTAACTTTAATGTTGTCTGATAGCTGAAAATGTTTCTGTTATCTTAAGCATCAAAGGGTAAATCTGATGTTTAGGGTGTCTGACCCTCAGAATCAAAGAGCTGTTTGGACCGACACCAAACACTCAGAGAGAAATGTATCTTCAACAGGACATCATGTAAATTAGACACATGAGGACATGTTTCTATGTCAGCAGGGGGCCAGTCGTGATCAAAGACATGTAGAAGATGGGAGTTTTACACCACCTGAACAATGCATGTGCTTGTGTGGTACTAGCACAGAGAACAAAAAGACACATACTATTATGTCAGAGTCACTTGAGCATAACTCCATTTATTTTAATTCCCTGTTTCTGGGCATAGACAAGAAAGTCGTGTCCTGTGTTCAACGTGCAAAAATGCTGGAACATTTGGAATATTTTTTGGCCAAATGTGTATATTGTGATTTATTTATTTAAGTCAAGTCTTACCTTGACCATAACAAGACCTGTGTAGAGGCATTTTGGGAGACAAAGGAGGTCAATAGAAAACTAGTGGATGGCTACATGTGGCAGGTTAAGGGTGGAATTATCCTTAATGCAAAGCTTTTACAAAACATTGTAATACAAAGATCTATGAAAGTCATTGAGTGGTGTTTTTATGATGTGTTCTAAAATATAATAATATTTACAGAGCTCTCTACAGCCTGTAAATGAGACTATGAATCATTATTCGCGTAAGCACTCACTCTGCAATGTACTCCAGCGGCGTCCAGGAACCGAAGTCTGCGTCAGGCATGAACTTCCTGTTCATTGGCGTATCCAAGGTAACCCTATCAAATTAAGCAAGATGACAATCAGGGTGAGTATGACCGTCTGAGTGGCGGGGGGGGGCATACAGGGTTTGTGTGGAATTGAAAAAAAAAGATAAAGTCATTTGCATCTTGTTTCTGTTTTATTATCATATTCATGACTTCAAATATCACTGTGTTGAATTGCACAGCATAATTTCATTTTCATGTCACCTTTACAACAAGCATACTGATATACTAATAATAATTTATTATGTCCGTGTATAATAGCTTATAAACAACAAAATATCCTGACCTAGGAGTACTGTAGTATTTTTTTGTGGGGGCAGGGGCATAAGCTTTACACACATACATTTAACTACAAGAGGACTTTTTTCATAAAGTACTATTAAACTGTAGAAAGAGCGAAGGGGGCATTAATACAATTGCTTTTTGCTTTCTTACTGTACATGCTTTAAATCTTTATATTTTTTATTATTTCATTATTCGACCACTTGGCCTTCACATTAATACACTCTATATTGTGAATTCCCACAAATGCTATGGAGCTATACAGTGTTAGTATATGATAGTACAGCACAAGAGGGTTGGGGGACACAGGCTGTAACAGAAATGCAAGTCACGGGGCTAATGCTGAACAGATGTGACAGCATGCTGGTTAGGCAGGCTCAGCCCAGCCTCATGTTGGTGGAGAATATAACCAAAGAGAGAGCAGGAGCAAAATACACCCCTGAAAATCCATTTCCAGCTTCTCACCATGACACTGCAAAAACACTGGTTTTAAATTCAATAAGCAAACAGAGCAGGCGATGATGCATAGGGAACTGTGTGCGTCACTCACACCAACTCAAAACAGATCCTGTGCACTATAAGAGATCTGCTGGGTGAAATTGGCGACCTTCTCCATCTTTTATTCCTGTAGCTTATCTTCCCCTAGCATTTATCCATCCACCCTAATTTTAAAGCACAGCTTTCATCCTCACTCCTTTTACTGGCTGCCTGCATTGTTAAAGCTACACCGTGCAAGACGTTTATGTTAAATACACACCACTTTTTCAACCTAAAGCACAAAACATTGCTGTAACAGAAAAGAGAATCCTATGCACATTTACTGAGACCTGTATATTTGTCTTGTTTCTTTAATAAACTCATGTTGCTGGATATGGAGTCTAGCAAGAAATCTGTTTTCTGCCAACAATAACTAATAAATCTAGCAAAAAAGCCCAATAACATCCAACTAGACGTCAGTGAGCCCTCCGTCCAGGGGAGAAAGAAATGAAAACATCTGTGGTCCCTTTTTCATAAAGCATCGTAGAACATCCACATTGGTAAACATGAATATGCTGTGTGTAGTTTACTAGCATCATGTTACAATATCTTAGTCTATTGCAGTTCAAGGAAATCTAAAAAGCTTCCCCTTTTCTTGTTTTATCCCTTTACCGTCCAAAACCACTAACTCAAAATAAGACAGACAGACATTACATTAGTTTTTGTTAGAAAACTAATACCGTAGAATTTAATACCGTAGAAGATGAAATGTGGTGGACTGTTAATTTAAAAAGACCCTACCTGTGAGTGCAGTACATCTCTCCATTGCCGCATCATGGGAATGCAGTTCAGCACATTAGGACTAAATGTGCATCTTGACCAAGTGTATACACAACATTTCACAGCACTACTCACGGTAGTATAGCCACAGCAGCAGCTCCTGATGGCATCCCGCTGTTTTTTGCTGCAAGACTCTGACACAGCTGGTGGACTGCAGCTTTGGCCATGCCATAGCCTACCATGCCTGGGGAGCACAGAATATGTCTTTTAGTGTTCTGGAGGAAATTTCAGTTTGCAAAGGCAACATAGACCACATCAAATGCATCATGCGCTGTGCCCAGGAGTGGATGACATTGATTCAGCAGAGAGTGGTCAAGTGGAAAAACACTGGAAATATCTATGGAAGGAAGATTTTGAGGTTTTTAAAATTGAAGTAGTAACCAGGTATTTACTGACTACATACATACTAAATATTCCTAACTTTTTGTTCGGTTTTCTGTACTTGCACAATATTTCTCCATGAACCAGGCCTCAACTAACTCATAGGGATGTTTTGTAGCTTCAGCATCTGGAAACATTAAGTGCCCCCCCGAACATCTTAAAGAGCTTTGCAAAAAATGCTAAGCATCTACCCACCCCAATAAACCAATCTTATGACAGGCTTACAAAGAACTGACCAATAGGAACAAGGGGTGGTGATATGGCTTTATCACAGGGTTGTTTTTTTTTTTTACTCAAAGAGCAAAATCAAGGGAAGCACGAGTTAGGGATGCCAGTCATGCAATAGAGCTCAAGGATAGTGAAGTTAACACTGCTTTCATTTGCTGCATAGCTAACAGGTTGGTGAAACAGACTAAAGGACTCTACTTAGTAAATATATAACAAGGCTAAGTTTAAACTTATGAACAACTGGTGCAACAAGCTCCAGAGAGTAGGATGCAATGGGACACTGGATCAGAGGAAGACACATTCAAACGAAGGACTTCATTAAGCCAACTGGAGTGAAAATCTGTGACTCTACAGTATCATTCGTAAACACGTGATACTGTAGTGTCCCAGATTGCCAGTGCAGTCAATGGACAAGTCTCTATCCATGACTATTGAATAAAAAGATGCACTACTGATATTTCACAGGCTAATCTTTTTTACTTTATGTACAAATGAAAACTGGACCGGGCTTTTGTATGGAAGTTAAGTTGCTTGAATAGAGGAAACAACATTCTTTGCTGTGCATAGACCCTAACCCTAACGCACATTAATTAACATAATCCACCCTACTCTGCTTCTGATTGGCTAGTAGTCCTTAACTATGGGTACTGTGCATGTGCAACTCCCAACAAAGATCTTTTAGAAGTTAGATGCATCACTCCATAGCTAAAACGGAGCATTCAACACACAGGGAGAAAAGAGGAGCTGAAGCAATGTGCACTATGACAATAAATATGGTGTTTTGAAAATGAAACCAAAACCTGTTCTGGTACAACCACTAAATAAAATGACCCTGAAAATGAACATAATATGACCACTTTAAGTTTGCTTTGGAATTCCAAGTAAAAGGTAATCTATTATGTGGATGGACACAATTGTACACAAAGATAATTGAGTCAGGACAAGAAACATTTTTCTTTACTACTTTACAAAATATCTTGTGAATCCCCAAATGATCATGCTTTTTCACTACTTTCCATGCTGACATGATATTTTGAAAAGAAACTTTCAGATTTTGGTTGGTTATCCCCCACATCATCCCAACCCAATGATGCTTCCAACATTTCACTTGGCATTCATTCATAAAAAAAAAAAAAATGTTTACAATAACCTTCAAAGTTAATACTATTAGTTATCCTAACGTGCCTTCCTCATCAACACTCAGCCACAGAAGATAGGATGAACATACCTCTCAGTGACTCACATTTAATTAGGCCACACAGATATGGGTTTATGAGAATATTAGATGTAACTTTTACATTTCTTGTTTAAAATGCATAGGGGCAGGTTCCTACATAAATACAAGCTAAGTCAAAAGAGAAAAATAGACATTAGGAACTCCAAACTGTATCAGTGCAGTTAACACACGCCGTCAGCGTGGAAAATGTAAATGAAGCCAGAACTGCTGAGTCATTCTCTTTCTAGCCAACCAGCCAATGATCTTGTCGGCTTTGTGCCGACTGCTGAGCCAGTGCTTCATATTGTATTGTAGAGCTGGATCTCAGCCCATCACATGGTTGGCTTGGATATACGGGGAGGCTGAATGTCACATGGGACCACAAAGCCTTTCTGGATGCCTGAGAGGCTGACATGAGGTGCACTGTTGCCACATTAACAACTGTCAACTATAGGTAGAACGTAATCTACCAGCACACCATCCAAAATTATGAAGATAAGGTTTGTTATGTATCCCTCCGTTCATTTTATTTTTTATAAATATATATATAAAATCTATCTATCGAGAGAGAGAGAAAATATTTAGTTGACCATCATATATGGCAAAGAAAAGCCGCATATTAACTCATTAGAGAAGCTGCAACTATCAATGTTTGGTATGTATGCTGGATAAATGATGATTAACCCTTAAAACATAATACAGAATAAACAACATTAAAGCGGCACTACACCGAACATGAAGTTCAGTTTTACTTGAGTGGAAACAGTCATATAGTATTCTGTGGCTCTCGGGATCAGATTTCACATAAACCAGTCCTCTTCTGTTCATGTTATTTATTGCCTTGTATAGTCATTAGCTGATTTAATGAACCCCAATCAGTTACATTTGAACTATTTACCTGGTCTTGTATCGAAAAGGTCAAAAATTAGTGAGCACGTCCGAGTTCAGTCAATTACTCAAGGGCAGAGCATAAGGTTGCTGATGGATAAACAGGCTGACCTATTGTTTAAGAAACAAACACTAACCACCGCAGCCCAATGGCTTCCAAATGAGATCATTAGCTATTCTATCTTTTTTTCCCCTCTTGTTTTGTCCTGGATCCATTTTATCGACAACTTTTCCACGGAACTGTTGTGAGTGGCGTGAGATCCCTCATGTCTCTGATCAGTGTATCAATTCCCTGATCAAATCCCTGCAGTGTTTTCTATTACCTACATTATTTGAATTGGCAGGTTGGACAACAAAGACATATGCAATAAATAAAATCTCGAATATATCAAAGTCTGCCGCCAACAGTGACGTGACACGCGGCCAAATCAGGTCATCATGATGAGAATAGTAAACACAAGTGTGTGTCTCTTACCTCCAGTGCCTGACAGGGCTGCTTTGGCCCCAGCCAAAGTCAACAGCCCACCTGGTTTTAGGTGCAGAGTGGCGAGGTGGCTGGAGATAGTGGAGGTCCACACACTCTGTTTCCACATAAGATCTGCGTTTTTGTATAAATCTAAGAGAGACAAAAACATTTTTAAAAGTCTAATTTTAATTCACTGACTGAATTTTATAATTCGCCCAACATGCATCTATGGATCACCTTTTTAAGTGCTGGAACATTTTAGGTAATACGCTCATTTGCTTTCTGCTTACATAAGAAGATCAATACCACTCTCCGTCGGTCTGTTAAATATAAAGCTATAGCCAGCAGCCGTTTAGCTAAGCTTAGCAGACTAGACTGCTTAAACTCTACAAAAAACTAATTTTAAAAATGACAAATCGTTTTACAGGGATTTATGTACGCAATCATTTTTTTTAGCTGGAACCATAAACTTCCCAGCGTCTCCACTGTTTGCCTGGCAACAACTCAGATGCAATTAATAGTTACAACCCGTTGAAAAAGGGCTAATCTTTATATTGTAGGTCTTGAATTGAATAAACAAACAAGTGTTAATCAGTGAGTCTTAGAGCTGCACAGTGGATATCTAGTCTGGTCCTAAGTACTGAGAATTGCTGATTTCCTTTTACTGCCAGGTAGTTTTTCATGCAAGTTGTGAGATAAATGGAATAAACTAACTGGCAGAATAAAACCTTCTCTGGACACAAACAACCAGGGTGAGCTGGAGGCTTCAAACTATTTATTTAGGCTGAGTTTAAATCTAAGCATGAATTGCTGAAGGAAATTATTGGCTGATGATTAATGTTACAGCAAACAAAAGGTTGAACTCTGACCTTTGGAACTACAGCTTCCTCCCGCCCATCCTCCTGCTACACACAAGATGGCATCCACTTTCTGCTCCCCTAGCAACTGGGCCACATCTGTCGTCACCTGCACAAAACAAGAGATAACTACAAACACCTTTTCATAAAGCCACAGGGCAAATGGCTTTTCAATGATGACTACATTTCAGCTCACACGCCAGCTGCAAGCTTTGAATACATGTTCTATGCCAATTTCTCCAAGATATTTGGAGAAATCACTGACACCAACCTCCAAGTGATGAATACAGAGATTTTCGTAATAACCTTTATTGCAAAAAAAATGAAAACACAAAACTGTGCATTCATGAGGTATGCTACAGAATTTAAGTAAAGTAATGTTACTTGGCTAAATAAAGACAAAGACAACATAACAATGTGTTAATGTACGGTCTCATCAGAAGAAAATTACATCAGCTTTAGTATTTTACATTTTTACCTGTCTGGGTTGTACCCCAACTGTTGCACAGCATTAACTGGATGGTAACAGCATGGTAAATTGGTTGATGGTCACAAGGCTGCAAATATATAATTATTTTGTTTCATATAATTAAAAAAAATAAATACAATTTTGGATTGTGAATGATTCACAATCTTGCACGAGCTTACCAAAATGCCATAGTGAAAAACTGAAATAAAATGTTGCATTCACAAAGCAACTTAGCAGCTCTGCTTGTAAAAAGCGTCCAGTTGTTCCTACTTTTCCAATTTGACTTGAACGCAGCATTAGTGTACACATTTTTTTTTTTTTTTTAGCAAAGTCAGACTGATCGATGCAAAATAAGAACAACAAGCAAATCATATTTACAATCTATTGGATTCACACCACGATTAACACTTTAGCTGCTGGTCGCAGCGGCTTTACTGTTGGCTGTTCGCTCTTCGGGTTGACATTTATGAGACAGAAACAGCAACCACGCCATTCATATAAATGTCATCTGCAGCTCACCTGTCCTGCTTGCTCGGTGAAAGATTCACTCAACTTCACAACCACGTTTTCGTTTGCCTCGTCGTTTGCAGCCATGTCGATGCTAGCAACCCACTATTCATTTCATAAAGAGAAAACACAGTTAACGTTAGCTTAGCATTTAGCAGCGTGTTAGCATATTTACGGTTTACCGTTATCACTCACCCATCCTTTAGATTTGAAATGTTGGACACATTTTGAGCCCAGAGCGCCTCTTCCGCCGTACACGATCACCCGGTTAGCAGCCATGTCTCTGCTCTGCTTAACAAGTGAGATATTGACCGACCCGTGGCCGAGATTAAAAAAAAATACAGAGAGAGACAGAGAGGGAGGAGGGGGCGTTTCTGTGGTGGTGCAACAAGTTGGCGGAGCTGATGCTGCTTTCACAGACAGTCGGAAACACAATGATTACAGGGTGAACCATGCAGCCCATGCGGGGAACTCATTATCCACAGTGGTGAAAGATCTTTAACTTGAGTAAACGTACACTTTAAAAGCATTCTGTTACAAGGAAAAGACCAGCATTGAAAATGTTACTTTTGAAAAGTATAATCAGGACAATGTACATAAGTAAAAGTACCTAAAGCAGGAAAACAGCCACTGTGACTCTTATGCTATTATACTTTATATTATATAATTAGATTATTACTACTTGTGCCTCACTGTAAAAGCAGGAGTTTACCGTTGTAGTTGGTTGAGGTGGAGCAATTGGACAATTCTGAAAATAGTGATAAATGCCTCACAATTATTTAGAGCCCAAAGTGACACCTTCACAACGCTTGTTGTGTCCAACTAATTGGACACAATTCTAAATTCTTAACTATAATAAATATAAAATAAGACAAATTTTCTATCAGTTGACCAACTGATAAATGCAGTGTAGTACAAAATACACTATTTCCCTCTGAAATGAAAGGGACAGCAGTATGCACAGTACGCAAAAAGAGGTTAACAAATGTATATTGTCTCAAGTAATAAATATAGTCCATTTTTTAAACTGATTACAGGCGAACACAGACGCCTTGGTCAACTGCTCCCACTGTTTCTCTGGTTTTGTTTTTATGTGGGACAGTCTGGAAAAGTGGGTAGTTTGTGGAGATGTAGAGCAGTACTGCAGTTGCAGCTGTCTGCACTGGCTTCTTGTGCAACATTTAACAAAAATGTAACAAAGTTAGACTCATATATTAGTTTTGAATGCTTGTACAACTTGGCACTTGGATAACTCTAAAGGAGCACCACTATCTTTTTAAAGATATAATGCACCTCAGTGTAGCTTCAGGATTGGGTCTAAATGTAATAACGTAATAAAACGAATTACTGTGGAGGTTGTTTCCAGGCAGACACGGTAGTGTTAGAGGCCATTGCTTATTGGCATTGTTAGGTAGAAAGTTTAGCTAATTTGTCTATCATTTGTTGAAGTTCACAGTGGTGAAATAAGTAACAGCATCATACATTACATTACAGCCATTGTAATTATATATGTCTTAATGTAATATACATTTTACATGTTTTCAGAACTGTGGAATTACAATAAATACAACAATGACCAAGGAT
>NC_060168.1:27693781-27701624 GCF_021292245.1 Micropterus dolomieu | reverse complement strand
AGAAACAGCAACCACGCCATTCATATAAATGTCATCTGCAGCTCACCTGTCCTGCTTGCTCGGTGAAAGATTCACTCAACTTCACAACCACGTTTTCGTTTGCCTCGTCGTTTGCAGCCATGTCGATGCTAGCAACCCACTATTCATTTCATAAAGAGAAAACACAGTTAACGTTAGCTTAGCATTTAGCAGCGTGTTAGCATATTTACGGTTTACCGTTATCACTCACCCATCCTTTAGATTTGAAATGTTGGACACATTTTGAGCCCAGAGCGCCTCTTCCGCCGTACACGATCACCCGGTTAGCAGCCATGTCTCTGCTCTGCTTAACAAGTGAGATATTGACCGACCCGTGGCCGAGATTAAAAAAAAATACAGAGAGAGACAGAGAGGGAGGAGGGGGCGTTTCTGTGGTGGTGCAACAAGTTGGCGGAGCTGATGCTGCTTTCACAGACAGTCGGAAACACAATGATTACAGGGTGAACCATGCAGCCCATGCGGGGAACTCATTATCCACAGTGGTGAAAGATCTTTAACTTGAGTAAACGTACACTTTAAAAGCATTCTGTTACAAGGAAAAGACCAGCATTGAAAATGTTACTTTTGAAAAGTATAATCAGGACAATGTACATAAGTAAAAGTACCTAAAGCAGGAAAACAGCCACTGTGACTCTTATACTATTATACTTTATATTATATAATTAGATTATTACTACTTGTGCCTCACTGTAAAAGCAGGAGTTTACCGTTGTAGTTGGCTGAGGTGGAGCAATTGGACAATTCTGAAAATAGTGATAAATGCCTCACAATTATTTAGAGCCCAAAGTGACACCTTCACAACGCTTGTTGTGTCCAACTAATTGGACACAATTCTAAATTCTTAACTATAATAAATATAAAATAAGACAAATTTTCTATCACACACCATTTCCCTCTGAAATGAAAGGGACAGCAGTATGCACAGTACGCAAAAAGAGGTTAACAAATGTATATTGTCTCAAGTAATAAATATAGTCCATTTTTTAAACTGATTACAGGCGAACACAGACGCCTTGGTCAACTGCTCCCACTGTTTCTCTGGTTTTGTTTTTATGTGGGACAGTCTGGAAAAGTGGGTAGTTTGTGGAGATGTAGAGCAGTACTGCAGTTGCAGCTGTCTGCACTGGCTTCTTGTGCAACATTTAACAAAAATGTAACAAAGTTAGACTCATATATTAGTTTTGAATGCTTGTACAACTTGGCACTTGGATAACTCTAAAGGAGCACCACTATCTTTTTAAAGATATAATGCACCTCAGTGTAGCTTCAGGATTGGGTCTAAATGTAATAACGTAATAAAACGAATTACTGTGGAGGTTGTTTCCAGGCAGACACGGTAGTGTTAGAGGCCATTGCTTATTGGCATTGTTAGGTAGAAAGTTTAGCTAATTTGTCTATCATTTGTTGAAGTTCACAGTGGTGAAATAAGTAACAGCATCATACATTACATTACAGCCATTGTAATTATATATGTCTTAATGTAATATACATTTTACATGTTTTCAGAACTGTGGAATTACAATAAATACAACAATGACCAAGGATGCATATTGTTCTTTGCCATGTAATTTTATTTAAAGTGAATTAAGTACAGAAAGGGACAGATTATTTTCAGTTTTGCAAGAACCTTATGTATGTGTGGCTGTATTTATCCCAACTATTTAATGTTCATTCAGTGAGCACTAGGTGCTGCTGCAAGACTGCGATGCTGATGACACAGCAGTGAACTACAGCTTCCCATTATTTTGCTGCTGTGCTATCTGTGCTGTGCCAAAGCAGCATGCCAACGAGACATCCCCGGCTCTCATGAATAATACAAACAAGATGGCCTTGGCTCCCCTGTCAATGTAGTGAAGCCCCCGATCTGTCACACTCACCTGGATGTGACACACACTTCTGCTACAGGGAATAAATGCTTGGTTTGTCTAGTCTAACATCCACAAACACACCCACATCCACACACACACACACTCAGAAAGGGAGTGTGAGAGAGACAAATACACACATTCGGGTTTTCCAGTATTGTAAACAAAAGTATTATGCCATCCCTTCCTGCCTGCCTTCCTATCTCCTGGATAAAAGGTATGAAACACACATACACATTTGTCACACACACACATTTCTTTTAGCGTGTAAGATGAGGAGGAGCAGTACGGGTGATGGGAGTTGGTGAGACTGACCGAGCTCATATCTCCTCGAGAGCAAGGTGACGTACCAAGGAACACACAATAATTATGTCCTGCTGTCTGGTTCAGACATCCTGCGGATTTCTGACTGTCGACAAACACAAAGTTACAAGTACTCTGCAACAATCTGTGCAAGGTTGAGGATCTGTCAGCAGCTCAGCATCTCATGGCCTCAAGCAGACACAGTAAAAACTACAGCAGCAGCGACTGTTGTGGAAGTAATAGTTTGAGTGGAGATGGTTGCTCAGAAATGTGACGATATGATGATATGAAAAGTCACTGTTGTGAATGCAGGAAAAGAAACTGGGAAAATCTGGGGGCAAGGGAAAGTAAATTAGGGACCAGTGCTCCCAAGTTGGTTACCATGGCAACTTGCCAAATTCCTCCCATTAGCTTAAGGGGCTCAGTGGCAGATTCCTGTCTTGGTGGTTGCATTTTAACCTTTTCCTTGGTCTACTTTTTAAAGTGAGTTTCATGGGGAAACACTAGAAAAAAGTATCACTAACCAGCACTGACTTTTTAGGCATTCTTCTAGGGATCTCTCTTAGCCACCACTTTGATTGAGACTGAAATATTTCAACAACTTCTTGATATATCGCCATGATATTTGGTCCAGACATCCATTTCCCCCTCAGGACAAACTTTAGTCTCTTTGTTGATCCATCAAGACCAGCAGGTCAAAATTTCTATTCACCTATCTACTACTAAATATGTTTGTGAAAACAAATCTCCCTCCAGGACAGTACATCTAAATCTAATGTAAATATTTTGTATGATATCTAGGTATGGTTGGTAGAGAAGGAGAAAGTGATGATTTTCACAATGATAATGTGTCTGAGTGAGACCTTTGAGTGATGGAGAAGAGGATATGAGAGTCCAACCACTGTCTGGATTTTCTTTTTATCTCGGTTTGAAAATGTGACAGCAGTAGTAAGTACCTTTCCCACCTTCTTTTATCCTCAAGCTTCTCAACTTGACTGTGATTTTAGATGTGAGGTGTAAAATATCTGGACTACAGTTGTCAGTATTATGACCCAGGTCAAATATTGTTATATATATACACACTCATCCAGCAGACTTGGAGAAACATTAGCATTAACTTGGAGTTGTGTTTGTGTCCACCTGGGCAATGCAATTCCAAGATTCACTACCTTTACTCTGTTTTTGGTCGCTATCAACTCCTGAGGGAAATATCTGGCTCTTTAGCTGCTACGTGCTTCACTATGTTAGCAGCTAGTTGCTAACTTTGTCTGTATACTGTTTTATGCTGGGCAACAACTGCTGCCTTCAATGACTGAAGACAACTCTATGAGAGAGGTAAGATTGAACCAAAACAGTTCATTTATAAGCCATAAAACCAAAACATTGAGCTAAAAGATGCAATGAATCTCTGTATAGCTAAAGGACATAGCAGAGTCAGGTGATAAATCTCTGTGGCTTCATCACTAAAGATGACAACTTTCACATACAAGAAGTCATGTAATCCATTTAAATGCTACAAGTCATCCCGTCTGATTAGAGATGTTGGTAGTAAGAGTCAAATTAAATCTATTCTTAAAGTCATAATTTTTTTCTGATGTTTCTGAAGGTTGTTTCAGATTGTTCCAACTCCTCAGTGAATTGTGGTTGCAGAAAGCCTTGCAAATTTTTTGGTGTGCACATGGCATTTCTGTCATCTGACCAAGTAAAGAATAATAGAAACAGTAAAGTCCACAAGCACTTAACTGTTCCTGAGCTGCATGTTTCCACTACAGGTTTGGTCCTCGTTGTATGTCTGACTCCTCTTAGCATTTCATTGCCATCCTGAGATCCCACAACAGGAGCCTTCCAGGAAGTATATCCAGTAAAAACCTTCAGTAACTTCTCCTTAATGTGCCAATCTTAACCTTTAGAAAATGGTGTCAAAAAAGCTCAGGCTTTTAAAGAATTTCCAGACTCATTTTACATATTTACATAATTTCATTTTCAGTTATGTGACCTTGCTGGCTTGTTTTAACCTTTCTCACCTTACCCACAACCATGATGAGTGTTCTTTTAACCTAACACTTTGTCATTACTGTGTTGCCCTTTTATTTTGTTGAATAATAATTTTCATAATGTGCATTTATCTTTGTTGTGCAGCAGTTTATTTGTTTTGGAAATGACCCATGAAAATACATGGTCACAGTTGTGTTTGTAAGTGGTCGAGCACTGTTATATTTTATAAAGGTAATCTCTGCATGTTTGAGCACACTGCTGCCTTCAGATTTATACTGTGTAAATTTTGTATCTCACTTCATAATACCATCACTCATACACTTAATGCATGCATTACTTGCTGACCTATGTTGTACTTTGACTCCATCCACCTCAAGTACTGCGGCGTCTGTAAAAATCAGATCGATCCCCTTCAAACTGTTTTCCAAGCTCGAAAAAAGGTCAGGTTATCATTTGATTGAATGATACCATAGTTCTTTTTATAATATAAAAATTTAGCTCCAATAAACTTAAATTGAATACAGTGCTTATGCAGGTTAAATGTTGGATGGATGGATTACAAATAGATGTAAAGATAGGGGATTTTTACATGCTGCTAGTAAATAAACTCAGCTGTAGTACATATGTACTCGCTGTTCATTTGGTTTAAGAAGATTCGATACCTAGCTACAATAACAAGAAACTCTGAGCAGAATAGTCCAAGCACTGGGTGGAGTTTCAAAATGTGATTTCCCACAAGCACAAAGAGAATTTACACAAAAAACGTCCAACAGGATGCTCTTTTAATTTAGTGGCTAGCTCTGGTAAGATAGGTGTCTTTAGAGTTACCTTACAGATTATCTTCTAAAATGTGAAGTTCCAGCTTTGAAAAAAAAATGGTATCCTCTCTCGGTGATGGCAACCAGTCAAAACAGTTACTGAAATTTAACATTAAGTCTAGTCATCATCATCATCAGTGCTTTGTTAGGGACACACACACGGCCCAAAAAACACAATAAAAAAACAATATAAAATGAAAGAAAAACAGGAGTCCCCAGAATAGTGGTTTCACACACTGGATCCTATATCTTTTGGGGGGCTGACGTTCAGTAAAGAAATTCTTCCTGGAAGATTTAGATTACAAAATGGATAACAAACAAAAAGAAAAGTGTCATGGTGTGAAATCTCGCCACAAGAACAGCTTCAGTAGTCCTTGGCACAGATTGTACAAGTGTGTGCAACTCTACAAGAGGGATTACCATTCTTCCAAAACATATTCCCTCATTTGGTGTTCAGATTGTGGAGGAGAGCACAGACACTTTGATCCAAAATCTCATGGGCTTTAGATGGGCTGAGACGTGGTGACTCTGAAAGGTCATAGTATATGGTTTAAACAGCCAACAGCAGCAGCATTCTGGGCCGCTTCACTCTAAAAACTAATTCAGGGGACCTTTAGTCATTATTTAAATATATATATTGTTGTGAAATGAAAAATCAAGTTCTGAAATACTCTTAGACTTTTTACTTGTAATTGTTATTTTATTGAGCTTGGATGACACACAAATTATGCCTATTGATTCAATATACTATCATGACAGAGTTTAACATTTTCAGTTAATCAAAAAATAATTTAATTTTAAGTTCTGTTAACGTAAAATACAATTTGTTGACGTTTAAACGGCCCACAGTTTCCCTCTCTTGCATGTGCGGGCATGTGAATGAAGTGATTCAAGGATGTGCTGAGACGGTGAAAGGGAGTTACATTATTCTAAACGGGATAAAAAAAAAAAAGCATGATTTATCATCTACATGTCAGCTTGATCCCTTGTGGATAAGTTCTTTGCCATCCTGAAAGAGGCCACTCCTGTCAGGATAAATGTTCAATCATTGCACAAACGTGATGACTCAATAACTAATTTGCACCTACCCCTCCCTCTGAGCAGAAAAGTGGATACAAACTATACCACAATAAGCACCCCAAAAGTATGAAAGCTTGTGCATGTTAGTTTCTCTATTCCTTTATTCAGACGTTTCCTTTGGTTTGTTACCTGTCTGTTTACATTTCCTTTTAAATTCAAAATCCTTCTTTCTCTTCACAGCATATGCTATATGTTATCTCATATATTTGAGAGACACATTTCTTCACATTGTCACATATTTGAGAAAGACACGTTTCTTTTTACTGAAAAGCACTTTCTTGCAATGCATTGAGAACACGGTGAGCTAACATCTCCTCCTACTCTGAAATAATGTTTTGTTGTGCCATGCACTATTTCCTGTGTCAGACTACAGCAGATTCAAGTTGTATACACTTTCGATATACATTCATTGCATTTGCTTTCTGTGATTTCCTGTAGATGTGTGTAAAACCAGTTAGCTGCAGTCCTCGCCTTTACCACTGACAAATGTTTGCCGGTTGTTTTGGTCTCCGGCTGTGGCAACCAACGCCATCTAGCAAAATTGTTTGTACTTGTTCCCTCAATCTTGACAGAGGACATAGCTCCATACCCTCCCCAGGGTCTCTCTCATGGACTTTGATGCTTTTGAGACATAAATCCTCGGCAGCTTTTCCATTCATCCCCAAGCTGTGTCAAGCACCACTTTGTTGCCATTTGAATTCTCCGTTCCATTGTAGCAGTCTCCAAATGGGCGCTTGGAGAGTTTCAGCCTTGTGTGAGTTTGTTGATTGCAATGCTTTATGACTTGTAAATGTGTTGGGTAGCTGAGCGGCTTGGAGAGGTTGCTTAATGGAATTAATCAAAGCAGGAGGAAGCAGGGAGCAGTAAGGGAGGAAAGAGACAGATAACAGGAGCAATATACAGAGGGAGCTCAGTGGTTCTACTACTGAGATTTAGACTCAGTTGCCAGTTTGTTTGGTACATCTAGCTAAATGCAGTCTAATAAAACAGTTCTGCCCAAAATACAGGTGCAGGTTCACCTCAACTGTTTTAGCGAGGCATTAATTCAACTCATTATGGAGGCTACAACTTGTAGTGCTAAACTGTATTGAAATTATACTGAGAGATGTTACTATTATTTTGTCCACCCCATTTATATTAGTGAGGGTGAACTAAGTAACATAAACACCTCTGTATAACTCAATACAATTCAAAAGCACCACAAACTACAAATAATCACATAAAGGACAACAGAGAACAAAATATATTTTATTTTCCACCTCATTCATTTTCAACTACACCTGTATCTTCCAGTTTCAATACATTGTAGTAACACACCACTTTATCTATAATTGTTTATTTAATTTCTCACATAAACAACAAATTCTTAATTTTGGCTCATTTCAGGTAATTATGTAAGTGAACCAGTGCGGTCCAGACAATAAAATTTCCTCTTCAGCTTGCCTGAAATGTCTGTTTCTTTTGGATGAGGATTTAGCACATTCACATTAATTGGTTGGAAAGGAGAGTGTCTAATCTTCATGCAGGGAAAATAATGAAAACGCTTCCATTTCCTTTCCTCAGTCAACACTAGATGTCCCCATGAGCCTTTGATAAAACAGCTCAAGCTCCTGGCGTTTGACTCAGCCTGTAGAAAGAGCATTGTCTAGATGATCAAAAATGTATTTCATCATGCCTTTTTCATTCAAGAGCATATCACGTAAATGTAAATCAAGAGATTACACAGGTATTATAGAGAAGCAA
>NC_060168.1:27658177-27693681 GCF_021292245.1 Micropterus dolomieu | reverse complement strand
ACGGGATAAAAAAAAAAAAGCATGATTTATCATCTACATGTCAGCTTGATCCCTTGTGGATAAGTTCTTTGCCATCCTGAAAGAGGCCACTCCTGTCAGGATAAATGTTCAATCATTGCACAAACGTGATGACTCAATAACTAATTTGCACCTACCCCTCCCTCTGAGCAGAAAAGTGGATACAAACTATACCACAATAAGCACCCCAAAAGTATGAAAGCTTGTGCATGTTAGTTTCTCTATTCCTTTATTCAGACGTTTCCTTTGGTTTGTTACCTGTCTGTTTACATTTCCTTTTAAATTCAAAATCCTTCTTTCTCTTCACAGCATATGCTATATGTTATCTCATATATTTGAGAGACACATTTCTTCACATTGTCACATATTTGAGAAAGACACGTTTCTTTTTACTGAAAAGCACTTTCTTGCAATGCATTGAGAACACGGTGAGCTAACATCTCCTCCTACTCTGAAATAATGTTTTGTTGTGCCATGCACTATTTCCTGTGTCAGACTACAGCAGATTCAAGTTGTATACACTTTCGATATACATTCATTGCATTTGCTTTCTGTGATTTCCTGTAGATGTGTGTAAAACCAGTTAGCTGCAGTCCTCGCCTTTACCACTGACAAATGTTTGCCGGTTGTTTTGGTCTCCGGCTGTGGCAACCAACGCCATCTAGCAAAATTGTTTGTACTTGTTCCCTCAATCTTGACAGAGGACATAGCTCCATACCCTCCCCAGGGTCTCTCTCATGGACTTTGATGCTTTTGAGACATAAATCCTCGGCAGCTTTTCCATTCATCCCCAAGCTGTGTCAAGCACCACTTTGTTGCCATTTGAATTCTCCGTTCCATTGTAGCAGTCTCCAAATGGGCGCTTGGAGAGTTTCAGCCTTGTGTGAGTTTGTTGATTGCAATGCTTTATGACTTGTAAATGTGTTGGGTAGCTGAGCGGCTTGGAGAGGTTGCTTAATGGAATTAATCAAAGCAGGAGGAAGCAGGGAGCAGTAAGGGAGGAAAGAGACAGATAACAGGAGCAATATACAGAGGGAGCTCAGTGGTTCTACTACTGAGATTTAGACTCAGTTGCCAGTTTGTTTGGTACATCTAGCTAAATGCAGTCTAATAAAACAGTTCTGCCCAAAATACAGGTGCAGGTTCACCTCAACTGTTTTAGCGAGGCATTAATTCAACTCATTATGGAGGCTACAACTTGTAGTGCTAAACTGTATTGAAATTATACTGAGAGATGTTACTATTATTTTGTCCACCCCATTTATATTAGTGAGGGTGAACTAAGTAACATAAACACCTCTGTATAACTCAATACAATTCAAAAGCACCACAAACTACAAATAATCACATAAAGGACAACAGAGAACAAAATATATTTTATTTTCCACCTCATTCATTTTCAACTACACCTGTATCTTCCAGTTTCAATACATTGTAGTAACACACCACTTTATCTATAATTGTTTATTTAATTTCTCACATAAACAACAAATTCTTAATTTTGGCTCATTTCAGGTAATTATGTAAGTGAACCAGTGCGGTCCAGACAATAAAATTTCCTCTTCAGCTTGCCTGAAATGTCTGTTTCTTTTGGATGAGGATTTAGCACATTCACATTAATTGGTTGGAAAGGAGAGTGTCTAATCTTCATGCAGGGAAAATAATGAAAACGCTTCCATTTCCTTTCCTCAGTCAACACTAGATGTCCCCATGAGCCTTTGATAAAACAGCTCAAGCTCCTGGCGTTTGACTCAGCCTGTAGAAAGAGCATTGTCTAGATGATCAAAAATGTATTTCATCATGCCTTTTTCATTCAAGAGCATATCACGTAAATGTAAATCAAGAGATTACACAGGTATTATAGAGAAGCAAGTGTGCAGACATTGGTAATGGGAAATAAAATACTATACTATCTAAATGCATGGCGTTACAGTGTGGTTGTACATCCCAGTGGCCTGCAGACAAAGTATGAGCTCTGAAAACAAAACCCTGTGTATTGTGGGCCAGGTGATCTAAACAGAGAGGATTAGATGATAAAGCTTGAGGGGTGTAATGTTTTAGATCTCACAGAAGCTCGCCCTAAAGTGGATTATGAAACTGATATTGGTGTCAGATGTTTACTAGGGGGCAAAAGAATGGCGGAAAAGAGGGGCTGTGGTAATCTGTTGGTAGACAGAGGAAGAGACATCGGTGGCTGATGTAGGATAAAAGTATAGCTTGCCTGGAGTAAGACTTAAGATCAGCGTAGAGAAGAAATAAAGTGATAGTGTAACTGTAGTGGCTGGTGGGAGGGAGCACTGGAAGAGAGGTTTCACAGGAGGGTGAAGCTGTGATTAGAGAGATTGGAGGTAAAATCCCAGGGAACCACCGGCGTCTGTGCAGGTGCTTATTGAAGTCTTACTTTCACGGGTGTGAGGAAACAATCAAAATGGACTTGGGAAAGAATCAAGAGTGGGATTGATACATCTGTGCCAGGGACTTTGGGCTTAAAGATGGAAAACGACGGGGAAGTAGAGAGTACTGTAAAAGTGCCAGCAGCGGTTCCCTTATGTCTACGCTGTAGGTATGATAATTAAGCCAAAAAAATCACATCACTGTCTATTGTTCTGCTCACCTGATTAACTTGTTTTAGGAAGTAAAACACAGCAGATCGCAGCAGTTCAAGTTTCACAAGGGAAAACCAGTTTCATATTCTCATTATCTGTTTTTGTTTTTCATTTACCATGCTTTATCTTAGTTGATGAGGCTCATTTAATTTGTAATGATAAGGTGATGAAAAAAAGTTAACTTGAATTAAAGTTTGTTCATAGACAAACTTGCCTAAAATGTTTAAGTGGAATGATTTTACACATCACTGGTAAAGGAGGCACTGAGACGTAAAACGGATGAATGCATATTTTCTAAAATGTTCAGAGATACAATTTTTAAAAATGTGACAATAAAAGCAATGTTTTCTGAGGCATAGTTCAGTCATGCAGAGATGATTCTTTTGAGAAACACTGAAAACAAGAAATACCACCATATTTCTACAGCCTTTTTATTTCCATCTTTGGAAAGCAAAAGTGTAACATTTTTGTGTGTTCTCTTTTCAAGCCCAAGTTCATAAAGCATTTAAAGGGTATTTCTAATTTCTACAGTGAAAGCCTTGTCTGTGTTGAATACATACATTGCAACAATAAAATAAACAGTGGTATGAACTTCACCAAATGAAAGATAGAAAGGAACTGATCTTGCAAAAGATTTTCTGACAAGATTTTCTATTTATTTTTTATGTTTTGTTCAGAGTCAGAAACAGGAAAAGATAACACAGGGTTTGACATTTACAGCCAAATATCACCAGAAATCAACTTTGATATTCAACGTGTATCACATACTGCAATTTCAGACTTATTTTACAAAAATTCAGAGATGCTACAGTAATGTAGAATTACAGTTTAGATGCAGAGCAAGTAGTGTCATCTATAAACACAGAAAGAAGCGCTTGATTTAAAGCTGCAGTAATCAATATTTTTATACAAATATGGGCTAAAAGAGTATTGCACTGATTTAGCATTGCACTCTTACAACACTGTCAGACACATGGTCAAGTTTTTAAAAAAGGATCAAAATTGATGCAGCAGAGATACTGTCTTATTTTATTGCACACAGTCTTCTTTGTCAAAACATGGTTCCTACATTGCCCACAATGCAACTTGACATGATTTACTCAACTATACATATTGGGGTGTATTATGCTAGTAGCTGCTAATTTAGCCTTGTCAAGTGACTTCACATGAGTCAGTTTATCAGTGTCGCAGTTAATTCAAAAGGGGACCAAACACAACTTTAGAGGCAAGTGAAGTTTAATAGATTTATTGAATAATTATCGTAGTTGGAGTTGGGCTGAAACAGGATGTATGGTACCATATATGGTAGAGGAAAAATGGAGAATAGCAAGGCAGTGTGGCTGAGGGGAGTAGCAGGGAAGCATTGGTTAGCAAGCAGGCAGGAGTGCTTGGAGGTTAGCAGGCACACAACAAGCTAGGAGGCAAATAAGGAGGCAGACATGAGACAAGAGGTTATCCTGAGGCACAAGGGAAAGGCAAATAGCAATAGTCTAGGAATCAAAATGAATAATAATCACACAAAAAAATTGAGTACACAGAAAGACTGAGCTAGACTACTGCTGAGCTGAGGCAATAATCAGGCAACAAGTGGGAGTTGAGCCAGAGTAGATGTACTGCTGAGGTGATGAGCTGATGGACATTAGGTGTGCAGGGGGACCTGAGCCGGGAGCCAGGAGGCGGGACCAGGCCCACACACACAATAAAGTACACATAGACAGACAGAGGAGCACTGGGAACGGGGGGAATTGCGGGGATGCCATCACCCTTGTTAACCTGCCATGCCCCTTCTCCATCTAGTAGCAGTGAGTGCAGGGGCACAGGGGTTAAGTTTAATATGTTTGTCTAGTCTGCCTTACTCATTGATCCTTTATCTGAGGTTGGAGCAAGTTAGAATCTATGGCCTCGACCATAGTTTTGAAATATCAGTAGCCTAACTGTGCTGTACATTGATTTATCCACGGCGCTGGCCATGGTGCTGAAGAAGCAGATGGATGTGTAATTGCGCCTTTTTTCCCCCTCAGTCCTGCCCCTCTGTCAGTTTTGTCTGGGATTTATAATTTTCTCTAAACTATACACAATAAACTCAGTTACATACTACATTGTAGCCTATATACTCTAAAGAGTAGTGTCACCTTCATGATCAAAGTGACAAGTAGTGGGGCCTCTAATTGGCCCATCCCTCTTGTTAAAAATTAATAAATCACCAACTGATTTTACGGCCGCTATACTGTTTAGTTCAATGTGTGTAGTGTTGTTCTAAGCCACAACGGGTGGCTGTTTTAGTAAAAAAGGCTCTAATAAACCCACTGCACACTACCTGTACAACACCAAATGGCAGACAGACGAAGTTAGCAACTAACTGGTGGTGAACATAACATTTAGCGGGTAGGGAGTCAGATATTTCCCTCAGGAGTTGGTGGAAACCTAAAATAGAACTAAAAGAAGTGAATATTGGATTTACATTACCCAGGTGGCCAAATCATGATTGTTGCTTTGTGTCTGCTGATTAAGGCAATAGGGGACTGTTTACTAACACATCAACCTTCATTACAAAACATTACAACTTCATACATTGATAATTAGTTTTATGTTTATAGTTTGTTCAGCTGCCCAAAACTGCTGGCTGTGGGTCAACTCAGACAACAGTAACTATTTATGAGAAAGATGATGCCAGATGGGTGCAGCCATAACTAATGTAACAGCTTCTCTTAAAACCTGACATTAATTTGCAAAGCTTTGCCACACTTGCTGTGAAAAGTGATGATGAAACCAAAGGATGAAACAGATGGGCAGCACCAATCAGCACCAGTAAGAACTTAATGATTAAATGTTACTTTACTCCTTCTGTGTCAAATGAACTAATATGGATTATAGCATCAATATTAGGCTATTTAATAACTTAAACTGTCAGATCACATTCATTCACATCACTCGCGACTTTAAATGACATATTTGTTCATTACAAGACTACTGTCTGTCTGTGTACTGTATAAACATGCCTGTCTTCTGTTAATTAACACATGAGGTTTTCCTTTTCTTTTCACGCTTCCTTTGGACATGTTTGTCAAATTAATTGTGTAGAAGTTTCACTAGGCTGCTTTACTGCTCAATATGTTCGTCATTTAATTAGATTTTTCTAATTAAATTATTTCAAAGATGACCCTACTTGGAGTCACGAAAATGAAGCACACATAACATGACAGGAAGGAAACTCATGGACAAAGAAAAACAGCATGGAGTTTTGAGGGTTAAAAAAAAAAAACTTTTATACTTAAGACATTAAAACAATATTGATTTGTCAGTGTGAAAGTTGATGTGAATGTAAAACTGTCAGTTATTTTTGTTATTAGATCAGTTGCTTGAAAAGCAAGTAGGTATCTGTCATTTTTTAAATTTTTGCCCTTTTTTATTTTGGTAGCTGTTACGTTCCTCTGGATGGTAAGTCCAGGGGGAGGAGGAGCAACAATATTTGAAATAAAACAGGGGCAAAAGAGGACAGGAAGTCAGGGTTATGTGCAAACTAAAGTGTATTTATTGCAATATTGACAAAGGAAAAACAACTCAAAACAACTCTCTCCAAAGGAGACAGCGAGCCAACAAGGTAAGGCAACAATAAACACAGGTTAAGTAACTGAGGGAGCAAGGTTCAACACTAAATGAACAGCTGAAAAGTCCTCTCTCCACTGAGGAGGTTAAAACCAGACACTGTTCTGGACTCACGGAAGATCTAAGCTGGTGTTCAACCCACTGGTTGAATGGGCTGCCTCTGTCCACTAGGCTGACTGGCTGGCAGTGGTCTGCTCACGGGTGTTGGTCTGCAGTGTACAGGTAGAAAGGGAAACCGACTGCTTGCTGTGGAAAAGCCCAAGCCTGGGGGGGGTAGTGTAGCATGACTACATTGTTTTAATAAATGTATGAAAATTAATACCCAATTATGAATTTTAATATTCAGAAAATATTAATCCGTAAATCTCTCATTTTGCGGGGCACCACCGGAGTTTTAATTAACCCAGTCTCCAGACCTCTGGGTAGCGTTTTAATAATTATACAATTACTGTTAATATAAAATTCACTAGTGATTAGTTAGCTAATAATCGCTCAATTATCTTAAATCAGTCAGTCAATTTCATATCGAAGGTTTCTCTTGGCAGGGACTAGTAGACAGGCAATACACACACAATTCCTTGATTACAGTGAATTTATTAACTAACTAAGGTGATATAAAAATGCGGTTGAATACATCGAAGAAATAAACAATGGCTAAACAATGAGAAGGGGTTCTATTGTGGAGAGGATTTTACTCATACGGCAACTAATGAATGCAATTAGATGATACTAACTCGATTAAATTTGTCTAGGAGTTTAAGGACTAAATATACTGGGCTAACTATTGGACATCACTGGCCACAGAATGCAGGGTTTTGGTCTTACTCCTTGTGTTTCTCCCTGCCGGATTGCTGGTAAAACGGCCTCACACTGGCGGAGATCCATGCGTTCTCGGTTAGGACAGCTTAAAGCCGTCGGCCAGTCGCTTTCTCTGCCAGGGAATTGCTCCGGAGGTCCGTCTTTTGTCGGGCTTATTGGAGAGACTTGCAGTGGGGGGCCGACCGTGGCTCAGGTTAGCAGTTTGGTCGTCCTTTGTTACTGCTGGCGGGACCACGTGAGAGAAGAACTTGGTCGTTCTTGAATTAAAACTAGTGTAACTTAACGGACTGCTAACTCTTAACAAAACAAAAGCAAAGAAACTAAAACGCACAGTTGCTGGAAACGAGGGAAAGCTGAGGTCGCGGCACTTCGCATGTGTAGCTTGAAACAAACAAAGGACCTTCGTTGCGCCGGGCCAAACTCTTTGTCTTCTCGCCGGGCACGCTGGGCTGGGCGCGTGCCGAAACGCAGTTGGAGAGCCAGGAACAAACAGAGGACAAGAGAGCGAACAAGAGCTTGTGTCGCTGTTTTGTTTGTTGGGGCGTGGTTTCCAGAGGGGCAGTCCTTTGTTCCCCTGAGGACTTGTTTCCGGTTTCCTGAGAAACTGTCTTTCTTTAGACATATTAAAGTTAATCAAAAAAATCTATTGCCGCATATTGTAATCAAATATCTTCCCACAATCAAACCTCAATTTTCAAACGGTTGTACCGTTCTTAGTTTTAAGTACTTGATAAAAAGGAAAACAATTGTCAGTAGTTTAACTTTGAGGCTAGCATTTCAGAATGAATCATCAGAGGAGAAGAACTTAACTAGCTTTCTGGATATATTGGCTGTTACACGTTCTTAGAGAATAAAAGCAAGATACACGAATGGCATTAGATTATGGACAGGTAAATAAAGTGACATTTATACATTAAATGGCATTTCAGGCGATGGCATGTAATACTTATTTTGTCCACTTGGGGGAGCTTGGGTTACATGACGATAGCTTGGATTAACCCCAAAACAATCTTTGCTCAGGAGCTTTAATTATTTTTAACCTTAAATTTGAGCTGGAAAATTAATCGAGTATAGGAGGACATTTCTTTATCATCATTTCTAAAGGAAGTGTCAGAAAGTATTGTGAACACAGCATTGGTTACCAAAAAAATTAATAAAGTCAGGTGACCTTGCTGAAAATTGAAACACTGCAAAATTAACTTATTTAGATTATTTTCAACAACAAATACACCGACATGGTAACATAACTACTCAAATGGAGGCAAACATAATCAAGTAACTAGAAGATTATTTAATTAAACAAGGTAATGCTTTGAGTCTTGAGGAGACAGTGCTCTGTTTACACAAAGGAATTTAGGCTGTCCCTGGGTGTCCTGGAGTTCCTCACACCTGGGCGTGAAGAGAATATCCTTTGATGTGAGGTAATTAAACAAAGAGCAAGGTCAGTTGCCATGGTTACATGTGTGTGTGTGTGGGGGGGGGGCAGTTTAGGGTTTCCTGCCCTCTCTAGTAAAAAAAACACAGAAAACAGAACAACCTGCAAATACTGTAGAGGGGGTGGAAGTTAGGGTTAATAAGGGCTGTGCAGTTCATGTTTTCCCATGGGCACCCGATTTGCCAGACGTAAGTGTTATCCAAAGAGCTTGTCTCCATTTTTGAAAGAGCACAGACAGAAATTGTGATTAAAGTTTCATTACTCAGTGAGTGGAGGAAGATGTACTTTACTGAAGGAATATACGCCAATGTAAAAATCCTCCTTTACAGGTATAGGTCCTGAATTTAACAACCTACTTAAATAAAAGTACAAATGTAATACAAAGACAAAAATACTTGCTATGCAGAAAAACAGTCCCTGTGAGCAATGTATTTTTAAATATTATTGATGCGTCATAAATAATGATGCATTAAGGTTTAAGCAGCAAAAGCTAATTTAACTGCTTTCTCTACTGTTGGTTATTTATTAATTTATCTGCAGCAACGCATCATATTTTAATATTTTAAGACATAAAGTCATGCTGTCACTGAAACTAGAAATAGAATCATTATGGCTTTAAAGCTAGAGTAGGCAATGCTAGAGAACTAGCAGAGATAGCTACATTGAAAGTATCCAACCTGTCACAGTGGGTTATGCAGGAAAACGGGGGATTGGAGCCAAACACAGACAAAACGGTGCAGTTCAATGATTTATTGTGCATAAATTAGCTTACAGGCATACAACAAACAGGAAACAGGCGGGCAGGCACGTAAAGCAAAAGCAAAAACCAACTGGTATAAATGGTGAGGGCTGATGTGGGAATGAGTTGCAGGAAAGGAGTGGGCGAGTAGACCAAGGGTACATTCTCAAAACATTTTGCACCGGTTTGCTACAGTTTTCCAGGTTAAACAAGATATTTCCTCGAAACCGTGTGCATAATTAAAAATGTCATCATACAGAACAAATCTGAACATCTAGTGTTTACATTTCTCAACTTGCAGCATTGATGTAGTGCCCTCCTGGGTGCGTCAGTACATCACAACATCACTGTCAACATAGATGAAAGTGTAAAGGTGTGATTGGAGTGTTAATTGGCCACATAGTATATCCAGATATATTGCACTCCATGATAAAATCAGGTTTTATGGTCATGAGGGTAATGTTATGTCAAATACATTGATATTCCCAAACTAATTACATAAAGTCAGATTTTAAATAAATAATCTAAAATGGTAATGCTGATCTGGTTACAACTGAAGATAATATGCCCTCTGTCCTTGCTGAAAAATATAATGAAAAAACAATAACAGAGCGTCTAAGGCATGTACACCTACTGTTAAACAAAGTAACTTCATTAAGAAATACCTTTTCTCTTTCCTTTATTAAATTTAACAGCATGCTATGTTTCCCCATTTTCAGCCATTCTGACATTTGCTTTGTGACCGTTGTGTAATAATCTGGACAGACTGTCACCTGTTTGTTTAGCATACAGTAATTTTGCATCCATGTTTGTTTTCATTTATTTTGCTGTATATGTTGATTTTAAAGACTTGCTGCATTTACATTTTTTGTTAATGTGCCCTAATGTCGTACTGTATTAGGACCTCTCTTTGAGTTTGTTTGGATGATATCTTGGGCTCATTTACTTGTCTATTTTATGGGTTTATATTCTTTACATACAGTCTGCAGTCTATAATTATGCCAGAGGTTAAAGGGATTTATGAGATGCATTATATCCTTGTAGCCTGAAAATGTCTTTAAATGTATGTGTCTCCTGCAATTGTATATATAGATATATTTAATTCTGTGACATATTGTGTTATAGACAATGCTTGTCCATTTCAAATGCAAGTCTTACCACTTCCACAAATGATTTTGAAGATCTAATTTCAGTAAAAAATCATGTTGACAGAGGATAAAACAGCACTGACATGTTGTAATCAAAGATTGTCCAGGTTTTCTTGAAGTTTTGAGTTTTTCTTCCTGCCAATGATCTCATTCAAAGACCTGCTTTAAATCAGTATCATGTCTCGTTATGCCAAAGAAGTGTTTCATGTTTTTCTTCATGAGTCAGATTTCCTTCCACATCCTTTGTGAACAGTAATAAACACTACAAAAAGGCTCCGACACACAGTTGTAGCATCTACAAAAAGTTTTGATCATTGGTGATCCACTTTTTGGTCTGCATCCTTTGGGAAAATGTTTGGCAGTAGTGGGTGCTGATATGTTTAGGAACCACGTTCAAATGTTTCTGCAATCATAAGGATGTCCAAAAGTAATAAAATGTGCCACAAAAATCATCTTAATTAGTAAGTGTCTGCTTCTTTCCTGTTATAGTACTTCCTATAGTGCTTCCTAATTAGAATAAATATTCAATCCGTTGTGCACAGATTCATGTTTCCATGAATTCTGGACTGACGCCTTTGGCGGAATGCAATAATTTGAGTGTAGCAAACACTGGCCACTAGTAAGGTCTATTTGGGGTTCTAGCTTCTGACATTAAAGAGATGATTGGACTCTGACCTCTGAGCCAGAGACAAAAGCACAAAAGCGCTGTGACTTCTGCATTATGAATGTACCAGCAAAGTGTTCCATCAGGACTGACTCAGCAAGTATTCCACTCATTTTCAAAGCATCACTTAAATGGCTCAAACAAAACAGTCCTGAGCGAGGCCTGCTGAAAGCATTCAGGAGCACTGAAATACACCAGCTGCCAGATACACAACATAGAAAGCTGAATGTACATAAGAGAATCATCTTAACACTCTTTAGACTGTCATCTTCTACTGTTACTCTGCAAGTCTCTTTATTTTACTATGTATGGCCAGGTGTACTGGTATTAATCATATACATGTACTATTACAATTTGATATTGACCAGACATGGCTGTATGCCACTTCTAATATAATTTGTATTCAGCTAAAATGGATTGTAGAATCAGATTGAAATACAGGTCTTTGTGGGGGGAAAATATACACATCGAATGTACCAGTTAAAAGATACATTAAATAATCATTAAGATACGTTAATCGTTTAAATTCTCCATTAGTTATTCAGACAGAAAAAAATTGTTTAAAAAATGTTAGGGGTTGAGTTAGTGGGAGCATGTTGTAGCTAGAAGTGAAAAAATGAAATGATGGCTCCTCAGATGCAACATTGCACAGTGGTTTAGCTATTACAGCTGAAAGTTATCACAGCAACAGTCATTTTATCCTCCGTCTTCACAATGGCGGGGTAAACTGTGGGATGACACACTCCATTTTAAGTATTCTACCAGGGCCATACAAAGTCAGGATCCTCATTGAGTTAATGCAGTGTCACAGAAAGGAATGAGAATGCAGCCTTAATTTGACAAAGTACTAAAGTTAGTCTGAACACGGACTCAGTAATGTCAGGACAAGACAAGATGCCCAGAACATTTTTTTCAGTTTACAATTATATAAAGATTGAGAAGCTGAAACCAGCAAAGGTATTACCTGGCATGTTTGCTTAATAAATGACTTGATGATTTGATTAAAAAATCAAAATAGTTGTTGATTCACTTTCTGTCAATGGACCAATATGTTAATTGATTAGTCAGCCCTCATTTATTCAGTATTTTCCATCAACATCTTCCCTTACTGAAGGATCTGCTTTCCAGAAGTCACTGACTTAAGAAATCCACTCTTCATTACTTTGTTATTTGTTTGGAACTACCATCTCACCAGCCATCTCTTTTTTGGAAATCATTCATTTTACCAACAGAGCTCTTGTCTTTTTTTTTTAGCTCTCAGAGAGTGCATGTAGTAGTGATTCTTCAGCACAACTGCTGCATTATTTCACAGAGGTCAAATGGAAAACCTCAGCTCAGGAAGATACATCCAAACTAATGTCACTCTGTTCGAGCAGAGGTCCAGAGAGGAGAGTGGGAGCCATATGCTTAGTCCTAATGCAGCAGTCGCAGTGAATATACATCGGGTTGACATTGCAATCTGGAGCCACGCACGACACAGCGCAGTTTAACAAATAATGGGATGCGAAACTGGCCATATATCACATCTGTGTGAGCGCGCTTCTGCTGATGCTCCCCATACTATGTGTCACAATCTATTACGGTCTCCACCACACACAGACACACACACACACACTGATTATGCTCACTGTCATTCTTTTGTGTAAATGTGCACACACACACACATACACAAAAGGCCTGCTCACACACACACCATTACATGCAAATAACTGAAATCACACACACACACACACACACACAGAGAGAGAAGTGGACTTTCTACAACTCTGCTGTGTGCATATAGACAATTTCAAAACCAATGAACACACCACACACCCACAAACTATTGTACTTCCAACACAACAGCCTCAGAAACTCTCACACACATGCAAACAAAATGAACTCCCAGCATGAGTAAGGCTTGAATAAAGCTTGAATAACAAAGACTGCAAAGCTATGGAGACAATTCCTTCCCTCTCTTCTTTATTTAACATGCAAAGCATTAATTGTCCGCATGATAAATTACAGCCATCTCAGCTGTACCCATGTGACATATACACACGGGTTGTTTATAAGCACAGATGTGGCAACATAATTCGCAGGGAGAATGTCAAGGGAGAGCTCCCTCTCATTTGCCATAATGAATCATGCTATAACTTAATTTCGCAGAAGCAACAACACATTTGGCACATGTGTTGAATGAGCGTCATCACATACATCATGTTTGATCATGGTGATGTGACTCTGGCAATATATTTACACGTGAGGCATGAAACTTAAGACTTGTTTACAGGATTTACATGGCAATGTGTTAGATATTTAAGTAGGAAATCTCCAAGGATTTAGTTTTTATTTCATTTTGGCAACATCCCTTGCGCTTTCAATTTTCAATATTGATATAATAGTTTTCAATATTGTGGTGTCTCTGTATTGCCCATTCCAGCTATTAAACTTCTTTCAGTCTTTGACTTCCTGTGTGAGGTAGAAAGGGTTAAGAAGTATGTCGTTAATAGAATTACTGTAATGATATAAAGGTGGATGTAGGAACTGGGAGTCATAAGTCATCAAAGTTGCCTTCCTCATCTGCCTGAGTCATCGGAGAAAGAGACAGTGGGATTTGCCTCAGGTCAGATCAGGTCAGCCTCAGGTTGTATCACCCAAGAAGACTGTCCTCCCCAAAATACAACAGCATCAGTTGTTTGTTCAAATGCTTAAAGTCATCTGTGTTTACATCTTCCTGACAAGTGACCTCTTGTGGTAAATAGGGACTGGCCTCTCCCACAAGCAAGAGAGAAGGGCCAGTGTCATTGTCATAGCATTGCAAAAAATCTTAGGAAGGAGTTATTGAGAATACAATATGACTGACATTAACAGTGCAGAACATGGTTCGAATCCCATCTCCTCCTACTGGCAATGCTACCCCAAACTAAGGACTTTTCTACGACCTGGATCTATACTACAGGAACTAAATTTTATTCCTGGAACCTTCAGTCAAAGGGAAGGTTAAGTTCTTGAGTTCATCAAAAGGTTCTTGGTCTCCTGGCAGTTGCTGCAGTGCGAACAGCTCATTGTTGGTTTCTTTTAACCATGACCATCTTCTAACCTTATCTAAGTAGCTTTAGTTGCCTTAACTTGACCGTGCCTTAAACAAACGGTTCATTTGGTTACAGAAATAGTCATGTGTGTCTCTTATTTGAGCATTTTTTGGTGTCTGAAGGCACTGACAAACAATCTATTTTTGTTATATTTAGGTATGAGGACTTGTTGCACTCAAGCATACCTGGAGTTCCTAGAGTATCTAAAGAGTACCTAGAGAAAAACTTCCAGTGCATCTATAAGTTGACAGCTGATTAGGGGCACATTTGAAGGGAAGTCTTGCTCCAGAATCTAAATTAAAGGGGTTATATGTAGTTTTTAAATGAAATCACTTACCAGTGCAGGAAGCAATTAACTTAACTTTATGTCTGACGACAACTTTATGCCGTAGTTGCTATGTGCAGATATTGTAAAAAGAGTGGGGTTTTGTATAATGGCCCATTGGTGTTCTTGTCTTGCGGAGTTGGAGTTGTGTGTAGTGGTGGAAGAAACCATTTTGTTTATGTGCTGTTGTGTATGTGGGCAGCTGTCATTAGAATGAATGGATGATCAAATTTGGACACCTCATCTAATTTCAAACCCATCTTTAGTTCTGTGGGGAGTCACTTGGGAGTCAGTGGTAACTGACTCACTGTAGACTTGTACACTGATGAGTCACCACGCAATAATGATCTAATAATGGCACAAATACATCAGAAATATTTGCTTGCCTGAAAAGATGCAGTCAGGTGCGTTGAAGAGAAGACAATTAAACGTCTGCACACCTCCAGTACTTAGTAGTATGTCTTACAACATAGTCATTACAGCATTTTGGAAAAAGCTGCAGTGCATTTTGTGTACTGAAAAAAGTAGTGGTTAACACGCACAAGCCAGAAATGCATATATAAATAGTGTAGTTGCATACTTTCTTAACAGAATTATAATACAAAGAGTAGCCTGCAGTACAGTGCATAATGTATGAAAGTCTGATGTCTTGAAGTGTAAATGGAGAAAAGGGAAATTGATATGAATATAAACAATAGGCTAAACTGAAATAAATACATGAATAAGTAATGATAAATGAATAAATTACTGCATTTGCACATAGGACAACACAACTTTTGATGCACTGTCAATGTAGCACACATTCATGCATCATAAGTTGTATTGGCCTGATACAAGTTATTTAAAAGGCAAACTTAAGGGTATAACAACTACTTGTCAAAGTCAAAGATCTCTGTGAGCACAATTACTGTATTAAAAAAACACAATCAGTAGATAAAAGGGTGGGTTTAATGGTCTCCCTGCAGAGGAAATACAATGTTCGTTATGTTATTCATGTTAGACTGAAGATAAAATCAATGAGTTAACAGCTACTCTTTTAGAGAGATGCCCTTCATTTCTACTGGTTAAATTTTTATAAAATACTTGAGTTGTGTTTTAGGTAAAGAAACTTTTGTGTCAGATTTTATTTGTAGAGCTGTGGGAGAGTAGGCAATAGTCTTTATTTGCAATGTACTCTAATATTTTAATACTGAAGATGTAATATTGTTTTCAGTACTTGTATTTCCATTTTATGCTATTTTATTCTTCTACTCCACTACATTCTAGGGGGAACTATTGTACTTTGACTGACAGCTTTTGTTACTTGTCATTTACAGATTCATATTTTACATACAAAATGTATGTGAAACATATAAGATATTAGTTGCAAATGTTAAAGATTGTTAGTTGAAATTAGCTTCACTTCGATCAAATCAGTTTCACCATAATGTAAAAATACTTGGTTAGAAGTAAAAGTCCTGCATTATAAATTCTTCTTAACTATAGCTATATTTAGCAAATATTATCAGCACACATTTAAGTTCTCTACAAGAAGACTGGCCCCTTTCAGAGTGTGAAATTGTCATATATATATATATATATACTAGAAGTATCAAGTAACATTAAATGGAAATATTCAAGCAAAATGTGACTTACCTTCAGGATTTGTACTTGCTTTCACTGATTTCTACTAATACTAATAATAACACTAAAAAATGATGAAAACACTTATCATGAAAACGTAATTGATTACTGAATTGATTACTCTTGTTATTAGAGGCTGATTTCCCTTGATGTGAGGACCACAATGGTCTTTAAAGGAAACAAATAAATACAATATACTTTACACACCAAATATTGGTTTTAGAGGTCATTCTCCCTTGGTGATGATACACCTGGGGGTCATGCAGTAACAGTACAGTGATGTAGTACTGTATAAAACGGTGGATTGTGTGTGTGTGTGTGGGGGGGGGGCAGCCATAAAGAAACCCAACTCTATCCCCCTCTCTTTCCTTTTCCTCCTTGTTTTGTCAAGGACAGTTTCTCTTGGCATTCCGTCTTTCAGTCTGTGTGTCTGTCTGTTCTCGTTTTGTTGCTTATACTGCCTACTACGGGATATTTCTGATTGGTCCATCCCTCCCTCTCCTCCCTCCCTCCCGCGTGATTGTATGTAAATCCGGTCGGGAGTGAGACTGGTGAGGTTGGGGCTGGTGGCTCCTACCTCGGTGGCGCACACGAGACCCGAGAGCGGCCGAGGTGAGATCGCTGCGCTGTCGGAGCTGTCCACTGTGCCGTGGTGCTGAACTCGACATCCCGATCCTCTTCTTCGTCCTGCTCTGTTGACTCTGCTATGCATTGGTAATATTTTGGGAAAGGAGTAACAACCTGGCTGCTGGCTGCTTAAAGGTGCAAACTTCTCTAGAGGACCTCTCTTTATACACATCGGAAATTACATTGTGCGCCAGCCGTGGATTTGACCGGAGCTCGAGATTATCTTTAATAATAGTTTGTTGAGAAGTCTTGCTTCCTTCCGTTCACCACTAATCTCGATTGGATTATCTCCCTGGATGGTTTACGTCTGGACACACAGGTAAAAAAAATGTGATTGTGGTGTTGTTTTAGTGTGTGGACTGATTGTTGAAGCCTATCCGAGATGAGCTCCATCTATGAAAAGTCCCCCTCTCTGTCTGACTCGCTATCAGACGGCGAGCTTAACCCTCATCATCTGCGAGGCGCCACAACTCTTGTCTAATGATCCGCCAGGTCACTCTCCTTGACTCAGAAAATATCTCCCAATCTACTGCCTCAAGCTTTCACCATTTCAATTTACTTGTCGCCAGAGGCTCAAATCAACTGATATCAGGATATCTGAAGTTGCGATTATAGTTGCTGTCCGTCGGGGCGCTCACACTGAAGCACAAAGACTTCCAATTGTAACACAATCAATATTTTTGAAACGATTTGAAGCACGTTGCTCAGAGCTTTTTAATACATCCGCATAGTACTTAGTGTGTTTTTTTTCCTTGGCACGCTAATCCTTGAGTGACACCGTTAGCAGCAGATGGATTATACTTTTGTTTTTCATCCTCAGCTTTGCGCCTGACTCATTTTGGCTGTGTGTTACAGGCTCGTGCGCCGGGCATGGTCATTAGTTGTGTTGTTTGCGAATTAAATTTTGGGGTCATTGTTTTCATCGCCGCGATGGGGCGGCAGATGGAGTTAGAGCTAACCTAAAACCAGATTAAATTCTGCCATCGACGCAACTCAGATTTACAGCCCGAAATCCTTTGAGAGGTTTTTTGTTGTTTATTGCAGAAGCCTCATGTGTAGTGCAGGAAAAAAATATTACCTATGTAACAATGACAATGACAATAAATACAACAAAATTGGTCAAATTTAACAATGACAATTTGCTTACTATTAACAATAAATAGGCTATCAGAAGCATCATACTATCTGTAAGTAGTGGTGGAGTGTAACTTAGTCAAGTATTGTACTTAAGCACACATTTGTGGTACTTAAACTTCCCAACAGTAGGCTATATAACATAGTTCAAGTTAGTTGACAACTAAATGCGAATTCAACTGCATTTCATTAGCTCATACTCTGCATAATGACAAGATAATTACATATTAATGGTTGAATAATATTAACACTAACAGGGGCTGTTATTCTGCATTTAGTACTTATACGCAAGAACATTTTATTAATACTTTTACTTGAGTAACATTTTTACTTGTTTTGTCTTACTTGCATTTTTACAGTGTGGTACTTTTACTTAAGTAAGTAATGTACTTCCTCCACCAGTGACTGTAAGAATATTATGGTGATTATAACTTAGGGGTTGTTGAAAATCACTCATAACTAGTTGATTAAGGTGTTATTGCCAGATTACTGGTTCAACTGGTGACACTATTAATTAACAGATATGGGTATATGGAACAAGACAAACAATGTGTTTGTTGATGTATACAAATCGGTATATTGTATTTCCTGCACAATTTTGACATTGTTATTCATAAAGCACACAGACACTATCTCAATACATTCCACTAATTGCAACAGTAATTGAAATTATTGTAGAGCAAGTGTGAATGCTACAGAAACCATGCCGTTTGAGCGTTCAGCCATCTGTAGGCATTTACAATCCTTCACAACTTCAATCCCTTTATTCCCTTAATGCATGCATTTTATCTGTGAAGCTCTTTGAAACCACAAGATAGAATCTGTTTCCAGTGGCACATTAGATGAATGAGTGGATCTGTTTTTCAAGTCTGCACTCACTAATTGATTCTCCACTTGGATATGAACCAGTGACCAAGTAATATATCATTTATATGGGTTATGTTTATATATAAATATATAACATACTTTTTCAGAGCGGGGATACTTTATATAATAAAAGTGCTAGTCTTAATAAATAACAGACTCAGTTGTAGAGTGATATGGAAAGACATTGCTTATTTTCAGAATAAGGCTTTCTGCACTGAAATGAGACACTTAGTTCACAGTTATGTTCAACTCACAAGGAAACAAAGCCAAACAGCAGTGTTCAGAATATTCTTTTACAGAAAACATTTTGTTCCATCACACCAAGACCAGAAAAAGTCTTTCCACGCAATGCAGTTTTTTCAGCTCAGATCCAATTAAGCCATTTAACCACAGGTAGGCGATGGTGCAAGCAGAGCAGGTACTGGTGTTAATGGAGCTGCTCTGCTTTTCATTACAATGACTTTCTTCGAGCACAGTGGGGAGGCAGAGGCTTTTGAGTCAATATTGCTTTTCACTAGAATGAAGAAAAAATGCTGGGAGACTGATCAAAGCATTTCAGATTTGAGAGGAAAAAGCACTTTATGTGAAGGTGTGGGCACCCAGTAATGGCAGCTAGTAGCGGGGGGCAGATTTGGATGATATGACAATAAAGCTGTGGTGAATGTTGGGGCAGGAAAATTGCACTGGTACTGGAAATGGCACAACGTTTTAGGGTATCCTGGTGTTGCAGCAGGTTATAAAATCACTCTCTGATATGTCTTTATAGGTCTGTTTATAGAGCAAACTGGTTTTAGGAAGCATATTTTGTCTGTGTTACTTTTGTAGCTTTCTGTACAAATGTCAGCTGCATCCACAAATTTTGCAGCTCACCTTTTAATGCTAGGTCAGGTTTGTATGGGTTTTCCATTACACCACTAATATTATGATCTTGAACTTGCCCTTTTATGGCTACTGTACTGTCTATTCTAAGCTACCAGTGGTTTCTTCTTGGGCAATGGACAAATAACTATACTGCAGCCCTGCCAACTTCCTTTCAGACCCATGGGAATCTAAGGTATGAAATGCATTATGTTTAGGTGCCTTTTCAACATATACCATTACTGAACAAAAAAAAAAATGAGAAAAATGTAATGGAAAAAGGTGCCATACTGTGCAAGTATACAGTATATTGTATGTGGCAGTGTTGTTGCATTTATTCAGTGAAAGACACATTCCTTCCTTGCAAATGGAAATTTAAAAACTGCCACACTGGAAAACCCTCTGAATTAATCATATCATACTGTTTGACATATTTTCAAAGCTGCATTTGAAATTTAAAGAATCAATTCACTCAAATTACCCCCCCAAAAAGAACATTTTCTCACTTGGTATCCTGCCATGCAGATGGTTTTGGTTTCATTTGCACAGGTTATACAGTGGACGTATATACACTGTTACAGTTGTTAGGGACTATTTCTTCTGTAGAAGCACTTCCAATGAAAACCATGAATGAAAAACAGTAAATCCTGTAGATTATCCAGAGTAATATGCACATTATTCCTGGAAAGACACATTTTATTGGTAAGTTTTCAATGCTTTGGAGCATTACAAATGAAATTCCATTCACCTCCTTCATTTTGGTGGTGACAGAAATTTCAGGTATGGATATCTCAAAACTTATATCAAAGCAAAGCTATATGCATGGTTAGATATCACTGCAGCTGACTGAGAAAATATTTTCTTTTGTAATTAAAGGAATAGTTAAACTTTTTGGAAAATGCACTTATTTGTCCCTCTAAAGCTCACTAATAAAAATATTGTATCTTATTTGTTTAAGTCCATTCACAGAGAAAAATCTAAAAATGAGAATTTGTTGTTTTAGAGGAAGTTATGTAATGAGCAGCATTTTGTCTGTCCTGTGCAGCGTGTCCACTGTTTGGCTGGCAACCTCATAGTAATGACAAGGATCCAAGAGGTTACTGCACCCAGCTGTTGTTCGCCAACAAACTGTTATAGAACTCAACTTGCACAAAGACATAAAAACAGCACAAATTTTGTGTCATTTTTACAGCAGTTAAGGATGGAAACTTAATCCAAACAATCCTTTCTTTAAATTCTGTCTTCACATTGGTTTGTGGCTTACTTTTTTGTAGCCTCTAGCTTGGCGTTTTGGCCGTTGCCATCTTGTTTTTTTTCTGGAACCAGAAGTGACCATATTTGGACAAGATGGGTGGAGCTACCTAACTTGGTTAGTAAGGTGCATCATAATACATGTTTACTGTGATATCAATTGGCTGGCGACAAACAAGCTTAAAACAAAATGTACAGGGATTTTTTGTACAATTGAAAGCTAAGCAAGAATTTTTAGGCGACCAAAATCATTTTTCATGAACTGAAAACACACTGTGAAAGGGTCAAAGTTCTTAGACAAAATCACCAACTTCACTCAAAAAAAGCTCACGGCTAGTTAAATGCAGCAGCGTTAAATACACTTTGTCACCTGTGCTAGTTAACGGGGCTATATGTAGTTCTTCCACTAAAATTGATCCTTTTTTTATTGCCTGTGTGTGAAGGGGTTGTAATCTGACATTAAAATGATCCACTTGCCGGGTTTGGCTATTAACTCTGAAGGCAAGTATTCCTGTTCCTATTTGAAGGCTCCGGGTCGGATTTTCCGCGAAATCCAGTGACTGACACCTGCACGCGCGCTCCCGAGCCTCTGGCTTTGTCTACTGACTTTGCACTCAGCAGCGACGACACTGCAACTTACGACATGGAGTCCTCTGTAACACTGTTATGTCAAAGTGTCAAAGCCTGCAAGAAATTATGTAATGGTAAAAAGCTAATGTGGAGCAATTTGTTTACTAGCCTATTGTAATGCAGCCACGAGCAGCCAACGCTACAGTAACTCGGACCTGCCGCTGTTAGCTTCGTAACATTCAATATAGATTTATTGCCTTTTACCGATACTCAGGTACACAGCTTCTCCACCTCTCAGTCGTAATATACAACCCAGAGGAAGAGCCATCCACTAACACTAAAGTAAATTTACTTACTGCGGTCTAACTGCTATAAAGTGTGACACAATCTCGTTATAATATTCAGTCCAGCTCACTAACGTTAACAGTTTCATTATCATCCAAAACATGTAGCTGTGCTGAAATTGCTGAGCCTCCGGTGACAGATTCACAGATAGTAAAGACAATTACTGAAAGCAGCAGGCGAGCTAACGATGTAGCACGTCGGCTAAATGCAGTGTAACTTTATCATGTAACGAGCATGGATTAGTTCAACATCAAGCTGATAAAAATATTACTGTAACGTTGTAGTGGGAGTTTACCTGAGTTTCCAGCATGTTGTGTGAAGCTGGCTCCCTACCTGTCTATAACCGCTCTCACTTTGCCTTTTTTCGGGAGTACCGATATGCTGGTGTCTCGCTGCGCTGAATGAAAGGTACGGCGCCGCCTCTGAGATGGTAACGTTGAAGTAGCAGAGCCTGAACTTGTCTGAGTGAAAAGCCACAGCCTGCATGCTGGTGTTCCTGCGTTTAGTGCCAGATTTCTGTATGAAAGAGGTTGTGTTTCGGATTCTACTCGCCCATGAGTTCAAGCGAGCACGTGTACAAGCACACGCCTGGTTGCAATCTTAAAACCGCACCGCTAGTGGCCGCTGGAAACTACATAATGCCTCTTTAAATGTATTCAATGCAGATTCTGCATGCTGGTGTTCCTGCGTTTAGTGCCAGATTTCTGTATGAAAGAGGTTGTGTTTCGGATTCTACTCGCTCATGAGTTCAAGCGAGCACGTGTACAAGCACACGCCTGGTTGCAATCTTAAAACCGCACCGCTAGTGGCCGCTGGAAACTACATAATGCCTCTTTAAATGTATTCAATGCAGATTCTGCATGCTGGTGTTCCTGCGTTTAGTGCCAGATTTCTGTATGAAAGAGGTTGTGTTTCGGATTCTACTCGCTCATGAGTTCAAGCGAGCACGTGTACAAGCACACGCCTGGTTGCAATCTTAAAACCGCACCGCTAGTGGCCGCTGGAAACTACATAATGCCTCTTTAAATGTATTCAATGCAGATTCTGCATGCTGGTGTTCCTGCGTTTAGTGCCAGATTTCTGTATGAAAGAGGTTGTGTTTCGGATTCTACTCGCTCATGAGTTCAAGCGAGCACGTGTACAAGCACACGCCTGGTTGCAATCTTAAAACCGCACCGCTAGTGGCCGCTGGAAACTACATAATGCCTCTTTAAATGTATTCAATGCAGATTCTGCATGCTGGTGTTCCTGCGTTTAGTGCCAGATTTCTGTATGAAAGAGGTTGTGTTTCGGATTCTACTCGCTCATGAGTTCAAGCGAGCACGTGTACAAGCACACGCCTGGTTGCAATCTTAAAACCGCACCGCTAGTGGCCGCTGGAAACTACATAATGCCTCTTTAAATGTATTCAATGCAGATTCACCACTATCCTGACTGACAGGTCGACGTGGTAGCAACTTGTCAATCACAGGGTAGCCATGCCCTAAAGCATACCCTGGTTTATCGTCTTTTTTACTTTAAATGGGACCATCATTTACAAAATAAACATTACGCCGTATTGAAGAAGACTTGAAACTAGCTATTGAGACTATAAACCCATTAGGAAAGTTTTTAATCAAGTGAGAAGAAGTTTTTTGTCATTGGCTACATTGCAATTGGACTTCTTTTTGCAGCCACTGGAGTTGCCCCCTGCTGGCCATTAGAAAGAATGCAGGTTTAAGGCACCTAAACCTTGGTTTCACTCTTCAGACTTGGAGATTGCTTCTCGTCTTCGTTTGATTCTAGTGATGCCTGGTTACGCATTCACCTTTCACACGGAGTTGCCCATTACAGCCACAGCGACTCTACTAGAGCAATACAGAGAGTAAAGCATTTTTATAATGGGCCCATCAGTACTATCTGTATGGTATTTACTTCTTGAATCCTCCCTGATGAAATGACCAGCAACTCTTTGTATGGATGGTGATTGTCTTTCTGTAATCGTAAGGCCATCCCCCTTTGCAATGCAGGGAGCCACATAAGCCAACAGATCAAATAATATTATATTTAACATTTGTGCATGTAAAGTATATCAACATAATCAAAAATCTGCCGATGAAAAGTGGATTTCTGTCTGTGATAATCTAAATTTCACTTGTTTTGATACACCAACTCTTAAGGTTACATGTTTCATCTCTCAGAAGCTCAGCCCCAACCCACCTCAACAATAATACTTCTAACATTGCTTTCCCCTTTTCCATCTCCCCTCTTCCCACTCGGAGCTAAGCTGTAACCGCTGCCAACTCCCATCTGTGTCTCTGTTTCTGTCTTTGTTGTTCCCCTCTCCAATATGTGGAATCTTTATTGTGCAGTAGACCCACACACAGTGATATGTTATCCTGCTGCCATGTTGAAGAGCCACTACCTCCTGATACTCTTATGTCTCCTGAAAGGCAGGGGGCTTGTCTGATGACACATTGCATTTCTCTTTCATGTGGGTCCACTGTTTCGGAAAGCATGCAAACAAACAGAAAACCTCACATGTAGCAGTTACAGATGAGAACAGTTATAATGTAATTTAGATTATAACCACATGAGTGTGAATGTCTTCTCTGTGTGCAGTGAAGTCAAACTGGTAACATTTCCACTGGATCATATTTCTTTCTTTTTTTTTTTGAAGATCAATCAAAGGCAACAGAATGAGGCTCTGTCTCCTGACTTTTCAAACAAGCACTAAATTTCTGAAGCATGACCTCCTTCACTCCATGTCTTGATTGAACTCCAAGTGGACTGTTAAATTGTTATTGTCATAACCCATTTCATACAGTACAACAGAACAAAGCAATTTTTAAAGCAGAGGCTGGGTGAAATATTGAGACAGCTCTTTCTATGTCTCAGTGCTCTTTGGCAGATGGTCAGACCATATTAGAAGTTGCACAAACCTTAAGGGTGAGGGTCAACAGGCTCTAGGTTTATGCACTAATCGTGTCAGTGTGCTGCAAGCAGGCTGATGGCAAGTGTGGCTGGAGGCATTGTAAAATATGTTTCAATGGTTGGGGGTGTTGGCAGGAGATGTCACAGTCTGTCTCTGAAATAATAGCTGTTTATTGTTTGTTGGAAGTGTATCAAACTGAAGGTGGGGGGTGTTGGGGTGGTCTGGCCATGCGTTGCATTTTAATGGTATCACAGGTCACAGTTCACTGTCCACTGACAATGTGGCCAAGTGTGACGGCATTGTTCCAGGCACAGTACAGTATATCAGATCATTATGTAATGATTGTTAACAATGCGAGAGCCAGCATGCCTCTGCCGGGCTTTTTCCTGCTGAGCTGTAGAGACAGCCTGTACCTCACGACATTTGAAATGGTCTATAAATTAAATGGCTATAAAAGAAAAGTCAAGGTCTTTCCTGCCACTGCCTCGTATGTGGTGCTCCTACAATCATAAATGATTGTAATGTTGACCATATAATGCCCAAGTCCCCGCTGTCAAACCTTTGTCATACAGAACTTATGGTTGCACTCTGCAGTTGCTGCAAAAAAAGGTCCTGAAACCTCTGCCTCTGGTGTTGGGGTGCTTACTCATTCTCTTAATTGTTAATAACTGTGGATTTCGGATGAATCCAAGAGTACAATTGCAGTTGATAGTACACAGTAGAATGTTTATAATGATGTTGTGCCAAACTAGAAAGAAATCCTGCGCATGACAAAAGATATATTAGATTCACTTCATTTTCTTACTGGGAGGTTATTCAGAGCTGTAATGAATAATGTGCTCGCTCTCTGAGGATGAATTAGTTAAGATTTTCATACAGTAGAAACTGGCAGCCGGGGACTGGTCACAGTGCGCTTTTTGGCATTTCGTAGAGGACTGCCTGGGTGGATCAAAGATAAATTATATACTCAGAGAAGACCTAGAGCCTCTTTACAAGTGCTAACAGTGGTTAGAAGTCAAAAATACAGTCCCACAATTTTCCTGCAAGTTTAAATAGATTCTAGTGTTAGGTGAAGTTATTCACTGTAACTTAATTTTTGTTTACCGTAATCTGTTGATTTGAAAGCATTTTTTAAACAAATGAAACATGCCACTGCAAGTGTGTTGCTGATTACTTTGTCTTTTTAAAGACATTTGGATTCAAATTTTCAACGCCAAAGAAAGACTATGAAAACTAACAAGGTTATTGGCAAAACAATCTCACCAAGTGCACTTGGTAGCTGTTGTGGGGCTTTCAATTGTATCACACAATCTTAGCAGATCCAGTTTGCCACGCTGTCATGTAATTGTAGATGCTCATTTAAAATATTGTATGAGCACTTTAAAGGATTAGTTTGACATTTTGAAAAACACACTTTTGTTTTCTTGCCAAAAGTTAGATGAGAAGATCAGTACCACTCCCATGTCTCTATGGTAAATGTAAAGCCACTACTAACAGCAGGGAGCTTGCCTGGCTTTGCAATAAGTGGATTCTGTTACCTTAGTTTGGACAGAGCCAGGCAGTCGACAGTGTTAATCTCATCAAAATTGAGATTGAACGTTAATTCTCGACAATGCCATGATTTAAAAAAGACATCATTTCAATAAAATTCTAAAATCATTCATGTCCAGTGATTTTGCATAGCGGGTGTGTCATAAGCAAATACACATTTTTATCTAAATTTAAACATGTTTATGTATTAAAATAGACAAAAGACAAAATATGATACATCCTGTTGTAAGTTAAAAAAAAAAAAATGTCTGAGTCGCTGCAGGATCCCTCAGCCAGTCTTAGTGATCACTGAAAGCTAACAGTCCATAACACAACACATCTATAGCCCTGCTGAGAACAAAGCAGGCTTCTAAGTTAGAAACACATCAGAGGCTCATTAACGTTCCAGTGATTGACCAGCTGAACTCTGGTTAACTTCACTACTTTATTATTATTTTCACTGCTTTAAATCCCCCTTTCTCTTCCCAATGTATTCACCAGTCTCACACAGTTGACATCACTGTGATTCCTACAGTGCTTTTATATCCTGTATCCAGTGTAACAGTCATGCAAGACTTAAATGAGATGCTGACATTCTCAAGAAGGAAAATACCTGCCTGGTTTGTTTCAGTCAGTGCTGTGGAATTCTGGTGAAGCACCTACTTTTTCAGTGCGAGGATCATTGAAATTCTGCATTTGATTTCAAAAGTTTCTCCGCCTAGATTTGGACTGCCAGGATTTATAGCAGATTAACTTTGAAAGTGATTTAGCCCTCGGGTTCTGCAGTCGCTACAAGGGCAGAAAAATAACTTTTTCTCATCCCGTCCGTACTGGCTCAAATATTCTTGCATTCACTTAATAATCCAAACATACAATATACAAAATATATTTGTGTGACCCTAATAGTAGCAACTGAGTATATCAGAACTTAATTAGAGGTCTGGGTGTAAAAGAGATGATTGACAATCATCATGTATCATAAATACATGAATGTAGGCATAAATATAGAGGAAAGAGCTCTATACTGTATAGTCATACACATATGCACACAGACACACTACACACACCCAGGAAGCATTTGTGATGCTTCTCCTTCAGTGGTAAAATGTGCGCAGAGGATTTAGTGGGGAGACGCAATATGCTAGCATGAGTTCAAAGCTTAGTGTAATCACATTTTATGTATTTGTGTGTGTGTATATGTGTGTGTATATATATATATATATATATATATATATATATATGAAACATATAAATCATAAAAAAGGAAGGGAGATACTGAATTATCATAACATGCGTCCAACAAATGTACAAAAGGGCCTATCTCCTTTTATCAGTTATCTGGTGGCACGGGGATGCACTGCTGTAATCCACTTGGCATTTGGAGCAATGCATCCTGTCTAATGAGTCGGGGATATCGGAGTGGCAGTATCCTAAAGGGGTTCAGAAACAGCGTTGTAGACAGCAAATTGTTTCTTTGAAGTCCACTGAAAGTGAAGGTTCACAAATTCTAAGAAGTCTGAACTAATTTTTTGCATGGCTTGAATGTAGGGACTGAGATGTGATTGACTGGGTTTGAAATGATGAGAATAGTTTTCTGGTTATAAGTAAGTTATTTACTGCTGTGATTCAATAAATGTACTAATGTTTTTGCATGATTAACCAATTAACTACAAATCATACACATTACAATACTGCTGAATATTTCACTTTGTGTCTGTAAGATAAATACCAACCTTCAGATATCTACTTATTTTATTTTGGCTAATACTGTCACATTATCATATTATAAAATAAATAATTAGGTCAACCACAACAGCTCTTACTTAATTAGAAAAAAACACCTCATCACCACATAGGTACAAATAAATTAATTAACTACCAAACAAGAAACTAAACAAGTCAAATCAATAGAAAAAGAAAACATTTAGCACCTAATAAATGGACAGATAAATAATGAGTCAAAACAAACATAAATACATTAAAGTACTGTACATATATACACACACAAACCCCCACATGCCCAACACTTACCCACATGCTTGGATTGATGCATTTGAAGTATTTTAAACAAGTGTCAAAGTAATGCAATCTGCCATGAAGCACATTTTATCCAGACACTTTGAGATATCTACCATTGTGGGCTCACACACTACATGTATTGAGTGACTGGTGTTTGTGGTCATTGATCGCTACATGTTTGTCAGTTTGACATTTTATGAAAAATATACATTTATTTTTCAAAAAGTGTGGTGACTTTACGATAGCCTCAGTTCCATTCCCGGCCATGGTTGATAAGGTGATGCAAAATGACGCGCTTTGGATCACTGTGTAAAACCTATAAGGGACTGTTGGATGGCACCTAAACGTTAAATATAGATATAGCTCACAGCTGCTTGAGAAGAACCCATAGTAGTTTCTACTGAACAGAAGAACATTTACAAGTTACATTGCCGCTAGTCGCTACCCACTTGCAAATACTTGTGTTATGTGCAATGTGAAGCCAGGCCAAACCAGAGGGATTGTTGCTGTGGTTGATTTCTCCCCTAAATATTTTTATTATTAATATTTTTATATTTTAATATTTTGAATTTGATAATTTGTTCACTATGAAGTTTTTTAGGTAATTAGAATACTTTGTTAATGCAGGCTAGGTTCATTGAGCACCATTTTCAGCAACACCATGCTTCACAAAACACAGTCACACCTGAGAGCTGCCCTGAACAACCACAGTTTTCATCTACTAGCCCCTGAGCAGCCCCACAGGAGCAATTGGGGGTTAAGTGCACTTTAACAGCAGGTAATGAGGTAGCAGCAAGTCACTCTACCAATCACATTCAGATGTATCCTTTGTTGTTGTATAGGAGTTCTTGATTTTGGCAGATTCTTTAATCAAACTAGGTTATAACTAGGCCTCATGTTACAGCCTCCCTTCAAACACTTTAACATATTAACTTGAAGAAGAAGAAAATGTGCCAAGAAATTAAAATGTAATTCATATTCGTAATTATAAAAGAAAAATATATGTCTGGAACCATTAGTATGTCACAGAAATAAGATTTAACAAGAAAAAAAAGTCAGTGAACATGTGCAATCCACCTCTCTTAAACCTACAATAACTGATTTTTTTGGCCACTTGGGTGTAGCAGAACCAAGTTATAAACTCAATATTGACATGCCATCACCCTTTACAAAGCAATCAGTTGCTTATTTACACATCCAGCAGTTACAGAGCAACATGATCATTCATTTCATCTGATGATTTTTGGTCTGATTTTTGGTATCTACCAACTCCTGAAGGAAATATCTGGCTCTTTAGCTGCTAAATGCTCCACTTTGTTCACCAGCTAGTCACTAACTGTGTCTGTCTGCTGATTCTGAACAGGTAGTGTACAGTGGGCTTTTAGCTTCCTGTTGCAGCTGAATTCGATGCTATAGTGCGAGAGCAGTCAGAATGAACCGTAAACATGAGGACGGAGAGCTGAACAATGACCTAAACTTGTTGTAAATCTCTGTAGGCCAAGGGGAGCTGCAGATTTGTTTGATAATTCTCTGTAGGTTCATTACTTTGATGACACCTTTCATTATTTTCAAATTGTCATTTGATACATTGTCGTTTTAAAAATATAAATTATATCCACTTTTGAAAAGATTTTATTTTCAGCTGTTGTCTCACAGTTTTGTATTTTAGTTTGTTTGTTTAAAAGCTTCATGAAGGATGCATTAGTCCAAAAATTAAAGATGAACTTAAGACCCATCATTTTAAAGTTAAGTGTATATTTTCTGCTACAGATTTGAATATACTATTGTGTGAATTTCATCTGAATGTACTAAAAAATCATAACCCCTTGATAATACAAGCAAACATGTTTATACCATGTCCATATCATTGCTGTTTTATTGATCTATGAGTTACTTTTGAACCTTCTTTGTTGGAACACCTCATTGCATATATTTGCATATCCATGTAGGAATAAATTAATTTAACTCCTTACTGCCTTACAGTATTGCATTGATATTAACATCTACATGTTAGACAATATGACAACAATTATATTGACATAAAATATACACAAATGAATGCTAATTCATTAAACTAATTCATTAATTACCTTAGTGAATTAGTCTTTTAGCATAACTGGTCATATTTAATATATCATGGTGATTATAGAAGGGCACTGGGCAGCTCAAGTGCCTCTTATTTGGACGTGATCCAGAATATATGAAAGATGATTAAGGCTGTGCCAGGTTTTGGCCCAGCTTTATGAGGCCTATTCAGATTTGACTCAACAATTTGGACCCAATCTAAGCTACACAAAGCTACCCCCTTTCTGAATATTGCCCTTTAGATGAAAAGAAGAAAGCCATACTTTTTTTTAAAAAGAGCCCTTTTCAACTATTTTCTCATATATACTGTAGCTACTGTTGCTCATTATCTTGTGTGAATAGCACAAACCAGGAAACGTTAATGGAGTCTTCCACTTCCATAGTCATTTTACCCATTTGAATAGTAGGCTGCTTTGAAAGGTGAGCTTGAGTTGCTGTAGTTGATCATGAAAACACTGATCTCTTTCTTTTTTCAGTTTTAAGCAAAGCAACTCAAAATGACCTGATTATAACTTTTCAAGTGTCATTGACCTGGATGTTTCATTCTTTAAGCTATAGCCAGTCAAAGTAATCTCCCTGTATCAGCATTGACCTCTGATTGTTAAAAAGATGGGAGAATATGAGTTGGTCTGTATAGAAACATGAGCTAAATATGATGAGAGTAAATGTGTTTTTCAAACACGGAGCTCACAGGGAAATTAGAGGCTGCACACAAAGCAAAATCCACGCTAGCTGTCAGCAGATACAGCTGCCAGCACAGCTGGGCGTCTGCAGAGGAAGTGCTCTCATAGCAAAAAGACGCTGTACATCCTCTCAGCAAAACATCTGTCACCATGTCATTTTAGATGAATGGCCAGTGATTACACAATGATGGCTTTGTCAGGAGGTGACACCTAATTCTGTGTAGATGACAAGTCTGTTCAAGTTGCCACATTCTTCCAAGAAAAAGAAGTGCTGATGAGATGCATCATGTCAGAATTTGAAATCAATAAAATCTCCGAATAAAAATTTAGCTCTGGTTCAACTCAGTTAAACTCATTATATGTGTTTATTTTAACCAAACAGCCCTTGGAGTAAAGGTGCCCCAAAAACTAAATTCAGATACTAACTCAGGCTCTATTGTGGCACACTTATACTTATTTGCGCTTCCTCAAGAACAGTAAGGAGGCAAATAAAAAGAGCAAAGCCCTCGTCTGCAAAGGGAACATTTTTTTTATTATTATTTTATTTTAATTATTAATTTGGAAAGTCAGCTGTATAACCTTAATTTACATTAACAACAACTAAATAAATTCACTGTACAAACAAACAGTGATGCAGTCTATAGAAATGCTGTACACAAGTTGTAGCAGCCTCCAGACATGTGCATGACCAGTCATTGACCTGTTGTACTAAAAATTTGAAAATACTACATTTGAAGCAGGAAAATTTATGGGGTGCAGGAACTATGATCCAGCAACCAAAAGGTTCCTGTGGTCATGATACAGGAAAAGCTTGAGTTTCTAATAATCTTCCTGGGTTCATGGAAAGGTCCCTGCTGAAAAGATAAAAATGTTTACTCAGTATGGCCAGCTGATATCACAGAATTGTGATTCAAAGAATATCCCGTTCATGACAGCTTTCACACTTCAGGTTCTAAGCACCTTGTTTATAGGAACGTTTTTTTTATAGGAAAAATCCTCTGGCACAAAGGAAGTAATGTCTATTATTCAGCTGCTGCAACAGCTTGTGATAAATAGAAGGACTGGACAGTTATTATGTGCAGCAACAGTGACCATGTTAGAATACGCACAACCTACAGAAACTCATACTTTATCAACAAAACCTCAAAGAAAAAAGATGTGATAGTATTGGCCAGAACATTTAATAGACAAGTGATCTCTGGCAGTGCAGTGACTAAAGAATTTGTGGTTCCTAAGTTGTTGCCAAAAAACAAAGATGGCAGATCAGCACTGTGCTTATGCTTTACTGCAAAGTGATAAAATGCGGTGATAAAAGACAATGGATTCAAACCGGAAAATAGCTGAACAAAACACATAATTTTAAATCCTTTACCTTGTCACTCCAAAAAGTGATTTTAAGACTAATCTTTTTTCCTCCCATCAAAGTTTATTCGTGACCTTGGAAACAATAGTTAAACAAAACTATTGTTTGACCCTAACAAACAATTGGAAATTAGAATGAATCCTCTGCATGAAACAAAATGAAAGAAATGATTGTTAGGATGTGACTGTGTACTGATTAATAGAGTTTTGGACCCTGTGGAGTGGAGACTGCTCCAACATGCATTAGGCAAAAAACAAGCACACTGAACAGGTTGTCATTTGTTCTGGAAATCAACTATAAACAATCAAGCATGTATCCCGCCTTGTATTGTGAATGAATTACCAGCACAGGTCTGTTATCACTGTTGTAATTAAGAACTTTGCATGGTCTGGAAGGGAATTAAAGCGTTTTGGGATCATTGCTTTGAGTGAGCTAAGATGGGCTTTTGATAATGGCTTCATTCTTAAAAGGGGAATTAAAATAAAAACTTTACAGCCAATATACGGTTCAATTTTAATTTATTATTTATAGCCTACATACTGTACCTGCACAGTTTATAGCGCAAGGTTATGAAGCCTGTGTTTGGAAATATAAGATCTGTAAAATATAAAAAACTATCTCCCTATAACGTACAGTATATGTCAAATATCAGATTATCGTCTTTTCTGAAACTATAGAGGGAACACTCACACTTTTGCCTATGCTGTTGACCAGCTTGTAGTTTCATAGTAGATATCTGGGGTTGAGTGTTTTCCCCAGGGGGAATCTCAGCAGTGTTTTCTGAAGGAAGAGATTTTTGTCCCTTCATTTTACAAACCCAGTTCCTCCGAGTTTATATGGGCTTCATATAAACTTACAACCTTACATTCACCAGCCAGCTTCTCTAACCTCTAGGCAAGTGCTTCCCCCTTTTTATGAACCGACTTTGCCATTTATTAACTTACTCACTGATTGCAAGTCTTGCAGAAAGAAATGTAGTGTGGTCTGTTTGCGTTATTTGAGTTTTTTTACTCCTCCAGAACCTCCAAAAATCAGTAGTGAAATGCTTTTTTCGCCCCATGCAAAACATTCTCAGTAGGCTCGATCCTTTTCAAACTAGTGTTTAATTTCCACGCACATCATAAACGCGTGGACTACAAAGGCAGCTGACGTTTCCTTGATGTACCAAAATAATAGCAAAGCAGTTGTAAGATGTAAGAAATTCTTGAAAACGATTCATACAGACACCATGCAAGGACATAACATGAATGCTGTATTATGAGATCCTCATTAAGGCATGTATGACATTCAAAGTCATCTCTCTGTTCCTTTATTGTAAGGAACTGCTCCATCTGAGAGATTGGCACAACGTTTTCTGCATAAGGGAAGAACAAGGACCAAATGGAAGCACTACCCTAGGGGGAAGTGTGTCGCTTGTGGTTTTGGACGTGCTTTGAACTTGAAGGAGTCCTTTATCAGTATACAGTGCTGCTGGGGATGTGAGTATGAGAAGTGCCATGATAACTCTGCCAAATAAGACATGCTGTGGCAGGGTGCTTGGGCAGCAAACACACAGCAGATGCTCCAGTGTTCTCCAGATATCTCTGAGACAAACTGTGGTACTCCAACCAAATTGATCTGTACATAGAAATACCGCTGAGCGTGCTTAAAGAGATCTGCCTACAGGAGGTCAGAGATGTGTCAGCTGAAGCATATGTGAGAGTGGGGGTGGGGTGGCAGAGCAGTTTATCTGCTGACTTCAAGTTCCCCTCCAGTGACCTCGCTGACAATTTGAATAATTTCAAACAAGCCTCCCTAGGAAATCACTGGTTTACAGAGCAAACTGGGAGCACCAGTGCATCCTTGCTAGTTGAAACAGGCCCTTGTGCCACTATCTCAATCCAATTTTTCAGCTGCTTAATTTTGACTGCAACTGGTGATGATACAAAATTTTGCTGTAGGGAACAACCAGAGGAGCTTCGAAACTGTACTGATTCAGAACTTCTGTACTTCTGAAAACCTGAATCATCATGCATCATGAGCAAATTTCATTTAATCAACAATAAAGTAAAATGTTAGCTGTCTGACTAACTTTATCTTGAACAATCTTGGTGTAGGTATAAAGATACTCTTGTAAGTGAATTTGAGTAGTTGTTTGTGTTTACATGTCACTAAACATTTGGTACAGAATTTAAGGCATTAAACAAGACCAGGCCCTTTCCTTGTTGATAACAATGCAGATATAAAAAACAAATGGTTTAAAGGTTATCCTTTCAAGTACTCCAGCATTAAAAACAAAACAAACAGAAACTTTCTACTTTGCAGGCAGTCGTACCTACAGGCAACTGGTGAATGCACAATTTAATGTATTATTTAATATTCTGTATTCTTTACATAGACACTGTTATCCAAATCAAAAGAAAGGAGTTTTATAGACAATAGAGAAGAATTTTCTAAAATGGTTTGGAGAAATGCAAAGCTAGTATGCACCGGCTAAAATATGAATTATTGTATCATTATATAGTTGTCACCACATTTCACCTGATACTTTATTCAGTATCTATAACTATGGTAGGCTAACATAATATATATTAAGTATATTTAGTATATTAGTATATCTACAGTGTATTTTACACTGTAGATATACACTCACCTAAAGGATTATTAGGAACACCACACTAATACTGTGTTTGACCCCCTTTCGCCTTCAGAACTGCCTTAATTCTACGTGGCATTGATTCAACAAGGTGCTGAAAGCATTCTTTAGAAATGTTGGCCCATATTGATAGGATAGCATCTTGCAGTTGATGGAGATTTGTGGGATGCACATCCAGGGCACGAAGCTCCCGTTCCACCACATCCCAAAGATGCTCTATTGGGTTGAGATCTGGTGACTGTGGGGGCCATTTTAGTAACGTGAACTCATTGTCATGTTCAAGAAACCAATTTGAAATGATTCGAGCTTTGTGACATGGTGCATTATCCTGCTGGAAGTAGCCATCAGAGGATGGGTACATGGTGGCCATAAAGGGATGGACATGGTCAGAAACAATGCTCAGGTAGGCCGTGGCATTTAAACGATGCCCAATTGGCACTAAGGGGCCTAAAGTGTGCCAAGAAAACATCCCCCACACCATTACACCACCACCACCAGCCTGCACAGTGGTAACAAGGCATGATGGATCCATGTTCTCATTCTGTTTACGCCAAATTCTGACTCTA
>NC_060168.1:27644788-27658077 GCF_021292245.1 Micropterus dolomieu | reverse complement strand
TGCTGAGTGGTCCAAAGTTATGTTCTCTGATGAAAGTAAATTTTGCATTTCCTTTGGAAATCAAGGTCCCAGAGTCTGGAGGAAGAGAGGAGAGGCAGAGAATCCACGTTGCTTGAAGTCCAGTGTAAAGTTTCCACAGTCAGTGATGGTTTGGGGTGCCATGTCATCTGCTGGTGTTGGTCCACTATGTTTTCTGAGGTCCAAGGTCAACGCAGCCGTCTACAAGGAAGTTTTAGAGCACTTCATGCTTCCTGCTGCTGACCAACTTTATGGAGATGCAGATTTCACTTTCCAACAGGACTTGGCACCTGCACACAGTGCCAAAGCTACCAGTACCTGGTTTAAGGACCATGGTATCCCTGTTCTTAATTGGCCAGCAAACTCGCCTGACCTTAACCCTATAGAAAATCTATGGGATATTGTGAAGAGGAAGATGCGATACGCCAGACCCAACAATGCAGAAGAGCCGAAGGCCACTGTCAGAGCAACCTGGGCTCTCATAACACCTGAGCAGTGCCACAGACTGATCGACTCCATGCCACGCTGCATTGCTGCAGTAATTCAGGCAAAAGGAGACCCAACTAAGTATTGAGTGCTGTACATGCTCATACTTTTCATGTTCATACTTCAGTTGGCCAACATTTCTAAAAATCCTTTTTTTGTATTGGTCTTAAGTAATATTCTAATTTTCAGAGATACTGAATTTGGGATTTTAATTAGTTGTCAGTTTTAATCACAATTAAATGAAATAAACATTTGAAATATATCAGTCTGTGTGTAATGAATGAATATAATATCCAAGTTTCACTTTTTAAATGGAATTACTGAAAAAAATCAACTTATTTATGATATTCTAATTATATGACCAGCACCTGTACACCTTGTCTTGCCACAGCAAGTTCTGTATCAGTTCGTAACAGCTGCAGTGTAGTTGGAATAAATATGTTTCAGTTGATGGTACAAGAGGTTTTGTGCTATATATAGTCTGAAATATAGATTTGAGTGAAGGTTTTGTGCTTTTGAGCATCTTTGTTAATGTAAATGCCCTTTAACATCAGTAGTAGTAGGTACTTAATGTTCTGCTGTGATTTCATCTTACTTGCAGCCTGGTTTGATGAACTTTTGTGGAATGGACAAAATTCCTTTAGTTGCTCATGAGGTGCAACCACAAGCCTTGTGAAAGGTTTTTATGAAGCTTTGGATGATACATTTAGCTAATTACTATTTATTGAGCCCGGTTGAGTAGTGAACATGTGAACACATCAAATGCCAACACCAAAACTGAAGGATAACATCTTTTGGTCCCTTTTGTGTTTCTCTCTTATCCCTAGTGCCTGTAGGTTTCCCTATTAGGCCGCCTTTAGCTGGCCTTAACCTAGAACAACAAATCTATCAGATTTTTATTCTCCAATGCTACGTCATATTGGAATCTTTTACTATCGATGAGTTGTACCCTAATCTGTGGAGCCAGTAAGTTCTTTCATTCTTTAAAACTCCACCTTGCCAGATTCCAGAGAACACTGATATCTAGCTGTTGTCTCTGTATCGAGGACCGTTAAATGTGAGAAATAACTAGAGCTGGCAGGTCAGTGAACACTTGACCTGTCTTAACTTTCCCTGTTACATCAATTAAGCCCACTAAGATATATCTGATCAACTGCTCCCAGATGTTCAAGGCAGCACATTTCTGCCTTATTGGTGTTATTGCTAGCAAACAAAATTCTACCTGCCTCTGAACTTGCAAAATAATTTTTATAGACAGTTGTCAATAACCAGAGTGGTCTGCAGGGGCCAACGGGTTTAGATTTTTTTTTTTTTACACTTACAGTGTGAGTGTGGCTTGACGATTTGTTGTCATTTTATAAACAACTGATTACTTTGGAAAGTAAATGATATATTCATTTATAATAAATACAACCATTAGTTGCAGCTGTAGTTGGCACCATCATTCTCAACCAGCTTCATCTACAGGTGTGGTACAGGGCAGTGCGGATGCATTGGTGCGCCTTGGTCTTCTTGCTGTTTGACAGATTTATCTCATCTGTCAACCTGTCACCTTTCTAATGTCTTCTCTGTCTCCTCTAAACAAGAGTCAATGTCAGGCAAAAGGTGATCCTGCTGCCTAACTTGTCTGCCACTAAGTGTTTGAAAGGGCCGCTAAATGGACATCTCCCCATTTTTCTTCACCAGGGAAGGTCGAAGCAGTAATTGTAGAGGGTGCATTACCATAAAGGGCGGCCCCAGCTGTCTGCTGTGATTCACTTTAATGCGCCATGTTCTGTAAGCTGAGAGGGGAGATCTCACTTTGGCTAGTTTTCAGCAAACTCATTTCCAGCCCCAATAACGAGAAGGCAAGCTAGCTGTAGAGAAAATCATAAATAATTCAACCATCACCCCGTACATTGGAGGCTTCTCATTATTACGCAACTGAGGTCAATTTAGTATTAAAACTTCAATTTTACAAGCTACGTCACCATCAACATTTTGAATGGACATCTAGCAAGTTAAAATGAGAGGACACATGAGCAGCTGAACATAGTACAGTGATCCGGTTAATATTTGCAAAAGATGCCCCCTACACCCCCATCTTTCACCTAATGTGTGCTGCAACCCTGAAAAGGATGAGCAGTTTTGAAAATGGATGAAATTATATTCCAACATTTAGCGTGGAGGAGAAAACAAAAAAATAATTGTAGATCGAGAGATTGCAGCACCCTATAAACTAACTGAATGTCAGCATGGAAGACACAAAGACAGACAAATGCCAGCCGTTTTCCAGGATGCTCTGTAATTGGAATCCCAGAACAAGCGTGTGCCACACTAACCAAGCTTGTCATGCAGGCTGCAGCAAGACCTTGGGCTGCCGGTGAAATGCAATTTTACGAAATAAATACTGATATAGCCATATGAAATACCTGATGGAACTTTTTGAGATAATCTTACCTTCCTCATTGCATGTGTCAGCAGTGGCAACAGTGCTATAAAGGATTACTTGTGCTGGTACGGTGTACAAACGAGAGTCTCCAACTTTAAGTATTATGTTTACAGACCACGTTCAATGCAGCATAAACTAATTAACATAAACAAATGACAAGTTAGTTTATGTTCTGCTGATATTGGGTTAAGATTCTTGTCCAGAATTCAAGAAAACATTGTTTTAATCTAGGTTTCTTATATACAGGGTTGTTACAGACATTTTAAAATATAATACAAATACATTACTTCATTCTTAACCAATAATAATAATCTTTATTTGTAGAGCACTTTTCAAAAACAAGTTACAAAATGCTTTAACAAGTGTAAAGACAATAATACCCAAAAGACAATAATACAAAAACAATACAAGATAAAAGTAAGAAAACATTGAAAAGACTAAAATACACGTTTAAGATAAATATAAAATAAGTAAAATAAAATAAAAGGGATAAAATAAAGTCAAATAAGATCGGGAAAGGCTCTCCTATAAAAGTATGTTTTAAGAAGGGACTTAAAAGAGTTCACTGACTCAGCTGACCTGATTCCTCGGGCAGGCTGTTCCAGAGCCTCGGGGCCCTGACTGCAAACGCTCTGTCCCCTTTAGTTTTCAATTGAGTCTCTGGAACAGACAACAGACCTCTGCCCGAGGATCTCAAGGTACGTGCTGGTGCGAATGGGACTAAAAGGTCAGAAATATAACAAGGCGAGAGGCCCTGAAGAGCTTTAAAAGTGATGAATACATTTTTAAAGTCAATTCCAAAACACACTGGGAGCCAGTGTAATGAAGCTAAAATAGGGGCGATGTGGTCATATTTCTTTGTTTGGGTTAAAAGCCTGGCAGATGAGTTCTGGACAGTCTGGAGTCGATCAGGAGATTTTTGGGTTAAACAAGTGAAAAGGCTGTTGCAATAATCCAGACGTGATGAGATGAAGGCATGTAAAATGGTCTCTGTGTCCTTAAAAATTAACATAGATCGAATTTTTGCTATATTTCTAAGTTGATAAAAACATGATTGAACAAGCTTTGTGGTGTGCTGCTCGAAATTTAAATTACTATCAAACCAAACACCAAGGTTCTTTGCCACAGACTTAATGTGATTTACTAGGGAACCAGCAGATGGCAGTATTTCTTTTGCCATCTGCTGGGACCTGATGACCAGGATTTCTGTTTTGTCTGAGTTCAGCTGGAGGAAATTATTTGACATCCATTTTTTAACTTCACAAAGGCAGTCGGTAAGTGAACTCAGCATTCCAGGGTCTGACTGGCAATACAACATGCAATTAAAGCTGCAAGCAGCTTTGGGCGGGCCCTCCCACGTGCAGCGCGTCGGGGCGTGAGGTGGCCGTGTTGGATATTCTGGAGCTCTGCTGGTGCGGCTGTGAATTTTCTACGCGCTTCGGACGCTGCACGAAGGTGTTATACATGACTTCCTGTGTCCCCTTTGTGGCGCTACATAGTACTTGCCGCTATGAATATAAATGAATTTTGGCATGTAGATGTGTTAGGGGCGGGACAGTTATCATGCATGTAAATGTTTGTGCAGATGTGAGCATGTACACTGAAGTTACAACAACTTCCTGTGTCATGGCGGAGAGTTGATCTTTGACGCCACGGACACGCCCATTGACGAAAACTCACAGATAGCACAACTTTTCATCATCAATGCCTTTAGAAGGCACAGCACAAATTTGAAATCGATCTGCCTAAATCCCTAGGAGGAGTTCGTTAAAATACGGAGTGTGTAAATCATCCAAAAATATCCCTATAATTCAAAATGGCCGACTTCCTGTTGGGTTTAGGGCATCGCTCCAAGAGGCTTTTTGGTATGTCTGGACATGATACATGTGCCACAGAAATTTCATATATGTAGGTCAAACGTGCGTCGGGGGCTGCTTCTTTAAAGGTCACTTCCTGTTGCCAGCAGGTGGTGCTATGACTGTGAGTGAATGTCGGCATGTACATGTGTTCAGGGTGGGACTCTCATCCTACATGTAAGGTTTGGTGCAGATGTGAGCATGTACACTGAAGTTATAATAACTTCCTGTTTCATGGCGAATCATCGACGCGTTCGTTAAAGTACAGAGTGTGTAAATCATCCAAAAATGGCCATAAAATTCAAAATGGCCGACTTCCTGTTGAGTTTAGGATATGGGTTCTTGAGGCTTTTTTGTGCCTCTGGACATGATACATGTCCCCAGAAAATTTCGTGCATGTAGGTTGAACGTGGACGAGGGGCTAATTTTTTCCAATTTTCTAGGTGGTGCTAGCGAGTCATTTTGCCACGCCCATGCGCGAAACCCATAAAATACGAAATTTTTCACCACTTCTGACATGTGTGCAAAGTTTGGTGAGTTTTCGAGTATGTTTAGGCCCCCAAAATTGAGCTTACTTTGCAGAAAAAAGGGGGAAAAAAACTCCTTACAGTTTCAATAGGGACCTCGCACAGTTCATGCTCGGGCCCTAAAAATAATAATCTCTTCAGTTTCAATAGGAAAAAAAAAACTCCACCTAGTTGTCATTTCGACCCAAAATATGTGAAAATAGTGCCCAGCTGGATAAAACACCAATACAACATGTACCAGGGTGCGATTTGTGTAAAAAAACAGAGTGGGGGGATGAAAATACCACCGCTGTGGGTTCGGGCATGCTCAAAGGTGTAACACGGACACTGGGCTTCTTGTCATAACAGAAACAGATCGTCAGATTGTGAAGTTTATTGCAGCTTCAGTAATATCGGCTGCCTTCCCTTTGGCTCACAGCTCCGCTGTTCACTGGAGCAAATGTGTTGTGAGTGTTGATAGGCTATTATTCGCGACTTGTAACCAATCACACACTGCCGTGGGCGGGACATTAGGCAAGTCTCCAGCCTGGTGAAGACCCATAGAAAGAGAGACGCACTGGATCAGTAGCACATTTTCTAATTAATTTAACCCTATCAAAACTACGGATCGATTCGAACCGTGCGTTTTGTGACAAGTTGCATCACTATTGAAGTAGATCACTCAGAGGGGAGGATAAATTTTGTCCCCACCGGGGATAAAAATTATTCAGCAGAGGTAGGGATATACAAACCAGAAGGGGGGAAATCCCACGCATCCCCCCCTGCAAATTGCGCCCTGCATATACCAAGAAATTGTTTTAATACTGCAGAGTTTAGGATTTTTTCAGCAGCACTGTTGTCAATAAGTATGTGATGCTCATCAGAATAACTAAAAAGTTAATTGTTTTCCCGAGGTTCCTCCAAGAAAATTTTACATTTCCCCCCCCGAAAAATGCAATTTCACATTATTTTGGACCATTATTATGACCATACATGTGTACAGAAAGTTGAAAAAGCTAGAGCAAATAACAAATAAACACACACAAAGCTTAAAGACAAAAAGAAGTCCACCGGGGTGAATCATTAGGTCTGGGAAGAGACAGGTAGTTCGTTTTTATTTTACTTTCATGGCACAACACCCAAGCTGTTTTGTGCCTCACTACCTAAGCCTTCAAATCGCAGGGAAAACCCTGTTAATATGACCTAATGTTTTCCTTTTGTGTCTTAATTTACCTAATTTACAGATTTTCACATTTTCTGTTGAAATTAATATAAAAAATAAGCAATGTGTTAGAACCAGCATATTTATGAACTCCCTTCTGTAGAATTACCAAGCATTTCATTAAGTACATTAAACTCCAGAAGAAACGTCTCCTCATTAGCTTAAAAGGTGACTAATTTGCATCCCTTATTTGCTTTACTAACCTCAGCTCCTCCTTAGTCACCACCATCCTTTGTTTTCCTAACCTTTTTTCCTTTGTTTTTCAGACTCAACTGAAAATTGAGATATAATTTAACTATCAGAATGTACAGTATGTATTGAGTATGAGTTCTACACCAGTATAGTCTAAGCTTGTACCTGAAGTTCTTAACACTGACAAGTAGGTAGTAATGACATGCAGCTAATTAATGTTACTTCCTATAAGTTTAGCTAATGTTACACAGTAGCCAAAAACTGTTCTGTTAGCTTTCTTGCTCAGCTTCCAGACTGTAGTCTGGAGGTGCAACGCTCAGTGAATACAGATGAAACACTGACACCCTGGATTTATGTTTAAAATTTTAAAGTACCTATAATTCTTAGTGGGCCAGATTTAGTTTAAAATTGGAAAATTGACACACAAAGTAACCTGAAACAGAGCAGACTTCTTCATGCATGTAAATATGGCCACTGGAAAAAGGATTTCCCCCCAGACAGGCTGCAATATCAGTCTTACATAACAATAAATAATAAATAAATAATTGACTATTCCCATTAGTATGGTTCAGTTTTTCAGGTTTGAACTCTGCACAAGAGCAAACATCTTGTTTTTTTTGCCTCGCACCAATGTTTATGTTCCCCTAATCTATGTCTTCTCCTATTCTTTCATATACTGACATAATTCATTTGTATGCATAGCATCTGCCTTACCCCTACCAGACCCAAGCCCATAGCAGAAGTACATTTGAATAATTCAGAGGCTGCAAACACCAAACTCTAAATTGTATATTAATTTAAAAATTACACACCACCCCCTGGGCCCGGGTTACACTTTTAATAATCGTCACAGCTGTACAGAGGATCGGTGAATGCTGCGTTGCACTGCACTTTTCTCAGACACAATTATTGGAAGACTCCCTGTTGTTCCATCTAACCTTTCACTGTTTTGCCACAATTTAATTTGTAATAGCTTTCATACAGTAAGTCTTAATCAAGTTACTGTAGTTTCACGGGAGTGTGCAGTGTTTTTTCTAAGCAGAGAGAAGTTTTTAAAGAGAGGCTGTGGGACTGCATTGTACCATCTGCTTATGAGCACTACTGAAAGGCTTAGATGAGTTGCAGAGTTTAAAAAAAGGCCTATAGGATTTTCATGTTGAATTCCCACAGGACTTTCTGGCTAGCTTTACAGGCCACTTATGCTCCTTGACCCACTAAGCCATCAGTGGACAGTTGTGTGTGGCCTAAATACTGTACGGTACAACTCTGTCACCTCCTCAGGGGAGAAAGCCAGCTATACCTTTCATGGTCACACTGCACTTGAAAGAGCATTAGGCTGTGTTTGCACTGCAGGTCTTCATTCTCAGCTTTAAATTGTTGCTCATATCTATTTTTTGTGGATGAGCGTCCAAATCCTTCGATATAGCTCATAAGTTAACCTTAAGGCAATGTGACCTGACAGCGATGTCAAAACACACCCACGAAAAGATTAACATGAGATTACATTAGGTTTACGTTCTCCACTTCTCTTAAGCTGATCATTCCCTTACCATGAAAAGCTTCTGGTGGCCTAAAATGGCAAACCATAATTTATGCACAGCATGATACTATGTATCTTGTGATACAGTTGATGAATTTGTGTCTTTAGGATGCTAATGTCTTGAGGTGTTCAAACTGAAAGTTTAAGAGATAAGGTGCAATAAAATAAATAAATTGGCACTACTATCATACAGCATTGAATGAACTTTTAAAGATGCTTGGAAAACATGGACTTTATAGTAAACTAGCGCTTTAAACTAGAATATATACTTATTCTTGAAAATGAGTGGTAATTACAGTGTTATAGCAGTTTGTTAATTTTATTGGTGACCACTTAGTGACGCATTAAACCCCCAAAATGTTTATACACAAGTACAAATCCTACGGATCATGACTTTATTGTATTAGTATATCTTAAAGCAGCTATAACAGATATTTACAGTAACAGTCAGGGGTGAAAATTTACTTTTTGGTTTACCTGCCAATGGGACTTGTAGAAGGAAAATTACACCGGCCTTACAATTTCTTTACCGGCCAAAATAACAGATTTCCTTTTTGTGTCTCGCATACATTTGTTTGTTTATTTTTGAGATAATAAGGAATTATCTTGAAAACAAACTTAAAGAAGAGGCTACAGTGAAAACTGAAGCAAAATTATATTATTGCTATTAAATGTACTTGAGACATAACAGTAAAATGTTTTCTCAACCTACAAGATGCTTATAAATCATTCAACTTAAATCTCATCACTGCTCACTCATAATCATGCTTTATCATTCAATTTATACCTCCTCATCAGATTGCTCACTTTCTACAATCACCCTCTTTGTACAGTCCAGGAAGTGTGGCCTCCAGGGGCCGTATTAGGGAAACTTCCTAACCGGCAGGTCCTATCCTAACTGCTTAGTAACCGTGGCAATAAGGGTTACTAACCCAACCTTAGGATAACTGTTCAGCTGTCCGAACTTTTACTTTTCCACCAGGTAGTGTTTGCTAACTCGTTTAGACTTATATTCTTTTTGACAGAATCAACGCTTCGCTGGATGCTGGATATGCGGCAGTGACTGTCTGCTATTTAAGCCCACTGTCTATCTTTAATCTGCCCAGATAAGCGTTACGTGAATTTGGATTTCTCGACGGAGGTTACCAACACCTCTAAGTCATCTGACTTGAAGTTCAATGATAGTTGTTGTTTCTGCTCCATTTTCAGTTTATGTTTCATTAAAAAACTACCAAAAAACAGTTAGCTTGGTGAGATGAGAAAAGTGTCATTGGTCGCTAGGTAACAGACATAAAAGTTGATAACGGATGTCGGATCAAGTATTTAGGATTTCCTAACCTGAGATAAGATAGGATGAAGTAAGATAAGTTAGTCCTAAAGTTAGTTAGGATTTGCTTCTGTAATACCAAATAGGGAAAAATCCTATCTTAGACTCTTCCTATCTTTACTTAAGACTTAAGATAGTAACTTTCTGTAATACGGCCCCTAGTTCTGACAGAGTCCTGGTGCCACAGTAACACAGCTTTTGTGGGATCAACATTTTTAATACAGTCTAAGGATCATACCCCTTGATCTGTGAGGAGGACAGCTGGAACATTAGAAGGTCTGACAGTGTGTCAGACACTAGACTGGGCCGCCAACTTTAGATTTTTATGTTGTGCTTCAGCCTCCTTTTCGTCCTACATTTTTCGTTTTGTTGGTTTGGTTACTGCACTTGGTCAATGTCGCCACATCACACTGGTAGCTAGCTAAATGCTAAAAACACTCCAAGCACAACTTTAATAGCTCCAATAAACATGTGGCTCTCTGTCTTCTTTACCTTGCTGTCATCTTCTCACAAATTCCCTTTCTTACACCTGAAATCCACCACGAGCTCTCTCCTGAGTTACGTGCATGCTATTTGTGTTCGTGCCGACATCGAGGAGAGAGAGAGAGATAGGTAGTGAGTTGTGTGGCAGTTGCAATACAGCACCTGAAACCATAATGAAAAGAACAGAAAGTTATGAGCACTTGTCATAATTCTGGAGAAATGGGAAACGGGAGTCTCCCTTGAAAACCTCTGTGGCTCCTGGTCAGTGGTGGAAGAAGTACTCTATTTTCATACTTAAGTAAAAGTACAGATACCACATGAAAATATTTCTAGTAAAAGTAAAAGTCATCCAGTATAAAAAGTAAAAGTACTACACATCAAAATCTATTGATCTTACAAAATGCAATCTATCTTCAAGACAGGTTTGAATACAGCAATGTAAGTTATAGTGAATCACAATAAGGAAAACTGAGTCACAAGAGGATCATGTTAAGATGAGACAAAGAGGCGGAAACCTAAACTAAGTGAAACACTTTTCACCATCTTAACAATCTCACCAAAAATCCACACGTTAACTTCAGCACCTCTCATAAAGTGCTGCTCTCAGTCCCAAACAGAGCAAGGCTGGCTTCAGTTTTCAGATGTTTATATTGCAAAACTCTACCAGCTACGTTACCACTCTGTCACAAACTGGCAACGCCTCACACAGCAAAAACAGAAACAGTCTGCTGCACAGTCACACCTGACACCACAATGCTCTCACTACAATCCTCCCTCTGTAAGAAGCCTGAATAGAAACCTCTTCTAGAAAAATCCAGTACTGGTTTGAACAGACCTCTGGGCACAACTCAGACCTAATGAAGTTTCATAAGACTGGGGGCCAATCACTATTCCATCAGGGTCCGAGCTGCTTGTATCTGAAGCTGGCTGTACATCTCTAACTGTGCTCAGACTGGCTGAGGCTGGATGTGTTTCACCTCGGACCTGCTAAAGAATTCTGGACTGGGTCTGTGCTTGTACTGGCTGAGGCTGGATGTGGATCAGCTGTGCTTATACTGGCTGACTGGCTGGAGTCTGTTCCTGTACTGGCTGATGATCCAGCATTTACTCTACCGACAAACATAAGCTGTAAATTATAGATATTTTCTATATATTAATGTTATCAGCTGCAACAGGCCCATTCAAACAGGCTCCTCCAGGTTTCCTTCAATACATTTCAAATATAAAATGACTGTGCTGAATATGTGCTGCTTATTATTTACTGAGATGTGGATCCATATTGCCTAGTCTGTCCAGCTAATCAACATTTTAATATTCAATGTGAATTCACTGCTTCCCATTATGGGTGGGCGATACTACGATATTTGATTGTGAACGATTAAAATGTCTTCACGATCTGCCTTTTCAGAGAGATTGTTACTATCCTGCTACAGTGCACAATCTATCAGTTTTAGTTCTATGGCTACTCACGCAGTTGACAGCTCTGTCAACATCGCAAGTCAGCTGCCTGCGTCCTCCACGGTCTAAAAAGGCAACACTAGCTGTTGGGCGTCATAAAATTAACATTAAAGTTTCCCATGTCCCCCGGCTGCTCTCTCAACTTTGCGGAGGTTGCTGATGAACAGAAAGTGTTACTTGTTGCTAAAGTAACCGCTGACCACGGCTAACTATCTGCTGTTATATTATTAGCTCAGGTAGCCTAGTAGTCATCTGAATCAACCCGGACTGGGAGCTCGTAGCACCAGGTGAGTGTATCGTGTCTAACGTTACACTTCTACTCAAGCACTGGAGTTTTTCAGGCCAGGATAACGTCAGAGAGCGGCGCCCCACAACTGGAGCCGAGCGAGCGGTCAACAAAACTGTGCTCAGCAGCCTCACAGTGAACACGGCATAAACAGGACCGAACACCGAGACCAACAGGGAATATAGTTCCGAGGCGATTTATAGAGTTTATTGATGGACATACCGCTAACCGCTAGTTGCTTGGTTAACAGTGCTGCTAGCTGTCCTTTATTAGCTGAGTCAAACCCGGCAAGAACCACCTCTTTTGGCTTCGGAGGCTGTGTTCAGTCCCGTTCCGGCCGCAGTGTTTATTCATTCTCTCCTCTTTACCGCCAGACTCCTATCCACCAATTCCCACCCCTTAAAAATCTACGCCGATCAAACACAAGTAACATGAAATAAACAAACAACAACCACTGAACCCCACTAATCTGTGTGTTACACGATTTTAGATCCCAGGGTACAGCAGGAACCAATTTAAGTGTGACACACAACAAACACGAATGCCGAGCTGCTTTTAGTTAGTGTCAAATACATATTATATGACGATATCATGCCAAGTTTCCAACATTTAGCTGACAAACGGAAAATCTACCTGCATTTGGCGCTTGGCAGGTGTTAATGTCCTCTAGTAGCAGTGTATGAAATGAGAAACAAAGTGACGATGTGAAAGGGGTCGCAAGACATGATGAATCTAAAAAGAATTATCACCCAGATCCCCTCAGCTTTACAGACCTTTATAGTGAGTTTCAGCTCATTGTGTTCTGGACGTAACTTTAGTGTTATGTTCAAGCTCAGTGCACAGGCTTTCAGTGAAAAAGTAAAAAAAAAACTGCCATCATAGAATAGTTAGTGACTTCGCTGGTGAACAACGTGAGGCATTTAGCTGCTTACAGTTTTTCTCAAATGCTAAAACACAAAAGCCAATCCTCTAAACCAAATGACCAGTTGTCTAAACACATTTACTAAATCTAGCCATCATTTTCCAATATCATAAACACATTTCACATGAAGACACAATTCACAAAACACAATCCTCCGTTCACATAAATCTTAACACATTTTTCCTTGCTAAAACACAAGTTGCAAAAGAACTCTGCTCATATTCTCAAATGAAAGCTCATGTGATGCAAAATGCTTGCCACAGTCAGCAATATTTGAACAAAATGAACACATCTGGCGTCATTCATTACACACAACGACTCAAAATTGAAAACACCTGTTGCTAATGCTGTGACCACATGTATAAAAGCAAGTTCAGAGTGCACAGTTTGCTGAAGATTCCAAACAAACACAATGGATGAAGGCAGAGTCAGGGGAAGAGGTAATCGAGTCAGAGGAGGGAGAAGAGCAGGCCAGGGAGGAAGAGGAGCAGGCCAGGGAGGAAGAGGAGGAGGCCAAGGAAGAAGAGGAGGAGGCCAACAAGGGAGAGGAGAAGGTCCAGGA
>NC_060168.1:27624914-27644688 GCF_021292245.1 Micropterus dolomieu | reverse complement strand
TGTGCGGCCATGGGTTTGGAGGGGCTTGTCCACCGGCAGGCTGTCCTTGGGTCTTACAACACCCAACGTCTCCTAACCTTCCTAGAGGAGCTAAAAGATATCCTCCTGGACCGCCAACAACACCATCCTGGGCCCGAACATCCCATTTATGTGATCATTTGGGACAATGTACGCTTCCACAGAACAAACCAAATCAGAGAGTGGTTCACCACCAACAGTAACCACTTTTTAAACGTCTGTCTGCCACCCTACTCCCCTTTCCTGAACCCTATAGAGGAGTTCTTCTCATCGTGGAGATGGAAGGTTTATGACAGACAACCATACACTAGAGAGAACCTCCTAAGGGCAATGGAGCTGGCGTGTGTTGACATCCCAGTGGAGAACTTCCAAGGATGGATCCGCCATTCCAGGGCGTTTTTCCCACGGTGCCTGGCAAGAGACAATATAGCCTGCGATGTGGATGAGGTGATGTGGCCCGATGCAGCTCAGCAACATGATGCCGCACAGTGATTGTGGTGTAAATAAAATAAATAAAAAAAACTTCACACCCTGATCATGTTTTCAAGAGTACTGTTGTGTGCAATAGATTCTGTTTTTGCATTGAGTTGTGTTACAGTAGTGTACAGAATTTACTATAGATTTATACTCTTCATATGAAACTCACAAATCTAAATGCCCAATCCTCTGCAGAGATCTAAGAAGATCCATTATTGTAAAGTTTCTAAAAATATGCATTGGTAGTTATGAAACAAAGAACCTTCTCACAAATTGAGCATTGTGTTTTCAATTCTTTTGCTGTAGTGTGTAATGATGTGTATAGTGTTTACATTTTTGAAAGCTTCGAGCTGCTCTTTTGGTGTGAAAGTTTGAGTTTTGAAGGGAGAAGGTGTGGTTGTGTTTATGTAGCTTTAGAAAAGGGTGTTGTGTTTAGACATTGGAGAACATGGACGAAACGTTTGTGAAATGTGTTTTAGCATTTGAGGAAAAACTGTAATATCAAGATTTCCCTCAGGAGTTTGCAGAGACCAAACACAGCTAAGAGAGAGTGAATATTGTACTTGTTGTTATACTTTATCATTAGGTACCAGTGCAGAGTCAAAATAAACTTATTTTAACTAGGTTATGTGGGTTCACATGTAAAAGGTTTTCCCTAAATTAGCATTATGTTGAATACTGTGATGAAGCCCACAGTAGTTTTTCATTGTACCTGCTCGTTAGTTGCGCTCACCTGGTGTCCCAGCTGTAAATCTGTTCCTAATTAAATGACTAGAATGTAAACTAGCAGGGCTCTGTATTGTGTGAACCATAATTTGAATTTCTGAAATGTTTCTTGCCTGGGCTGCTTCCTCTGAGAAATGATTGTTCAGATTGTGTTTCTTTGACACTTAAATTACGGAGCTCTGCTTATCTCACCCCTGCATATACATTTTAACAGCAAGTTCGCTGTTTGACTGCCTTTGCTGTCTAATTTAAAGTCAGAAATCTTTTTCAGTTACAGAAGGGTACTTTTATTTGAGTAGTTAGGAACTGCTGAATGATGAATGGACGACTGATATTGTGGTCTTGAGTAACATTTGATTTCTTGAAGACCAAATGAGTTTCACACGCCAGTCTTATCAGTTCTGTTATCTCTAGAAAAACTCATTTCTTTTTATTCAACTGATGTTATTCTACTGATTACACATCGTAGTTGTCTGTCTCCTGGCTTTGAGAGAGAGTTGTTAGCGCTTGTAAACATTGACTGACTGACTGTCCTAGGCCATAAGAATAGTATTTATGAGCCATACCGTAGTAAACTTATACTTAAGTTATGGCATGCAATTTATTTTCAGGTCTTTGAATTGCTTAATGAACTCGCAAAGAATATTAAACAGCTTATTTGAAAATAATAACACTCACACGGGGTGAAAAAGAGTGATAGGTGTCATGGCGCACATCAGTACTGCCAAAGGAAGCATAACGTGTGCTGCACACTTAGCAAGATCAACAATATTACCATCAACACTTATCTTCAGCGTATAAATGACTCCCAGGATGTTGGTACCCATAATTTTTGGCAAACCATATCCTGAATATGTAGAATTAAATGGAGTGAGACAAATCTAATTGAGATTCATCAATAATTCTTAGTGATCTGCATGAACCCATGGTACTTACAGTGGATAATGATGAAGCTTGGCAATAGCAGTTTCCCCCATCTGAAGGTCAACACAGTTATCATAGGAAGGAACGTTATTTTGAAGGACGGTTCCTGCTCTCTGTCAAGATTAACTTTAATGTACCTTTTATCAGGATGGCGTTAGTGTCCAAACATGAAATAATTATATTAGAGTTCCACTCAGCCAATTAACATTAAACTGTTTTAATTCTACGGTACATTCAGTCCAAAATGAAAGGGACCTCTGAGGTTTTGCGGCTTCCAATAGAAGAATACATTCTTAAAGATTTCTCAGAAGTCTTTATCGAGCTTCCTCCAGGAGCTTGACATTAATCGTCTCACAGCAATGATGACAGCCTTAATATCTAAGACAGCATTTGGGATGAATTTAGGAAGCATGAATAGACCGCATGAGTGAAAACAGCTAAGGTCTTAGTGTCTGTAACACACTGAGATGCACTGATTATCTTTAAAATCTCCTTTTTTGTTGCAATGTTAATATCATTGTTTGCAATGTAGAGAGAGATAAAAATTTGATTTGACTGACAGACTACTCTGTCTTCTTGTATGGTCTTGTTCTCAGCAGGAGTATAGCTTATCACAGCAGTTTGGGGAAAACTGCAAATGTTTTTTTCTGTTCTTTCTTGAGCTGAAATCTTAGATGGCCTTTTATGTGTTTCATCATGGCAAAAAAAATCTCTTGCTGTTTGTTTTTGTCAGACAGGAGCAGTGTGTGTGTTAATCTCTTCACTATTTAGTTCATCTCTTATTGTTTGGTGACACTGGATATTCATTTCGAAAAAGGCCCCTATTGTGTTTAAACTCTATAACCCTCAGAATGCTATATAACCTTGATCCCTCTCTTTAGATTTTCAACCTACTTTCATGTCATTGCTGGGAAAAAATGTGTCATTATGAATTAGCCTTGATCTTATATTCTAAATTATTAGTTGTTTAGGACAGCGATTCCCAAAGTGTGAAGCACACATCCCTGGGGGTATGTGAGCTGCCTCTAGAGCTGAAGTTTGTGTTGCAGTTCATCAATAATTTTAATCAGGTCTTAATTTTCCCACATCCATGTAACGCTACCTATAACGCTTTAGAATGTTTTTTTCCTCCCGTGGTGTTGTAGTTCTTTCTTTTGCTTGTTCGCATATAATTAGCTGTATTACAACTACAAAGACCAACATGCAGCTGTCGTGTTATTGCCTCGAGTCTCTTTCGGATTGTACACAGATATTAAACGAATTTATTCTTCAGCTGTGCGAAAGTGCAAACTTAGTGAGTCTTGTCTGGAAGAAACAGAATTTGAGGCTTAGTTAAAACCAGTCGCTAGTAACGTATTTGAAGCCTACTGTCGCTGCTTAATGAATGAGCGTCGTGTATAAAATTTCACACGATCATTAATGATTTTCAGAACGTTAACACTGAAAGCATGGCTGTCTCCCTCTCCTCATTCTTCAAAGGATGAGCGAATGTGAGAGAGAGAGTGGCAGAAAGTGGCGGTGAAAGTTAGCGGAGGAAAAGATTAGCATTAAGTTGTCAGGTTACAGCTCTGTCCTGTAATGTACACGGAGGAGCTGAGGTTAATGTTAAAGCAAATTAATAATAATAATAATAATAAAAATAATATTATTATTATTATTTGTAGGGCACTCTTCAAAAACAAGTTACAAAGTGCTTTAACAAGTGTAAAGACAATAATACCCAAAAGAAAATAATACAGAAACAATACAAGATAAAAGCAAGAAAACATTGAAAAGACTAAAATACACGTTTAAGATAAACGAGATAAAATAAAGTCAAATAAGATCGGGAAAGGCTCTCCTATAAAAGTATGTTTTAAGAAGGGACTTAAAAGAGTTCACCAGTGCCAGTGTTAAATCAATTTATTTTCTGATTGAATTTCTAAGAGTTCCTCTTCTGAAAAGTGTCTCTCCTTGTGTGGTCAAACAGGGTCTTAACCTGTGCTTGCTCCAGGGAAGGAAGACCCAACATAGTCATTATGAACAGAAACTAATCAAATCTTCTATTCTGTGCTATTATTTAAAGTATTCATAGTTTTTTTTTAACCTTCAAACCCTCAAATCACACACACAGCAGCTTTACTTTGAACCTGAAGGGAGCTTTTAATGCTTTGGATTGCACATTTAGCATTGAATAATACAAATAATTTGGAGTTATCATATGAAGTTTCAAACTAAGCCTATTCAGTTGCGTACACGCAAAAAAATTTTGGTTCTTCAGCGGTTCTTTGGGGTGGTTGAGATGCTATATAGCACCGCTACCATGTAAAGAACCAGCTCAGCTACTGTATGGTTCTTAACCCCTTAACGCCTGAATTTTTTTACAATAAAAAAATAAAAAAAATGATTTGTGTTTTCATTTGCTTTCAAGCTGATGTTAAATTAAGTGAAGATTGTTAATTTGTCTATAGAACATAGAAAAGAGATAAATTCAGGTATGTGTGGGTATGATGCAAATTACCGACAGCAGGCATAAACGAGAAACCAGTGTTTGCAAAAGGTTCCTAGTTACGTATCGAATATGCACCAACAGGCATTGGGGGAATCCATGTGCTATCTTGGCTTGCAGTCTGCAAGGAAGAGGTATGATGCGATTTTGCGACAATCGGCGTCAAGGAGTTAAGAGGTTTTATAAACTCTCTTTTTAGTCTTTTGAAGAAACAACAACACTTAAAGAATGTATATTTCCTGATGATAACATATTAAAGCAGTGGTTCTCAACCTTTTTTCCCGCAAACTCCCCCAACATGTCTAAGGAAATATTCCAGGGACTCTTTTGGCCTCAGAAAAGCATTGGCAATATCTTTGTTTTGTAGGCCTAAATTAAACATTCTGTAAGTAAAGTTTTTAATAATTTACATAGGCTGTATATATTATATAATTATATTATATATAATATATATATTTTTAAAAAAAGCAAGGCCTTGCCGTACCGTTAAGCACTGCACTCAAATATTCAGTAGCCTACTAATTTCCGTTGTGGCCTTTGATGTCACATACAGGACATAAGAATAATCCCCACATCCCCAGCATACAAATATACACTCACCTAAAGGATTATTAGGAACACCATACTAATACTGTGTTTGACCCCCTTTCGCCTTCAGAACTGCCTTAATTGATAGGATAGCATCTTGCAGTTGATGGAGATTTGTGGGATGCACATCCAGGCCACAAAGCTCCCGTTCCACCACATCCCAAAGATGCTCTATTGGGTTGAGATCTGGTGACTGTGGGGGCCATTTTAGTACAGTGAACTCATGTTCAAGAAACCAATTTGAAATGATTCGAGCTTTGTGACATGGTGCATTATCCTGCTGGAAGTAGCCATCAGAGGATGGGTACATGGTGGCCATAAAGGGATGGACATGGTCAGAAACAATGCTCAGGTAGGCCGTGGCATTTAAACGATGCCCAACTGGCACTAAGGGGCCTAAAGTGTGCCAAGAAAACATCCCCCACACCATTATACCACCACCAGCCTGCACAGTGGTAACAAGGCATAATGGATCCATGTTCTCATTCTGTTGACGCCAAATTCTGACTCTACCATCTGAATGTCTCAACAGAAATCGAGACTCATCAGACCAGGCAACATTTTTCCGGTCTTCAAATGTCCAATTTTGGTGAGCTCTTGCAAATTGTAGCCTCTTTTTCCTATTTGTAGTGGAGATGAGTGTTACCCGGTGGGGTCTTCTGCTGTTGTAGCCCATCCGCCTCAAGGTTGTGCGTGTTGTGGCTTCACAAATGCTTTGCTGCATACCTCGGTTGTAACGAGTGGTTATTTCAGTCAAAGTTGCTCTTCTATCAGCTCTATCAGTCAGCCCATTCTCCTCTGACCTCTAGCATCAACAAGGCATTTTTGCCCACAGGACTGCCGCATACTGGATGTTTTTCCCTTTTCACACCATTCTTTGTAAACCCTAGAAATGGTTGTGCGCGAAAATCCCAGTAACTGAGCAGATTGTGAAATACTCAGACGGCCCGTCTGGCACCAACAACCATGCCCACTTAAAATTGCTTAAATCACCTTTCTTTCCCATTCTGACATTCAGTTTGGAGTTCAGGAGATTGTCTTGACCAGGACCACACCCCTAAATGCATTGAAGCAACTGCCATGTGATTGGTTGATTAGATAATTGTATTAATGAGAAATTGAACAGGTGTTCCTAATAATCCTTTTAGGTGAGTGTATATATATCTATCTATCTATCTATCTATCTATCTATCTCGAGAGAGAGAGATGTTTTTTCCATACTTGTCAACTCTGAATTTACTGGCTGTTGAAATAATACATTAAAAGGGTAATTTTGTTTCTCAGTAAGTATTTAGTAGAGGATTTGGAATTTTTTTGAACCACGATTTGGTAACAAATGATTATCATAACACTTTTTAAATTATGAAGTTGTGATTTAAAAGCATATTGGCTTGTCTCTGGTAGTATCTGGCATGACTTAAGAGCCCCACTAGCTCAAAATGTAAAAACTATTTATAGCACCTAATGGTTCTAAATAACCCCATTTGACAAATGTGCTATAAAGCTCTTTTAAAAATAGGTGCTATATAGCACCGACTATGATTACGAGACAATTAACCACAATTAGTGCTATTTTGCACCATTTTTGTTTAGTGTGTAGGTAGGGGAGAGACGAGACACTTAAGTGATGAAACACTTAACAAGATTACAAGATTCGAGATTGGGTTCACGAGATCGAGAAGAGATTTTAACACTGTTAAGAAATGCTAAATTATATGAAAATCTTGAGTGTTGCACACTTTATTTCCTACATTCTGATGATTTTATCTGCGCCAGTTTATGGTGATTTCTTTTTAAATTTATGTTCATATAATTCAGGTGGCAGGTGATAATTCAAAATCTATAGTCTAACTGTAACAGAATATAATGCACTGCAGCTCTGTCATTCTGTGCTGCTTTCAGATCTGTTTCCCCTGTAGATCAACTTTTCTCATGTAATATCATCCCTGCTGAGTCATGATTTAGTCTACCATCTTTCCCTCCTCTTCTTTGTTTGGGGAAGTAGCCTCTCTAAATGCGCATGTGGCACCTTTTCTGATAAATTATTTAATTTTTGTTCCGTTAATTTTTATTCAGTTAGAAACTTTAATAGCGCCTGCGTTTCAGCAGGTTTTCTGCTCATGTTCAAAACTTTCTGCACATTCAGAATCTCTCACCTGTGTTCTCTGACATGTCCAAAAAAAAGTAATAATAAGAGACTGACGTCATCATTTGATGAAAAGTCTACTTGCCCTAAACTCTGCTGTGCATTATGTTATTAATCCGCTGGTAGTAACGTTATCCCCTTCAGAACGTTTGGCCGAAGCAGTTTGGGACTGTATGGTGCATGTGAAACTGAATGTAACTGAAATACTTGTGATCAGGCTGAAATCTCACCACAAATCCACACACATGTTAACTTCAGCACCTCTGAAGTGCAGCTCACAGTCCCAGAAAGAGCAAAGTTGCGACTCAGTTTTTAGATATTTATGTTGCAAAACTCTACCAGCTACGTTACCACTCATCACAGCAGTCTGGACTCGCAGCGTGAGCGGTTGATTACTATCAGGGAGTACGCTGGTGTGGCAACAGCTGGGCGGAGTTAATTAGCTCTGAGTTTAATCTTATCAGTTATACATTTGTATTTCACTGCGTGAGAAAATTAATGTGTGGCTTGACAGCATGTGAAAAATGGTCGTGGCACGAGATCTCATCACACCCCTAAAAATAGGCATTTGCTGTGATTTCAGTGTATTGTACTACTGTACTGTAGCTATCTTTTTCTTTGTTCAATCTATAAATAAACCTAACTCTAGTCTTAACCCTACATCCTTTCTGTAAACTAACCTTAAACTGATGCTTACTCTGACTAAATATGTGGAAAAAGACAAAGCAAAGCATACCCAACAGTATTTCTGTAACTTATTTTGACACAAATCTAATTCTGATTTCAGCTACAAACCAAATACCTTCATTTTCTTAATCCTCCACACTTACCTAAAGAACATCCTTAAAATGTATTTTCTTTCTTGAGGAGATATTCATCATGTTTTTATCATAAGTTTTGATCCTTAAAAATAGTGATATAGTAACAAACACCCACACAATAAAACCCCAAAAATCAGATATGGAAAGAGAAACTACTCTGCTTTTTGCTGTTTGCCTACCAACCAGGCAGTTCACTGTAATGTGAAGTAGTAATGGGAGTAGCGTGGGGTGCTTACAATTAGTCGGCAATTTCTGATAAATGGGGTTGTTGGTGGAAACGCTCTCAGCGCTGCATCCTGATGTGGACAGAATGAGAGAAGAGCCGGGGCCCACGTTCAGTCATTAGGCGAGGGAATGAAATGGGACGGAAAGTTGCCAAGTGGCTGCCAGGTGCTCTCATATTCACTCTCTAGCACATGCACTCAGCCAGGGACCAGTACACATACTGTAAAAGGTGGAACTAACGCATTTCTTTTAGTCTTGTTACTGCAGTTCTGTAAGTTTTTATTTTTAATAAAGTACAGTTTTTTTTATAATTTTAAATATTTCACATGGATGCATTTTACATCACATCCATTACAGAGTGAGTTGTGTAACCTCCATGTAGGCATAGTGGAAATTAATTACATGACAATACTGTAGCATCTGCTGAGGCACTTTTTTTCTGAGCTTTCAACCATCTCTCATGGTCTTTATCAGAAAAATGGAAGCAAAGTTAGTCTCTGTTGTCATCATGTGACCTTAACATGGGCAGAGTTAGTGGAGGTTTATGTTCATGGTTAAAAGAACCCAACATTTTGTGATAACTCTGGTGGCTCCGAATGCTAATTAAGGTGTTTATTTGAGGCTTCAGCTTCATTGTTGTGCAGCTTTTTTCATTGTTTGTTACATTAATTTGGTTGGATGATGATGTCTGTTTGCAGACCATACCAGATGTAATCACTGCATCTGACAGTAGGCTATCAGTGGAGTATTTGCATTACGTTGAGGGAGGGCAAAATATTCTTTGTAGTATACAGTACATATGCTCAGATCTTGCTCGACAGGATAATCTCCACATGTCAACATTTTCCGCATATTTGAACCACACATCTAATTAGTAAAATGTAAAAATAACATTATACTGCTTCAGAAATCACAATTGAGAGATTAAGGGGTTTAATTTATGTCCTAGACCAAAGTGTTTACATAAATAACAAACTTTATTTTCTGCATGAATTCAAAACCTTGTGGGGAAAACAAAGATTTGATTTTTTTTTTTTTTTTTTTTTGGTCCTTGTGCGTCAGTGTCAAAGGAATCTAATTAATATGCTGTGATCAAAGTTGTAAAATAATCAAATATATAATTGGGCACGGGGGGGTGGGGGGGTTGCTGTGGTGTGGTTAATATCTTTGTAAACCACTGACAAGCTGGAGTTTATTCATGTAGTTCTAATTTGTATTTACAGTATTCCCTTTGTACTCTGCAAAGTGGTTTGTGACGAATGTGTCAGACAGCATTTTATAAACAAATTAGATATTACTTGATTTGGTTGTTCTCACAAACACCCAGCACACTCTATTCTTGTGCTGTCAGTTGTGCTTGTAGAGAGTTACAAGATGGATGTTCAGTAGTTAGCACCCCCTTATTCCATGTACGCATCCTATACCTACACTGAAAATATCTTGTTTTAAAATATAATACATTTACCCCTTGCAATATTTCTTTATCCAACAACTTTCTATTGTATGTGATAGTTTGAGGGACACAGGAGTATTTTTTGCTACTTCTCCTGTCAGCAAATAGTACTTTTGACCCTTGCACTTTTTACAGTGGCCACTTTTACGGTTAAAGAGGCAATTGAATTTCTCTGTTCCGCCATCTCCTAGAAGTCCCATATGTCTAAAATGTGAATGCAAATGCTGTCTCTTCACTATGAGTGTTAGATTTTTCATAGTTTGAAAGCAAAGAAAGTAAGGTTGGCAAGGTTTCCGATCAGCAGGTTGCAGAGCTCAGCTTTCATTACAAAGGAATAGGCTTTCCCCCTTTATTAATAATACCAAGGACTTGTCCTCTGTTCACATAGATTGAATTCATTGAAAAAAGAAAGATAAAAAACAGGTCCACACAAATTAGAAGCAAAACAGTATCTGGTCCAACCATGTTACAGAATGAAACTAGCTGTAAAATAAAATATAATTTCATATAGTTATTCTTGACTAATGTGTGTGAACTTACTAAAGATAAGACATGGCATGAAACACTTGAACACATGAACACACTGGTGCTCTGCATTTCAGAGGAAGGACTATGGAACAGACTCATTGAGGTGGAAGGGAAGTCATCAATGTTTTAAACATAGTGGGTTATTCGACTCCAAAAGGGTTGAAAAAGCTCTTATGCCTCAAATAGCTTCTCATAAAATGTTCACGAGTTGTTTATGCCACCAGGAGTAAAAGTGTTGTCACAGTGCAGCAATTAGCATATGGTGGGGGAAGGCGAGGAAGTGCATTGCAGCAGGTGATAACACAACACCTCCATAACGTTGCTGATGGATACAGGTCTTTCAGCAGGTCTACACCTTGGAGGCAGATAAAAAGGAGTCTTTAACTTGACATGCATTAATTTGAAGAAAACTAAGCTGCAACTGGCTGCCTTTCTGACACTTATTACCGCCAGACAACAACTTTTAACCAAATGAGGACCTTTGCCAAGTATAGATACAGTTGATGCATATATCTCCATATGTATGAGTGTGATAATTATGCACTCTTATACTTGTATAAATGCAACTAACTTAACACGCACGCTTTAGGCAAAGGAGCTGTATAGTTTTAAACATGGTGGTGGCTGCAGGTTTTGAGAAAACTGTCAGGAAGCCTTTTAAAGTAACATGTGCAAGTCAGAAAAATTGCTTCAAGTTTAATTGTCTTAATAGAGTGCATCCTCTGGTAGTGCAGTTATTACACCTGCACAGAGCCCAAACAAAACAAAACAATTTAATATAATAATTAAAATAATAATTTGTCAATTTAGGTAAATTTTTTACTAACTGAATATTATGTAGTACAGAAACCAATTTTAAGTTGTAACCTCAAATTATTATGAAATATGCTCTTTTTTTTAATGTGAAAAATCTATTATGGCTGGGTTGTCTGCTCAAAGCGTTGTCTAAAGGTTACGGGTTTGTGTCTAGGCAAAACTAAACCACTGCGTGTTAACTTATTGCAAGTCTAAAATGAAATCTACATGGTTATGCATACCTAAAACTCAAGCTGGCTGAAAATGAATCTTGCTTCAAGCCATTAAATTGCTTTCTCCATAAATATGTCACAAATAATTTATTGTCTACAAATTGGTTACATTCTGGAGCTTGCTGTTCCTGCGAAACAGCTAATGGTCACAGTTTAATTCAGTCATTGTGGGAGAAAACCCTGTGTGATGGCAGATTGAATGATCTTGAATACATTAAACTTTTGTTTGCATGACAACAGGTTGGCTAAAAATACACTTAACTGTTGCTGTTACTGTAGATGCTCGTGTATTCCAGTATCTGCAGCTCTCCCCACAGCCGTACCTGCTGAACATCTGCTGAGACTTTCAAAGAACTTGATCCAGCAAAATGTCAGCTGGTGTGAGGGAATGTGACATTGTTTATGTTCGATGTAAAGTTTTAGCATTGTAGAATAAGTATTTGTTTATATTGATTTGCATCCTCTTGTTCTAGTTCATGGGCCTTGTGGGCCAGCGTAACTCTGTGCACCGAGTGAGCTTAGATCCTCTGACTGTTGTTTACCACACTCTGCTCTCTCCCACAGGACTCTGAGCTGCTGTAATGGAAAGTATCAGATGTGTACCAGACGACCATTCTTAGTTTAGGAAGAGAAGAAAAAGCTGCGGCCAGAAATAGGAAATGTGGTATAGCTTGTTGAAAAAGAGATGCATGTCCAAGAGTGAATGTGCTTCAAAATACTGGGGCATATTCCTTAAGTGGTTGTGAGCATTTAGATTCAGCATGAGCAGCAGAGATGTCAGAAGGCAGCTCAGTGGCTTTACAAAGAGAGCAGGTTGTTACACATTTATGGAGGGCAGTTTCCATCATAGTGCTTTGTGTTTTTTCAAGGCTTTGATCCATCTGCAGTCACAATCTGATCATGTCCAACCATGTCCAAGTATGTGTGTTATCCTTTTATGCAGTGTTCCCCTCATTATGCATGCATTGAAGGATGATGCCCTTCAAATTATGCACACTGGAGTCACATATGTCAGGACCTTGGTGTTGCCTACACGCTCTGACTAAAGGTTAACGTTTACCTGTGCAGGCCGTGTTTTCTGCCTGCTTTGTTTTTAATGAGACAATTCAGATTAATTTTCTTTGCATCTAAAGCTGTTCTACACACTGACATTTCTTGTTTATTTGATATTATTACAGAACTTCTTACAAGCTTTTAGATTTGCAATGTGCCTTATGGTCCGTGCAGGACTTGCTACAGTAAATGTTGAATTGAGGATTTGCAGTGCTAATGCAAATAGTTATATCATCCTATTTATTTCTTATTTTACATAAACTATGTGATTGCCTGTTGTCAGTGCTGCAGTTGTCAAGTGTAAATCGCAGATTTGTTGGAATTTCCCAGGTAAACAAGTGGTGGTGATGTAGTCGTGGATAAGACACATGCCTTTGGTGTGAGAGACCTGGGTTAGAATCCACTGTTAGACACAAATGTGTCCCTGAGCAAGACACTTAACCCCTAGTTGCTCCAGAGGCGTGCGACGTCTGATATATATAAATTGTAAGTCGCTTTGGATAAAAGCGTCAGCTAAATGAATAAATGTAATGTAAAACTTGTTTTAAACATAACATTTATCACCTTAACATCACTGAATCTATTTAGTGTTGTGAAGCAGCTCATCTTTTCAGTCTGTGAAGCTAATGTTAGCTCAAGCAGCTACAGTGCAGAGCTGTCAACAGTAGTGTTAAAATACTTTATTACTTAATTTAATATTATTCAGGTATGTGAAGTATGCCACTATTGTAATAAATAACTGGGAGAACCTCATCTAGGAACAAGATACATTTTTGATAACACTTGATACATTCTTGTAAGCCTGTAATTTACAAAAAAATTACTATTTTAACATGTCTGTGCTCATGGTAGGTGTAAACAACAATCAAGTTCACGATGTACATGGTGCATGTTGTATTTCTGTCCATGCTCTGAAAACGTAGTAGGTCATCAATAAATGAATGGCTGTGCACAATCTCTCATTTGTCTCTGATGTCAGTTGATGACCGGACTGTTGGATGTGCATACTGATAACAAATGACTGCGCCCTTCGCTGACCCTGCTGGTGGCAGAGGATGCCTGGCTGTGCAACTCGAATTCACTAAATAATCATTATGCCAGAGCACCGCAGGGATTTAATAAACTAGCAAATTGACTGGCTCCAATCAGGTCACAGTGTACACACTTGTATCTCGTCTAAATCCTCTGTGACGGCTAGAGGATAATGCAGGACTGTGTGTGTGGGGAAATGTTAGGGATGTGAATGAGGCTTAAGACTATAAGTCAGTTTGTTTACCCTATCGTCCAACTGCTAAAACGTAGCTCAGATATTCATGAACACATTTTAATTGAAAGCCACTTATCTCTCAGTAGTGAAATTTTAGGATTTAAAATTGGGATTTGATTTCTCAGTGGTGCACAGGACGCTTTGAAATTATACGTTTTTTTTCATGGTCTGTAAACACATGTGATTATATAAACTTTTACTCGGAAAAACAAAACTCTAGGATTAAACTACAAATAGACTGTGCAAAAGTAACAAGTGTTTAATGTTTGCAATTAGATTTTTTTTAAGGCAGGCAGTGATACTAACTTTAGTGTGTCATGTATCTGCATAAGAAGCAAAGCCATTTCTCTAATGCATCGCTTTAAGCATTTGCTTAGGCGTATCTGTGAAGACTGAGTGTTTATTTGGCTTTTCATGTGAGTTTATATATCAGGAGACCATTCTGCTTCAGAACCAAATACATCATAGATTGTAATTAATGCAGTGAATCACCACTCTGTAGTCAATATTTATTGGTCAGTAGTAAAACAAAGTATGTACAATGTGAAAGTAAAGTTTGTGGATGCCAGTCTGTATGCTCCTAAGTTATATTTCTTTTTTTCCACGAGTTTTACTGTTTAGCTGGGCACTCTCATCTAGAGTAAATGTGGCGCAACCCCGTGTTCAATGAGTTATGATCATGTGTTATGGAGGAATGATCTCTGGCAACATTTAGTTCCCATTTGTGTATTGTGACACTCTTTGGCAGTGAAGGAGTATGATGTGGTTATTAATATTTAACAAACACAACAATCATTCCCCAATAATGTGATTTGAGTTGTCTAAACATAACCAGTAAAAGGATAAGTCATAGTCTAGCCATAGATTCTAGTACTGGATATAGGAAGAAAAGGTTTGTGGAAGCTGAGGAACAGTTAAGATTAGGGTTGAACAACTAACAATCAAATTTAAAGCTGTATTAATCCAATTTGACAAAACTTTTGCTGATAAGTAGTAGCCAGTGCTGATAAATGCTAGTTAGTTGCCTAATTATACATTGAGCATAAACAGAGAAACATTATTATAATATGTGGACTCCTGTTTCTGGCCTCTCTGATGAATGTAAGCTTGGAAAAAAAAATATCTATAAATGTATATTTAAATGACTAAATATATTGCCAATTAGCAGGTAGCATACAGTGTGCTTATCAGAGCTTTTTTGGCTGGACAGAGGTTAAACTCTAAGCTTTCTAAAGCTGCACAGTTGGTTGATGAGTTCATACAACCAGCAACTCCTTTCACATTACACACAGTTATTTGATTTATGTTAATAATATCAGAACTGTTGGTTAGTGCAAATGTAAGGTAACATATTGAACACCTGAAGAGCTGAAAGATGTTTTTGTCTTTCTCTTTTTCTTTTTTCTCACACAAATTATCTTGTGCACAGTAAACATTAAATTGAAAGAAAATACAAACTTTTTGCACTTTGGAGTCTCCAGAGTAAGGCTTTGAGCATTGTTAACCTCTTAACATTCAACAGCCTGCCCAACCAATGCAAACCATTTCAAGAAACAATCACCTCAGCGGGTACACAGCGCCTCTTTCAGACCAACCAATACAATCAAAATTGACGCGACTCACTTATGAAGCCTCATTGTAATCCACCGATCCATTATATTCCAACAAAAATTGTCTTGTTATGTTGTCAAAGGTCCAGACGATTCAATCCGGTTAAAACATTTATTCCAAAACACAATTATTCCATCAATTAATCCCCAGGGACTGCTGCTGCATTGTTTCATATTTGCCGGCAGACGTGGCTTGCATGTCATTCTAACCGTAATAACTCCAATTTGGATGTAAACAAGACACCAAACTCGACCCAGTAGGAGCTCACATGTCCCTTTCACAGCCTACAACAGCCAACGAGAGCCCGTGCTGTAAGGAAGGGCCAGCCCTTATTATTCCGGGAGCCAATTGCAACTTATTGTGCCGATAACTGGCATTTTGTATACACAATAAAATAAGCAAAAAAACACATCTGCGTCGAGCTACCGGCTACTCGGGAGTGATACAGCAGCCGCTTGCCGCCAAGGGGCGGTGCTGTTTTGGAAAAAAATACGCTAAGACATACTGTCAGAAAAAACCTGTGTAAAATAGTAATTTCTCATGGTATTGGTATAAAATTTAAACTTGGACTAGGTTAGGCTTTGTGCTGTGGCCATACAGTGTTTTCCAGCTAACAAATCCCAGCTATAGTTGTCTGCATGCATTTGTTAACAAGCCTTTTCAAGCAGAAATGACAAATATATTAGTTTTATTGTGTTTAAACTTATGTCAATCAATTCCAGTCGCACTTACAATCATTCTTTTGGGTTACACACTCCAGAGTGTTATCTTTCAGAGAAGCCCAAAACCATGCATTTACTCCAAATGGTTCAAGAACTACATTCAATTTACTTTGAAAATACCTTGAATAGGCGTTTAAAATGAATTTTACAGGAATGGTAAGAGGCTAAATATAATTTTGCAAAAGATGAAAACTTCATTCATAGTGGGATGTATATTGGCTGATGTTTGGGATTTAAGCCAAGCCACAATAGTCATTGCCAGTCATAAGACAGCATGATCTAATTTTCACTGTCAAAGTGTCTTTTTCTAGGCTTGCCTCCTCTGTGTAATCCTTTCAGAATGATAAAACATATGCCACTTACTTAATATGCACTCAGCAAGTTTGCTTTATTGAAAATTTTCATAAAAACATTTTTTATGAGATCGTTTTAGTATTTTGTTTGCTGTGATGCTGCTTCTGTTATGTATCATGTGGCAACCTCTGGGGCTGAAACATGAAGCTAATGACAAACTCCAGTTCATTGAATGGCCACTTAAGGCTGGCTCCAAAAGTGAGTCAGTCTCCACTAGGGATGGGTATCACTATTCGATACCTTTATGGTGTAGACCGAAACAGCCCAGTATCGAGTAGAATTCCCTAATTGTATGGTTTTGCTTGCAGCCAAACATGCAAGCAACACACCGAAAGAAATAGAAGAGCATGCCTTTATTTCCCTTATGTGCCTGCAACATACACTGTATAAAAAAAGGCATGCGAAGAGTCTGTGCACAGCCCCTCACTTTCGGCTGTTGTCTCAGGCATGTTTGTCACTGTAGCAAGTTGCATGCTTGACTTTCCGTTGGTTTCATCTTCTGGTATCATTTAACACTTCTTTGTCACCTGTCACTGATCGATCACTGCGTTCCATCACATCAATTAAACGCTTGTGGCGCACCAGCAATCGGCTGATTTTACTCACGGAGCCTTTGTCTGCAGCTGCGGCTGCTTCAGGTGCAGTTGGTTTGATCGGCTGGATGTGCAGCGTCCTCCCTCCTCTGTGAGTCTTTAGTGTAGTTTAGTGACTTGTTTAAACAGACTGCTTCTCGTTTTATACTTGTGACTGTCGTTTTTGGAGGAGGTTTGCGACTCACCAATAAAGGAAAAAGCACTTGCGGAGATCTTTGAATTCAGTTTTTTTGATCGAAAGTTAACAAAATAATTTTCCGTTGTTTACTTTCAACACACGTATCAAAAAATACCTTAAATTTGTTTGCCACAGCTCATTTGTTCACTAAAATATTTCACTCCTCCTCCCCTATTCAAATACTAAAAAATTTGCAAGCTGTAACGTGAGGATGACCAAATTAGGATGAGGAGTCATCTGATACAATTTCCCAATACTTTTATGTAGCAGTTATTTGAAACAAGAAAAATAAAATAGATCACCTTGCTTGTCCATAACAACAATAAAAATAATAATAGGCTACTAATCAACTACTATGGCTTCAACAGGTAACATTTTATGCAAGGTATCGAATGAAGTACTCTATTGGTATCGGTATGACTTTAAGGGTACTGGTTTTGGTACTGGTATCGTAAAACTTTAAGCAATACCCAACCTCAATCACCATAGATTCCCAACTTTACAGCAGAAATAAACATATAAACAGCCTGGTACAAAAATATGTTTTTGATCTTTGTAGCCAATTTCCCCATTCATGACAACTGTGCAGGGTGAATTTTTATTTAACTCATCCGTTTAAATTATATTAAGGCTTAAAGGACATATGACTTTGAACTTTTCACAAATAGAATAGGCAGTTGACAAACCTATAATCCGTTTCTGTGTAGTAATTGCTGGCAGTTCCTTATATACATAACTTGATGTAACAGTGCATCCTTGAGAGGCATTCGCTCTGATGGTCATGAAGTTTTCTCTGCTCATCATGCCCCTCCACCCCTTGAGGACTATTCCAAAGGGCAATCTAAGAGTGAGCAAGCTGCTGTTAGAAAGCAGATATCCGTGTTTGATGCGGTTCATGGGTTACTGTACAGACTGATCTGTGGCTGTCAAGACTTATTAGTGTTCATACAGGTTAAAGTGGCAGACCAGAACAGAAACATGTCCTCAGAAAATCACACTGATAATTTCCTAAAGGAAAATCTTGTTCTCATAAAACCTTTTGTAAATGAATTCTCTCAATCCTGCTGCTAAAACACCTTACAAGCTGCAATGTTATTACCTTTCTTTCCTGCTACTCCACTAATCCCAGTGTCTGAAATATAGATCGGGTCAAGCATATTTTTTACCAGCCAAACTAATAAATTGCGTTTTTGTGTCACAAAATTTGACACTGCTACAGTGGACTGGTGTGCGTATACACTTCGGTGTAATACTGCGTTGCAGCAGCAGACCGATGGCAAGTGATAGTTTAGCAAGTAACTAATATGCCTGGAAACTAGGAGCGCTCAAGACAGACATAAAACTGTGTGTGTGTGTAGAGGACAGAAGAAGTGCACCAGTTAATTACACCAAAACATGACAATTTTGGTACAAACATTTATCTGCCAGTTTAAAGATGGAGATTTACTCGCCAAAACGGAAAATCTACCTGCATTTGGTGTTTGGCATGTGTTATTTTGGACCCTGGCTTAATCGAGAAATAGAGAAATTCTCTTTTTCTTACCGCCTCTACACAGTGGTCAGTGTTCAGGGTCTGCTGCACCCCTGAAGCAGACTTGGAATAAGTGTCTTGCTCAAGGATGCATTTCAGATTTCTTGTAGCTTTTCTTTTCATTTCAAACCCTCAACTTCTTAGCCCTTGGATCAAATGAACTTTTAGCCCTCATCAAGAGTACTTTCTCACACAAAGTGACCTTTTAACAGGGCTCCACAATGCAACATTTCACTCGCATATGCCCCTAAAAATAGATGCATGTGAACCGGGGGGAAAAAAAAGTTCACAATATGACACAGTACCACCATTAAACATACAACAACAATTGTGCCATAAGCAGAAAACAGCAGCAGTAGCAGATGGACATGAGGTAGGTTACATCCTACAAAAACGCATTTAATAATGCAGTCATTTTGCATTCAGTGCCTGTATGGCATGGGGAATAAAAGATGTCTTATACATGTTCCAGCTCGCCCTCGGGACCCTGAATCAGTGGCCAGACGGGAGCAACTCGAACTCTTGAGTTTAGTGGGTGTGAGGCATCTTCAAATACAGTGGGTACGGAAAGTATTCAGACCCCTTTAAATTTTTCACTATTTGTTTCATTGCAGCCATTTTCCAAAAATCAAAAAAGTTCATTTTATTTCTCAGTAATGTACACTCAGCACCCCATCTTGACAGAAAAAAAACAGAAATGTAGAAATTTTTGCAAATTTATTAAAAAAGAAAAACTGAAATATCACATGGTCATAAGTATTCAGACCCTTTGCTCAGTATTTAGTAGAAGCACCCTTTTGATCTAATACAGCCATGAGTCGTTTTGGGAAAGATGCAACAAGTTTTTCACATCTGGATTTGGGTATCCTCTGCCATTCCTCCTTGCAGATCCTCTCCAGTTCTGTCAGGTTGGATGGTAAACGTTGGCGGACAGCCATTTTCAGGTCTCTCCAGAGATGCTCAATTGGGTTTAAGTCAGGGCTCTGGCTGGGCCATTCAAGAACAGCCACGGAGTTGTTGTGAAGCCACTCCTTCGTTATTTT
>NC_060168.1:27581181-27624814 GCF_021292245.1 Micropterus dolomieu | reverse complement strand
CAAACTCCATGCGGGCTTTCATGTGTCTTGCACTGAGGAGAGGCTTCCGTCGGGCCACTCTGCCATAAAGCCCCGACTGGTGGATTGCTGCAGTGATGGTTGACTTACTACAACTTTCTCCCATCTCCCGACTGCATCTCTGGAGCTCAGCCACAGTGACCTTTGGGTTCTTCTTTACCTCTCTCACCAAGGCTCTTCTCCCCCGACAGCTCAGTTTGGCCGGATGGCCAGCTCTAGAAAGGGTTCTGGTCGTCCCAAACGTCTTCCATTTGAGGATTATGGAGGCCACTGTGCTCTTAGGAACCTTAAGTGCAGCAGAAATTTTTTTGTAACCTTGGCCAGATCTGTGCCTTGCCACAATTCTGTCTCTGAGCTCTTCAGGCAGTTCCTTTGGCCTCATGATTCTCATTTGCTCTGACATGCACTGTGAGCTGTAAGGTCTTATATAGACAGGTGTGTGGCTTTCCTAATCAATTCCAATCAGTATAATCAAACACAGCTGGACTCAAATGAAGGTGTAGAACCATCTCAAGGATGATCAGAAGAAATAGACAGCACCTGAGTTAAATATGAGTGTCACGGCAAAGGGTCTGAATACTTATGACCATGTGATATTTCAGTTTTTCTTTTTTAATAAATTTGCAAAAATTTCAAGATGGGGTGCTGAGTGTACATTACTGAGAAATAAAATGAACTTTTTTGATTTTTGGAAAATGGCTGCAATGAAACAAAGAGTGAAAAATTTAAAGGGGTCTGAATACTTTCCGTACCCACTGTATCTGTCTGGCCTCCCTGAGTACCGTCAGATATATTACTGAGCTGCTTTTGTGGCTTGCCAATCACCTTCCCTGCAATATTAACAATTTTGGAAAGCTTGTTTTTGTCTTTCACATTCAGGTCGCCATACCAAGCTGTTATATTAAACTGCAAGATGCTTTCTACCGGGCCCCTGTATGCCATCTCGAGTATGTATTGACTAACCCTAAAGCTCCTCAGCTTTATAATTAAAAACAGTCACTGATTGGCTGTCTTAAAAATACTGAGTTTTCATTAAAACTTAAAGTGTGATCAGTCATTGTGCCTAAGTACTTAAATATTCCACTACTTCCACAGGCTGGTTGTTAAGTACAACAGTGGTGATGTTACTGGCCCCTCTCGCACACTTGTTGTCAGAAGTTTAAAAAAGTACACTCACTTCACCACTAACTTGAAAACCTTAATATGGCAAAGCCTACGTGGGAATACACAGTAAGAGGTGGAAAAAATATGTTGAGGGTTTACTGCCCGGAATGGGATTTAAGCTGAACTGAGACAGCCTTAGATCTTCCTATCAGGCTACATAATACTTACACATACCACATAGACATATAGACATATTGAACATATTTCTCTCTGCTAGTTAATTTAAAGTTATTTGATGAAGTTAAGCCCTGACTTACCCGGTACAGGGTCGATCAATTTTCGTGCAAAATGTAAATGAGAAATCCATGTCTCATCCTAGTATTTTGTCACCTTATCCATGCCAGCCACCTCCGTGAAGCTAGGAGGCTCATCTAGAATCTCAAACCAACCATTTTTATCCATACCATACGCACATCAAACACCAAGCATCTAAATGAGCTTATATCACAACATAAATCACTCTGTGAACACTGTACACCTCCAGTTATTGCCTTCTAGATATCTCTCATCTCATCCTACACCGCAGTCCGACCACTCTAAAGAAAGCTCAGCTCCAGCTCTGATCAGTTGTGTAACTCATATCACTCAAATCACCAAACTCAGAGTTATTAGCCGGATAACAACAACAACAAACGCACCGTTACCCATATACAGTTACAAACGCTGACTTACGTTTGCTGTTCTCGCTGTTATCTGTTCAAGAATAGCTCACTTGTTGACAAAAATAATTCTGGCTGCCATTTTGGATATTGTGCAATCCATCTAAGCTCTCTGAGTTTCGGTTCGCCTAAAACTGCAGGAGAGGAAAAGCGTTGCTTTGGAACAGACTGTCTTTATCGTTGTCTGCCGGCCGACTCGTTGTAGTTACACAGACATCCAATATACCAAACGATTTGTCTTCTCAAGACGAAAAGATATAGCCCACTTACCCTGTAGGATGTTCTGAAGTTGTGGGCCTGTAAAGCATGAGAGTTCATTCGGTCATAGGCATGTTAATGAATATTTACTATTTCAACGTTTTGGAAGCTTTGTTATTTGGAACATGGTTGTATGGACAGAAATAGTGTTTTGAAGAAAACTCCCAATACCAGTGAACATATAAACCGTAAATATGGCCAAAACAGGGACATTCACCTGGTATATTTTTGAAACATTGTGTAATAACTGTTGTATATTAGTTTCTTTTCATCAAATTTACAGTTACATTTGTATTCCAGGTGGCTTCACAACTATTGGAGATATTCTGTTACTAAAATATAGTAAAATATTGATCTCTGTTTACTCTTTAATAGCAAAATAAATAGCTTTATTGATTCATATTCCTACGCTTCTGACCTATCAAAGGAGACCAGAATTATACATCTAGGCCTAATAGTTGAGAAGTTATTTCTGATTCATTTTGGGTAACAATTTAGGCATTTGTCCTGGAAATAGGGGCAAATAGCTGGTAGTTACCAACAGGTTAAGATGCACTTACATTTATATGAGAGATTTGCAGACTTGCCTCTCTGCCTGCAAATATCAAATTACAAAACAGAAGATGTTTTCGTTTTCATTGCATTTTCAATAATATTTGGGTTGACTTTTTTAATCACTCCCACTGTTACTGCTTTGTAGTGAACTTGACTCGCATAATTTATGGATTTGGCTGTCACTTTGTGAGTTGAGAAAAACACTACCCAGTATTGACAGGGATTGTCTGAGTGTTGAGGGGACTGAAACAGCCTAAATAAGATTCATCCTGTAATAAGAGTGTAATCACAGCTTTCCATCTGTTCAGATCCACGTACAGATCTCTGGTTGGGGTCAGAAAAAAATGTAACTCGTTTTTTCTTCTGTTTTTTTCTGTGTTTTCTGCAGGTTTTATGGGACACAATGGCTATCCAGGTCCATGTGAACACAAGTACTGTGGCTTGGGGCGTCACTGTGTAGTTAACCATGAGACAGGCCAAGGGGAGTGTAAGTGCTTGGATCACTGTAAACCGCATTATAAACCTGTGTGCGGTTCAGATGGGAAGCTGTACCAGAACCATTGTGAACTCCACCGGGCCTCTTGTCTCAGAGGACACAGGATTACCATCATGCACAGTGAAGAGTGCTTCTATAAAGGTAAGAGCTCATGTGACCTTTAACTAATGTAGGATGTGGATGGTCCAGTGGATACTGTATGCATTGCACTGTACCCTTTGCAATGTATGTGTGGTCCTGTTGACCCACAACCTGTGGGATTTAATTGACTCAGGTTAACTTCCTACAATGACAGGTGCTAAAATAAAAGGATATGAGGTCATGTGCTCTCATCCAAACAGCGGATATGCAGTTTTGCTATAGGTACCACTGTGGAACACAAATGCTTAGGCCTGAGCAGTGTTATTGCCATGCCTGACCCACTGAGCCACACAGGACTGCATCTAGGTTACTTATGACCTAAAGGAATAGGGAAATGAAAGTGAATTAAGAAGACTTTTTCAACATATAGTAGAAGATCAATAACTGAAGCATCTATGAGTGAGAGACTTTAGCAGGTTAGGAAATTACCATCAGCCGAATGTTTGCTGATAAGCTAGTTTACTCCATCAGCCTCTTTGGCAGTTAAGCAACCATCATTAGGAAGTGCCCTTCTAATCTTTTGCTATTTGGTTGGTAAAATAGTGAAAACCTCCATTTGGGCATACAGACAGAGCATGTTCCTACCCTTTATTTAAATGGCTTATTGAACATATTTTCAAATATACAGCAACACTGGAATGAAAATATATAATCTCATCCACCCAAAGTGAACAAAAAAAACGATCACAATGTTGTATATTGTGGATTTTGCTCATTTTGCAGAAATTATACCCAAAATCTGAATGCAATTTACTTTGGGGACTGTGGACTTGAAGAAATAGTTTTCCATTATGTGTAAAAGACTTTCATATCTGTCCGTTAAATATGAAGCTACACACAAAGACAACAGGGGGAAAGAGCTAGCCTGGCTAATCTAAGAAGATAACAAATCCACCCCTGTAAAGCTCACTAATTAATCAGTTGCCAAGCAACCAGCAGAGAGTCCAGGAAGTTGCTGCTAGTTTGGCACATAACCCCCTGTGAACCAGCGAATTGTTATTTTTACTTTTATGTCTTTGTACAGATTGAACAAACAAGATTTAATGTTTGTTCAACTAATTTACAAAACATGTTAATTAGTAAGATTTTAGAGGTGTTGGTAGGTGGATTTTGTTCTCTTTGGACTGAGAAAATGGTGTCACCCTTCTCATTATTGTTAGAAACCAAATGTCGAACTATTCGTTTAAAGGAGACCTATTCTGCTTTTCCACATTTGATGACTTATCTACACTGTTGGATGTTCATGTTAAACATGGGCAAAGCTTCAAATAATGAGGTTGAGCAGCATCCTAATTAGGGCGGTATCTGTAATCTTCTTCACAAAGCTATTACCATTCTGAAGTTGATGCATTATGTATCTCAAATCTATATACTTAATGTCAAAATACAAGCACATGCAGTACATCAAATAACACAACACATATCAGTAGAACAGAATGTTGCTTACACAAGAGACATTGTAAAATGGACAAGAACCAATCGCATAAAATATGGACAAACACAGTAGTGTATAATATTGCATAGTGAGTGCAACATAAACAATAAAAGACACAATCTGAAGCCAGCCATATAGCTCTTTGTAAAATGCACAGCTTGGTTTGGAGGCAGGAGCAGGTGGTAGTGGTGTAGTGTTCATATTTCCCCAGAGAAGGTTGACTGCTCTCTACTGTTGATTGTATAAACACACCAATTATTCTTGGTCCCTGGAAACAAGGCTGCTCTCCCTTTTGTAAAGCTAGACATCAGTGAAGTAAAAGCTCCTGACACACTCCACCTTTGTTCCATTCAGGTTGAAGGGGATACTTATTCAGCAGCATATTCATAATATTCATGAGCGATTGACTCAGTCTCTTGATTGATTTCGACTGGGTTTCTTGTTAACTTTAAAAAGTAACTTGATACAATACTGGGAATGGCTTTGGATCTATATACTGTTGCTCTCTGTGGTCCTCCTTACAGAGAGTTTTGGGGGTAACATCTTTCGATTGTAAAGCCAAAACAAAAACAAACAGCACATCCTTCTCACCAAGTACGCATTCTTCCACCACTGACATGTTCAATTTAGAGATGAACAAAGCCTCACTGCAGGGAGGAAAACATGAACAGGATTTTACAACAATCCCCTACACTATACAAGAGCCAAAATAACAACCATCTTAAAACAGCCGCCTCATGACTTGGCATTTATTAAGAGCAGCCTGTGCAGAAACATTGTAGGTAAGCCAATGTTAAAAATCAAAGCATCTGTTTCATCCCAATCACAGAAAAAGGCATTCAGATCGATGATACATCCCTGGTGGGTGACAGGCCTAATCAGCCTCTCTCATGTGTCCTGTCCTCTCAGACTAACCCTCTCCCACCCCCTCTACACCCAATCAGTATATTTCCGCAATGCAGAGTGGGATATTTGACCAATGTCAGACAATCAATATCAGATCAACGTGAGCCAAAAGACGGAATAAAAAAAACACTAGCCCTCTTTTTTTCTCTCAATTCATTCCTTGCTTAGTCCAAACGTTTTCTTTTTACTTTGACTGATATGTAATCAATTTCTCATTGGATGAGAGCTCCAGGGAGAGGACGCGGAAACCTTTTGTAGCGATTAGTAACCTCTGCTGAAGGCATCGTTTTCTTCTCTGCACTTACAAATATTTAAAAATAAAACCATAAATGATAAAAAAAAAAATCTTGTTAAACCATGAATTATAAAAATGTTCTTTACAGTTTTAAATCTTGACACAGGAAATCAGAGGGATTGCTTGAAAATGTCACAGCTGCACAGAATTTGTTCTTTGTTGCAACTACAAAAGGCACCATGGCAATAAGAGGAAATGGATAATTGAGCAAATGTAATAGAGCTTACAGCCAAATCTAGATGTAATTATGATTCATGGGTTATTAGTGGGTAAAATGGAATGTGCCCTCAACGGCATGTTAAATGTGTCACTTGATTTTTTGTCCTTAAGGCAATGGGTTTAATGTACCTAGCAATATGGAGCTATATGCTCATTATCACAGCATAATAATGAATTTCCTTTAGTTCAATATAAGTTACCTTCACTAAGGAAGTTATGTTTTGTGTCCCAGTTGTCTCTGTCTGATATTTACTTGGATATCTATGTTCAATTAAATTTGGTAGAAAGTCAGGCCGTGGGCTAAGAAGCAAGTGATTACTTTGTAGCCACGTCAGCGGCTGGCCTTAGGGATAGCAATTTCGGTCGGTCGGTCAGTCCAATACTGAAATATTTCAACCATTATTGGGTTGATTGTCATGAAATTTGGTATAGACATTAATGGTCCCCAGAGGACAAACCCTACTGAGTTTGGTCATCCATTATTGTCTGAAGTAGCTTCACAACTATTGGATGAATTGTTCATGTTCTGCTCATGATGAATTGTAACTTTGGTGATCCCCTGAAATTATATCTAGTGCCATCAATTTTTATTTTACCTGCAAAATCAGTGCCATTCCCCATGTTCTACTTTTTCAGAGTTTTACATAATCATCCTTTCATATGCGACGTAAGATTTGCACCATGCAGACACTAGCACAAATGGCAAGAAATCTGCAACTGTAGCTTGGTGCGTATATTTCATAAATACAGCACATCTTTGGGGTAGCATGAACACCGGAACCTGAACAACTGGCGCAAAAGCCTTAGTAAATACGGCCACAAGTTGTTGCCACAGGTACTGCATGAAATACCTGTCCTTACAGCAGCATAAGTTCTTTCTTCTCTCCAGTGTATTAAACTGGTTGTAATCTATGACCATAGACTGTTAAATTCAAAAAGCCGTAAATTAATGTTCAATGCCAGATGGATGACAGGCTGGTTTCACTAATGCTTTGCTGACTGCCACAAATTGGCTCATACCTTCCTTATTGTTAGATATACAGAAGCTAATGACTAACCAATGGTCTAGTTGCATCATTTATTAGCAGCTTGCATTCAGTGGTCAGTCAGTACAAACCTAATTTTAATTATGGATGTGCAGGTCATCTTATTTTAGACCCATATGTGTTCAGCAGATTTTAAATCCAAACAAAGCCCACCAGTCCTCTGCCACACTACTGTTTTTTAAACATATAAATTCCTCCAGTGCAAATATTCACAAAACAATGTGTTAGTGATATGCAGAGAGAGTTTTCTATTAGTATGTTTATATACTGCATTTGCATATTCAGATTTCTCTTGGGTATTGTATGATATTGCTAGCAATTTAGTATTTAATATACAATTTTATTATATATAAAATTATAGGGCTAAAGTAGAATATAATGTTGCAGTACCTTCGATTCAATCTTTAGCAGAAGCTGTGAGACTGTATAATTTATATACTGTATTCAAATGTCTACATGATGTTTTAATGTGACGTCAAATCAGCAGACAAGTCCAAGGCATCTTATGATCACTGAAAAAAATGTGCTTCATTTTAATTTGATAGACATACAATTAGTCCCCTGGACAAGTTTAAATTTAGAGCCGCTGGAGATGATTGCTTTTGAACTGACCCGCATATGCAAGAAGTTGAGACACTATTGGTTCTGCTCCCAGCTGGATGGGTCTATGTTGGAAACGGACAGACCTTGTCAGACCTTCTCTGTGCCTCTTATCTGCTATGGAAGACAGGATAAAAAATGACAGACATGTGTTGACTGAAGCTTCTCATTAGCACTGGGGAGAGCATATGACCCACCATTTACCCCTCGCACTGCATGGCAACTTAGCCAGGATCGGATCTGATTGAAAATTAAGTGGTGCACAAAAGCCTGTCCAATCTGCGGAGGGAAATGTGTGCATGAAGACGAGCAATCTGTAGCAGGCAATTGCTATGAGCAGAGACAATCACGGCGAAGGTTGCGGCACATCAAGCAAGTAGTTTCAGTGCATTCAGCACATCCAATTATCTGGGAGATCATACATTTAGAAAACCTTCAGACATTTGGCTCCCAATAAACCGTCCATGCCAGATCTTCTCAATTTTTTTTATTTACTACTTACTGTTCGGTTGCACTACATCATTTACTTTGCTATTTCATCATGATGTTGGGAAACAATGATCAAGTTTTTTACATGGGCTGTGTTTCAACATTTGAGCTGAGCAGGTGTTGCTAGATTACATCATACCTGTATAAAGTACATGTTCAGGGGGGGCTCAGCTTTTCTTAGATAAAAGTAGGGGGAGGCGCCAAGGAAAAAAGGTTGGGAACCACTGATTTAGATGACTAAATGGGTGTAATGTAAAATATGTTAAGTTAGCAGTCAGCCGATGTAGTGTCATGCTTAATACGCATGACAGGGTATGGGCAGTGCAATAATAATAGTACTGTTTTTAATCACAGTTATGCCTGCCCAGCAATATGATCCTGAATATACAATAGAATTACTGCCAAAACGTGATTAATGACTGCTATGTCAGAACCTAGAATAGCACTTACTGTAATACCTGACATCTTTAAATTGCTTTTGTTGGCAGACCAACAGTCCAAAGCCAAAGATACTTAGTTTACTACTACTTCTTGAAACTAGATAAAAGCTGCAAATGTAAACATTAACTAGAATAACAGTCTCACTTAAGTAAGCCTAGGTAAATATCCTAAACTATTAGGGATGTGAAGGGTACAGGGAGTGTAAGGTGCATGTTGTGTATGGATGCATGTTGTAGGCTACAGATTGTGTTTATACTTACCTAGATCGGAATACAATGCGAGCTACGCTACCTGCAGATGTGGTCAGGCAGCCTGGGATCTGCTCTCTGCAAAATACAAATTAGAACAACTTTTTATCTTAGTGTATTTTTTTTTTACTGCTGTACAGCAGTTACATTTTACTTTTTTGTACCAAACCAGGCACAGCAATAACGAACATCTGTAATTAGGCTGTCTATAAAAGTAGGGCTTGTTTAACTATAGTGCTTTTGTTGTTATGTGCTTCCCTGGCATCTCAGCAGAACAAACTCTTTGTGGATGACTCCCCTGGGCTGTGCCAAGAAAAACATGTTCATGAAGCATCATAGCATCTGGCCTCCAGAGAGATTCTACCTTAGTGATGTTTCCCACTGGAGAGGCACTCCAGTGAGATCAACTTGTGTACAGTAAAGGGCTTCAGAGCCTCCTGTGCATTCTTGCTTTCTTTTTAATGACTCTGTGGCACCATTAGTGCTGCAACCTCTGTACGAGACCTGGCATTGTCATCGACAGCAGTGCCAAAGAACAAGCTCCTCATTAAAATCTAGACCTGTGGATCATTAAGTTTGCAAGGACATCCAAACCATTGTCAGCTGCAGGGTCTTGGTGCCGGCCGACTCTGAAGTTAGAGTTGGTGTACATAACAATCTGCTTTGATGATCAAGGGTTTTGCTCTAAAATGAGGTTGACCTGTCTGAGACCAGATATCAAATCAAAAAATTAACTGACTTTTGCAGGCTCTATACTCTTGTTTATTTTGGAGATATTGACAAATGCACTTTATTATTTCTTCTGGTACAATATTCTGAAATTTGGACATAAAATATAATGGATGTGGCATCTGGCTAAATGTTCCTGTTGAATTCTGCAGCACTCAGGGCAGAGGAGATTAATGTTCCAGTTCAGTCTATCCAGATTATGTGCTCATCTGCTGTGTATCAGATCAGTTGATGCAGGATCAGATTGATTTTTTTTTACTAAGAGCCACACACACACAAGCACTACAGAAGCTGGGTGACTATCTTTGGTGTGTGTACATTGATGGCATAAGAAACAAGCTTATATGATATTACATATTTTTGGGTCTTTGTTACTCTGAAATGGATATTTGTGACAACAACCTTATCACAGTTAAGAAAAAGGCAAAATAAGGGCAAACAAGCTATAAAAAGAGAGAGAAAGTTTCTAAGTGAGCTACATATCCTAACAATATTCTGGGCTTGCATAAACTCACTGTCAGTCATTATGCCATTTCAATGGTCAGTAAGAGAATTATGTTATTAGTTTGACATGATGCAGAGAATAGAGAAATACAAGACCACGTTCATGGCATTACTACCTGAGAGAACTCAATGAAATTACTTTTCAGAACAGGAATGAATGATGCCTCCATGACTCACTCTGCCATATATTAATAGGAGACATTAATAAGGGCTATTGTCTGGAGCAATGACAGTGAGTATTAATATGTCCCTTGTAGGTGGACAAATCAGTGTTTCACAAAACTCGATCATTGGAAAACTTCGAGTAACAGAACATTGGCAACCTAAATCAGTGCAGGGGCATAACAGTGAAACAAAGATAATGTCGCTTTTTTCATTGATTTTTTTTTATTTTTTTATTCTCCAGTCTCCATCTTTGACACGGGCATCTGTTAATGATAGTCACATCACTGAGTACATGGCACCCTTAGCCTCCCTTATTATAGCTGAATGAAGACAGATGCAGTAGAAAAACAGTGTAGATGTATGACATAGCTGTAGGGAGTGGCATTGACCCATTTGCTGAAAACTGATATGTTCAGGGAAATTTCAAAGCACAATTGTCTCATCACTCTTTGTGTCTCCACTAGTAGCTCTTTTCATGCAGTGGACAGGAAGGGGGCATTGAAGATGAAAAGAGAATAACCAATAATAATACACATGAAATTAGGTGCAGAAATTAAAAATATGATGAGGGTGAAATGTTAAGGTGAATCAAAACTCCCCACATGTACACATTTGAAAATCTATGATCTTGGTGTTTTCCAAGTAAAGGCACTCAGAAATTAAGATTACTGATACCTGCAATCAGGGGCACAAGAAATATGAGGAACAACGGTACAGTGTGGTTTCAAATGGAAAATGAGGGCCAAAGTTACTGCAGATGGCGAGGACAGTTAATATTTACTGAAGGACATGGCCTGGAGCAGCTATCCCTTGTGCTGTATGACAAGGATGAGGAGCTACAGTAGTCTAATTTTAAAGGCTGCAGGTTCCGTTTGTTTATTCACAGCCCTGACTCCTGTCAAAGTGACAAAACACTAAACCCCAACATGTCACCTAAATTAGCTGGTAAGTCATTGGTTATAGGTTTATATGGCAGCTCCTGTCATAAGTGGGTTTTGCTACAAGCTGTTACCTTCACGATCAAGAGTAAATTACAGCTTCCTGACCTGCTCATCTTCTTTATGTTGATAGCCCAAAAGCATATTGAAATCACAAGACTATGATCCAAATGTGAAAGCATAGGCCTACCCCCAAAACTCAAAACACTGTTGGCACCTCTTGTCACTCCAAAACTGATTGAGAAGGTTTTTTTATGAAAACCCTCACCAGCAGCCTTGTTACCCTGTTTTGTACTGGGTTGCTTCTAGGGGTGAGGGATAAATCGATCAAGCCCAGTTACAAGAAAGCGTTGCCCCAGCTATACTGGAGGATGAAATGAAAAGTTGAATAAACATTGAGAAAAGCCAGCAGCATCCGTAGTGTGTAACAATGTACACATTTTTCTTTCCTTTAAGTGTTTGGTCAGACAGTGATCATCAAGACCATCTAGCTTCAGACGCAAGTAAAGTTTTACACAGAATGCACTGGATTAAGAACCTAAACATGGAGTCCCCTTTCAATTTAATGAATTAAATTGGTTTGAATCCAGAAGTGATCGGAGTCAAATTGTGATGTCAAGAATTTGAATCAAATCGTGAGATTCCAAAAGATTCCCGCCCATAGTTGTTTTCTGCCTGGCAATTGCCATCCTCTTCCTTCTCCTCCTCCTCAACCATAAGACAATGATCTGTAGCATAGCTATTATAACTGATGATTGCAAAGCACTGTGATGAAGAGATGTGTGGACACTGGACATTCGCTTGTCATCCTATACTTTAATTTGATTCATAGTTGTCGGTGTGCCCTTGAATCTTGGAAACACGATGAGCTTTGCTGTCAGTAGTTCTTCTAATGTGATTTTAATCTCATCTTGCTAGGATGCCTCTTTTGTTGTGTGTATGTAGTTAATTTTTTCCTTTTGTTGGAGAAAGTCCAGTCGCAGATGGAGGTTGTATAGAGGAGTGATATCAAAGTGATAACACCTGCAAGAATTTTAGCAAATTTAGCAACCATCTCTTTGAGGATTGTTATTAATTTGTGTTTAATTGCAACATCTACTTCAAACAGCAGCTAGGCTGATTAAATCACACTATTACATTATGTTATAAGCTGCATTCTTTCCCTTCATAATATTTTATGCAGCAAGCTGGAAGCTCCATTTTACAGTGTGATTAAAGGGTTTGATTTATGTTCTGTAGATTCTTTACAGTCTGTCTTTGTGTTAGTAAGCATTATCAATTCATGTTGTTATATTCTTATATTTTCTTGTTTGTGTTCATATTATTTCACTTCATTTATTAGGATCCTCATTAGTTGTAGTCCAAGCAACAGCTATTCTTCCTGGAGTCCACATAGACAACCACCAACACAAACACGATACAACACATTACATAACCCAGCTCTCATCAGTAAAAATCACTCTGAACAAACAGAAGAAAAAGAAAATAAGAAAATCTATTATCTAGACAGTACATTGCACTATAAAAAGTCTAGATAAAGCCTACCTACCTTTTTCACCAGATGTTGTTTCAATGACAGTTTAAAGCAATTCTTACTGTTCTTCTGAATAATATGCTCAGGCTGAGTGTTCCATGCAACCATAGCTCCATACATTGCAGTAGAGGTGCTCTGATGAGGATTTTTTGGGCAGATCACCGATTGTTGAAAGCAGTATCGGCCGATACCGATCACTGGCTCTATTTGAAGCCTTTTATTTATCATGTAGCAATATATAGTATACTGTATATTTATTTAATTAGTCCTAAAAACAATGTATTAAGTAAATTAACAGATGATAAAGTATCATGAATTGACAACTGTTTATTTTATTGCCAGGAAACATGGCCAACAAATTCCACTCCCTCAATCTTAAAGACTTAAACCATAGCAGCCTTTACCTGGTTACTGCGAACATCTTATAGCTTAACAATTATAGCTTTCCTGTGGAACAAAATACAAAAACAGAACAAACAGAATCCTTACAAATTTACTTCAACAATAAAACCTGCTGTAGCCAAAATATTTAGGAGATAAAGGAGCACAGGCATCTTGAGTCAATGATAAATTTTGAAGTTGGCGCTTTTGTTCTGGACAGCTCAGGCAGGTTCTGTGGGCTTTAGGGGTTAGAGAGAGGAGCAGAGAGAGGGAGAGTGGGCTACAAAGGAGTCAAAACTGTCACCATTGAGATTTGAAAATGAGGGAAATTTAAAGAAATAAAAATACTATGTTAATTCCATATTGTACTGTTAGTATATTGTTAATATTACTTATAGTTACTATATTCATTATAATTTGATATAGTTTACCACTTGTATAGACCTAATATTATTTCAGTGGGTTTTCATTTATTAAATCCTTGTGCAAGAAGCACAGTCTACATCTTTTACATAGGCCTACTGCCACTGGCTTTACCAGAGGAGAGAGTAGCAAACACTTTAAATACTATTATTATTAATATTTAAACGGGAGGATACTGGGTGAGAACGGGAGGGCTGATATGATGAGAGGAGTAGAGAGAGAAGTGAGGTAATGTGAGGCTACATCCACACTACTACATTTTTTTTAAAAGTGTTTTATAACAAATACAATCTTCTCCGTCCACAGCAGCGTTTTAGCTGTGTGTCAGAGTTGATCTCCGTCAATATTAAAAAGACTGAAAATACACATCTTGTGGCCGTTCACGTAGACTGGGCATGCTCGTGCCGGTGTAAACATGGAGCAGATGGTCTTTGGCAAAATAAGAAAGTAATACAGACGAAGAACCACACAAGAATCTTTTTTGCATTGACTGACATCGAAGTGGAACTGTTACTGAAAGCAACACTAGAGTACAAAGAGACTGTGAAGGCGGAAAACAGACTGGGAGTTTTCGCAAAGTAAATACGGCGACATGCACAGTAGCCTGCAAGTGTTACACATAGGGATGAGGATCGTTAATTTTATTGATACGGATACCCTTATTGAGACTGCTTAACGATCCGATTTTTTATTTGTTGATTGATTTTATTGATTGATTGATTTTATTGATAGCACTATTGATACTTTACTATTATTTAGTGATGGTTATTTAGTAAGACATGAGGTAGGCCTGCAGGGTATGAGGAAAATATTTAATGTGCGATAACTTGCGATAAATAAACATATATTGAAGTGTGCATATTAACTGCCTGGTTGTTTTTAATTTAATATTTTAAATACAGCTAAATGTTGTTTCTTGAGCAGCAACATTAATGTTTACAACAGCAAAGTAACTCTAACTTTATCTGACATCACAAGTAGTGAGTGACGTTTAGAAAGAATAACATCAGTCTGTATCAGTCCCTCCTCCTCTCTCGCTGGCTGCAGGTAACGTTACCAGGTAGGAGGAGAAGTGGCTGGTTTGTCTCAGCCAGCAGCTGAGTTTTTAAGACTACAGACCAGTCTGTGCTCCAGACAGACAGCTTTCTATTTAGCTCGTTTTTAACATTTGGCTAATGCCAAGCTAGCGTTAGCTGTTTTTGTATAAAACATACAGGATGAGATTCTGAGGACAGATGATTTAATTAACCATTTCTACATGTTTAACGTTACCTTACAGACAGGTGTATTGATAAAAGTATTGTCTTTTTACTTGCGAAGGTTTTATCGCACTTCACTTATCACTTACAGTAACGAGCGTAGCTGTCATCAACTAACATTACAGTAGTTTGGAGCTAACTTAACCCTCACCGTATTCCACCACGACGGCGCAGCCTCTCACTCTGCTGTGTGTGTGTGTGTGTGTGTGTGTGTGGGAGCCGACAGAGAGCAAGCAGAGACTGCAACCTGATGATTGTCTTATCGATTGCGTTTCAAATTAAATCAAATTTGACGCTCGAGACATAACGTTACATCATAGCCCGCAAGTCTCCATAGCAGTATCGATAAGCTCGAACCTTATTGATTTTTGGGTTTTGAGAAATTTTGAACCGGGTCCTTTTGGAACCAGGTCTCGAACCCCATCCCTAGTTACACAGTACAAAATATTTTAATAAAAATACTGAAACTAAAACTGTCAGTAGTATCGTGTTTTTGTTTTGCATGACTGAAAAGACAATCAGGAAGCCAAATGTGAGTGTCTGTGTCATCGTTTAATAAAGTCCTCCATTTTTGCCCACGGATTCGCCATTTTAATCTGGACGAGAGGCGTAAACATCGAAACGTCTCCGTTTTAAAATAGAAACTTGAGAGAGAGTGGCAGTCAGATTAAGGGGCACCTCTCTTTGCATCAGATACTCACTGAAGGATCAGTCTCTGCCTGATGCGTTGTGGTCAAGACAAACCCTGGTAGCGGGCGGCATGTGGGTGAGATGAGGACTATGGTGCTAGCTAGCTTTGAAAACCGCTCAGACCACATAGTGAAACCAATTTAGCTGCCATTAACAATTTGTCTGGCGAGTATTGCATCACCTGATCGGGGTTTCTGATCTGCCTTTTTACGGACGACCGATCAAACTAGTTAAAGTCGTTATCGCCGATAACGATCTGTGACCGATCGATCGGAGCACCCTTACATTGCAGTGTTCTTCATCATACTGGTTTTTGCTTTGGGTAGTGTAAATATACCCTCAGTAGCATGCCTGGTATAATAGTCGTGCACATCTGAGCTCCAACATAGCTGTCTATGTAATACCTTGGTAATTTAGTAACGGAAATATTTTTTATAAAATAAATCAAAGAGGCAGTATGTCTATCTTTTACCCGTAACCAGGTTAAACAGCTATACATTGTATTTACATTAGTTCTATAAGAGCATCGAAGTGTACAACGTGTTGCTTTATTCTGAGCAACTTGCAATTTTTTCATCTGAGTCATGGAAGCACTAGACCAAACCACTGAGCAATTATCCAGTTGAGAAAGAACTAATACCTTTAATAATCTGTCCCATTACATTTTTGGGTAAAAATTTAGAACATCTCCTAATCACTGAAATACCTCTTCCCATCTTACTCACCAATTCATCAATATGCGTAGACCATGATAATTTACTATCTATTGTAATACCTAAAAGTTTGATCTCTTGAACTTGTTCAACTGCAACATCATTAACATTCAACTTTAATCTAGGCTCTTTTCTTGAGCAACAATTTCTCCCAAATACTATGCTCTTTGTTTTAGAGACATTAAGAACTAGTTTGTTATTCTTTACCCATTCAGCTACAGACTGCAATTCCCTATTTAAGACAAGTTCTTCAATCGTGGTTTCCGCCATGTATACTGTTACATCATCATCATAAATGCTAACTTTTACCCTATACGTGATTAAGGGTAGTTCATTTGTAAACACAGCATATAACAATGGACTTAAGCAGCTTCCTTGAGGAACTCCACAGCTAATATGTTTATCATCAGAAAAACTTCCATTAAATAAAAACTCCTGTGTTTCCTGTTGGTCAAATAGCGCTCCAGCTAAAGAATTGCAGTCTGATTGAATCCACAACATTTTAGTTTTTTGAATAACCCATGATCAATTATATCAAAAGCTGCACTGAAATATAATAATATAGCACCTACTAATTTGTTACTGTCGATTTCTTTGAGCCCTTCATCTGACATTTGAGTCAGTGCAGTTTCAATGGAGTGCCCCTCTCTATAAGCATGATGGTAATCTGTGTTTAAATCATTAACAGAAAAATAAAATTGTATTTGTTCATAAACAATTCTCTCCATTATCTTACTTACAGCAGGTAACCAACTCATTTGACGACTATTGGGGCCTGAATGATACATTTCCATTCTTGGATAATGGTATAATCTTTGCAGTTTTCCAAGCTTGTGGAAAAACCAATTTCTCCAAACTCAGGTTAAACACATAGCAAACAGGAATGGCAATCAGGTCTGCTACTATTTTTAATAGTTTCCCATCCAAATTATCAATACCTGATGGTTTGTCTTTATGTCCACACAACAATTTTTCCACATAACTTGCGGTAACTTCAGTAAATTGGAACTTACAATTTTTATCTTTCATAATGTGATTTGTTATTAGGTCATATAATTGCTTATAGTTTATTTGGTCCATCAAATTCCTAAGTTTGTTTACTTTACAATTAAAAGATTAATAAAAGAATTAGCAAATTTTCCTTCTGCTTCAATACAGGATGGAGTTGATTTGCTTGTTCTGCCCATAATGTCATTAAAAGTATCCACAGCTTTTTATTGTCATACTTAACATTATTTATCATGTTTTCATAATACAAATTTCTCTTCCTTTCATTCAACTTGGTTAAGTAATTCCTTATCATACGGTAAACTTGCCAATCTGATGTGTAGCTTGACTCAATTGTCATTCTTTTTGCTTGATCCCTCTGTATCATACAATCCTTAAATTCATCATCAATCCAGGGGGATCTAATATTTCTGATAGTCCTTTTTTTCACAGGTGCATGTTTATCAATAACTTTCATCATTTGCTTATTCAAAGCTTCAAGTGCTTCATCTGGATCATCTTTCATCAACACACTTTCCCAGCTTATTTTTCTTACATCCTCAATGAAACGGTCTTCACGAAAGTGTTTGTATGATTTCTTAACGATGATCTTAGGTCCTGCTTTAGGCACCATTGTCTTCCTCACTAATGCCACTACGTTATGATCGCTACAACCTACTGGTATAGATACGACATTGGAACATAACTCTGCTGAATTAGTGAAGATATGATCGATACATGTTCTGGATCCATCACTTTTTATACACACTCTCGTTGGTTGTGATGTGCTTACATATACAATAATAAAATAATAATATAATAAAATAAAATCAGACACAAACTACAGAGTAGACAACACTAATATACACACTGTGAACAAAACAATATAGACATATTGACAAATAGTGCAGTAATCAGAGTGCAAAGGATGCAAGAGTAAACTATTCTCATTATGTACTTGTTGAAGGTGGATATGATATACAGGTACACATACATGCATACATATACACATGTTCACAGTGTGATGGAGCATAGTGCAAAGGATGCTGGAAAAAATAAATGACACCTATGACCTTATGACCTGAGGTAGGTGTATTGGTGTACAGTATATACAATATGACATAGTATGAACATAGTATGAGCAGCACTGAAATAGAGAATGGTGAATAAATAAATAATGAGTGGAAACCAGTAAACAGGTGCTGATTAGAGACAGAGTTACTGGGTTATTGCACAGGAACTGTTCCTGACACTGTGAGTCAGATATCGGCTGTTCATCAGAGTGATGGCTTGTGGGAAGAAACTGTTCCTGAGTCTGTTGGTTTTGGCGTACAATGCTCTGTAGCGCCTACCAGAGGGGAGGAGCTGGAACAGGTTGTGTCAGGGGTGAGATGGATCTGCAGTGATGTTTCAATATACTAATATCTTGACAAACTAACAGAAATAAATAAGTAGTTGTTTACATTTAGTTCATTGATCCAAAAAATATGAAGGGGAGCGCTATAGATAGGATGAATGTCGTGGGTTCAAACCCTGGTTGCTCCGGCCTTTCTGTGTGGAGTTTGCATGTTCTCCCCGTGTCTGCGTGGGTTCTCTCCGGGTGCTCCGGCTTCCTCCCACCATCCAAAGACATGCGGACTAGGTTAATTGGTGACCCTAAATTGTCCTTAGGTGTGAATGTGAGCGTGAGTGGTTGTTTGTCTATGTGTGGCCCTGCGATGGACTGGCGACCTGTCCAGGGTGTACCCCGCCTTGCGCCCGATGTCAGCTGGGATTGGCTCCAGCCCCCCCGCGACCCTGTATTCAGGATAAGCGGTTGACGATGGATGGATGGATGGTTTGTGCTGTATCCCAAAAAATCTTTGGGCAATTGTCCTATGCTATATATGTCTGTGAAGATTCTCAGTCATCCAGGTCTTAGTTATCCAACGAAGGTTAAGTCAAGGGCAACTGGACTTGGTTGAAGATACTGGAAGATGTTTCGTCCCTCATCCAAGGGACCTGACTGACGTTTGTTAAGTTTCCTGGGAAGTGATGAAAGGACAGCATTGTAAGTGGGGGATAAGTGGTGGCGTAGACCCCCTCCCCTGTTCAATGACGGCTTCTCAACCCGGGTGTAGATGGCTTCCTTGACACCTCTTTCAAACCATCCATCTTCTCTGTCTAAAATGTGCACCTGGTGGTCCTAGCGGAATGTAACTACTAAAGTTTGTTTAGAGGAAAGAAATTACCATATCCAACTCCAAATGTAAGAAAAACATACTTAGCAAAAGTTGATCATCTTATCCAGTGGTACTTAAACTGAAGGGGTATATAGTGCAATATGATTTATGTAGGAAAATTTAAAAAAGGTCTTCTGGCACTATCGTGCTGACCTGTGTGACAGTTTATTAGGACCATTGGAGATTTAAAAAATAGATAAAACTCACAAATTTATGAAAAAACACTCAGGTATACAGAGGTGCTGTTGTGGGGAGAGAAAAAGTCACGGAAAGCATAAAAAAATCCACAATGCCTGGAGCCCATTAGATAATGCTGAGGTGCTAACTGTCACCATAAACAAACATCATTTATTTACATTTAATATTCAGATCATTCACAATATTCATTCACATTCAACAGGGGGAGACACGTAGAAACTGCTGTCTGACTTTCTGTCTTATCAATTTCCTCCGCTCTATTTGAGTACTATGGACAGCGCCACGCCTACACACACACACACACACACACACACACACACCCTAACTTATGCTGCGTTCCAGACTACTAAGAACTTGGAAATTTACGACCTCCAACTAGAAAAAGTACTGTGGAACGCCACTTGAAGTCAGAGTTCCTACTTGTGAACTAAAAAAAAATATATACCCCTACTTCATGAGTAGCAGATGAATGATGTCACAACAATGGCTGCGCCCATGGAAGCACAAATTGTAAAAACGTAAACCATAACTGAAAAGGCAACATAAAGCGTATTTGCATGTATTTAATCAGAAGTATAAATACACTCATATATTGTAAAATCTGATCTGCATATAAGTTGATGTAGAAATGTTACAAGGTTGTTTGTCATTATAGGTCTATAACAAAAGGTTGTTAAACTAAACAAAAGTTTGTAGTCCATTCATGCTACACACACAGAACTTAACAGATGATTAAATGTGTATAAAATATGGTAAAAAAAAAAAAAAAATTATATTTATTTTAATAGGCTGTTATACATTTATTTATACAGCCTACAAAAGCTATGTATATTCAAATATGTTGTCTGTTATTATAGGTACACCACAGGCACTGTTGAGGGTTCAATTGTGTGCACACTTCACAAAGAAACATCAGCCAGGTCAGCAATGTTTTTCGTTCACTTTCGGTGTAATGCACCACCATGCACCTGGAAGAACGCTTTGAGGTTAGATATTTAAACTTGGAAATATACCCGTTCTGAGCAGTCTGAAACGCTGCAGTAGCCAGACTCACTTAGCTGTTGGGCTTACTGTAATCATATGTCAAAATATTTAGACACCAGAAAGCATTGAACTACTTGCCAGCATACAGTGACGCTATAGGCCAGTATGTGGGGCTTGCAGATTCTGATAATTACAAAGGAGGTACCGGATTCAACAAATTAAGCCCTTTGGGGTGGGTGAAATCACTGTCCCCTTCCAGCGTTGCCAAGGGGAATAGCCTACAAGTTGTAATGCACTAGTTGAACTTGAAGGGTTGTGGGTGGAGCCCAGAAAGTTCCCTTGAGCCCAGCTGTGTTCAATTAATCCACAAACTAACAGACCTGTTTCTCACATATTTATGATTTTATAATCTTTTGTTTGTAAATTTACATTTTTAATCTCTGATTAATTGTGTTTTTCTCTGAATATTACCTTTCCCACAGCTCCTTTTTTTTTTCTTTTTTTTTACGCCATCGTAGACCTGAATAATTTCTTTTGTTTAAATGAAATTCAACTGGGCTCTGTTTGTATTTGTTGCTTCCCCAATAATGATTGATAAGAATTCAGTTTACATGCTTAGAGCTTCTGAAGGCGGGCATGACAGAAACATTTTGAGAACCACTGCTCTAATCTATTATCCATTACCACAACTTTTAGACTCATTGAGCACAAAAGTAAGTCCCACATAAGCGCTATAAATAAACACCCCAAGAACTGTTCAAGAGGTCCAAGCCAAAGAGAGATGTCCATGTCAGGTAGAACTGTAAATTGAACAGTAAAATGGAAATTAAAATTAAACAAACAAGACATAAACATGTAAGTTTTGTTCAAGCAAAACTGTCTGTTTTGCTTAAACTAATTGAATCATTGCATTAATCATTTGAGTAAAAATAGAAAATATAGACTGTGTTTTATTCAACCAAACACGTATGTTTAACTGCAGTAAAAAGTTAAGTTGTTGGTTTTCTATAGATGATGAAAAACAACCACAAGCAAATCATAAATATTACATAAAAACTTTGTGCTGCATTGATTTGAAGGATAACAAGCTTGGCTTTGATATTCAACAAGAACATGTTCCTTTTGAAAGACATGTTTGAATTTAATATATTTGATCTACAGCACCTCATACTGCCAGAGGCGTATGTAATATGATAAATTTAATTATTTATATGCTACATTGCACCGCTACACTACACCTACAGAAGCAGCAAATGTATTTTTAGGTTAAAATTAATTGGTACTGTTTACTGTAATTTTATTGTTTTGAGTGCAATCCAATGGAGACAACGTTAAAACCCCTGCAGATTTATACGTTCAAAGACAAGGAACTGTTGTCTTTGATCGACGGGTTTATCTATAGCTTGCTCAGCTTCAAAGCATCCCATATTCATTTGCATGTTCATTATGTGCCTAAAATGGCCAATTACTCCATTAGAGGCATGTGCAGGGGACTGGGCCACGGATCCTGAACAATCATATGACAAATTAGCCAATTAAACATGTTTGATGTTCTTCCCCCCTGTAGTGCTGAATAAGAGGTTGACTGTGCAGAATAATGTCATTGATGTTCGCAAGAGGAATTTCTGAAAAAGATGAGAGTACTTATAATAATAACAAAAATTGAATAGATGTTGTCTTTCAAGTTACTTTTTCTTTTTTGCAAATACAGGGCTTAAAATTTTAATTTATTTAGCTACCCGTTTGTGCTGTCATCTAAAAAGTTTATATAAACCCTTTCAAACTCTTTAGACTATTGATTAATTGGCCAATTGAGTCCAGTTGCACGTGTGTTTACTTTCAGTGAAGGGGCTCCAAAACCATTTTTGATGGCAAGATGGCTTTCCATTAAAGTATTGGTTAAAAGCCCTTTTCATGAGCAAACCATTATCCTGCCTCCTCCCTCTCTTTTGTTTCCACCCAATTTCTCCATCCTGGATATCAAGCCTTTGAACAATTTGGTGAAATAAAAATGAACAATAGCTGGCAACATTGCTTGAAGCAGTGTGTTTGTGAGTAAGTCTAGGAAACAGAGATGGAGAGAAGAACAGAGTGTGGAGGGGGGGGGGGGGGGGGGGGGGGGGGGGGGGGGGGGGGGGGGGGTTGACTGGGTTGCAGTATTGTGGGCGTCTTCTAATATCAAAGTGTTGACTTCATTCTATTTATAGCGCAACCCATCTGACCCAGTGACGTGACAAATGTGTTGGATTTTCAGGTGCTGGTCAATGCAATAAAGTGAGAAATGGATTTCTTTTGAGGAAGAAAAGAGATAATGGAGACAAAAAACCTCTAGGTTTCATCTTTTCGGTAGGCCTGAGGAAAAACGTCTGCTCCAATTAGTGTACACATGACCAGCATATTTTATTTAAAAAAAAATGTATATATATATATATAAAAATATAAACAATGCTAGATTTTGAGCTTGAGATTTGAGTTTATATTATATTATGAGTAGTGTTAGTTAGTTAGTGTATGTTGCAAACTGGCAGGATGCAGAAGATGAATATTTTCCCAATTCCCACTAATATTATAGCTGTTTTGTGTCTCCTAATTAGGAAATTGCAGTAGTGAATGCTGATGTACAGTTTCAATATTCAGCACATACAGTGCAGTGCAAAGGCTCCTTTTGGATTTCAGTCTATCAGTTTGAATGAGAGTCTGTCAAAAGCAGTAATGACTGAGCTGGCTGCCAGTCCGACAGATTACTCCATACATCAGAAAACATTAAGATTCCTGACAAAACCATCAGCAAGAAAAATGCATGTTCTGGACACAGAAAAAATGCTTTACAGTCCAGCTGACCCGGACCTGTTTTTCCCTTCTTTCTGATGGTCATGGTAATCGCAATGCGCAAGAGTAATAATAATATGTTATATATATCTTGTACCAAAATGGCAGATCTTCAGGTATGCAAGGAAAATCCCTTATTACCTTCTCATTATTTACATTTTCATCTGCACACTATTAATTAGGAAATCTAGACGTTTGGAGATGTCATAATACTTTTAAAAAGACCTGTGTGGGTGCTGAAATAGTGGCAGGTGAATTTGTGACACGTTGTGTTTTTTTCCATCCCCATTTGTGAAACTGAATGTTTTATGACCCGATCAATAAAGGCTGTAGAGTATGCCACATCTGGGGCAGCAGATCTATAGGAATTCAAGTCTTTATGGTTCCCAGCTATGAGTCGAGTGGCTAGATAGATGATAATAGAGTCCTTTAACCTAATGCTGACCCCACTGTGGTATGAAAAGCAGGACTCAGGAGGCATTGTGATAATCAGTGTTACTGTCGGTCAGTATAAGTTTCTGCTTTATTCTCAGAATTGTAGACTGTGGGTTTGTGCTTGTGTCCATTAACACCTTTAATATAATACTAGGCAGTTTATAAAGCTGGAGAAAAAAATAGACATATGACAGACTGGAATTTTATACACGGAGTACAGAGGCTGAACTTCCAAAATAAACTCATGCTGAGTCAAAGAAGCAAACATCTTTTGAGTGCAAAAAAGCTCTCTAGGTGAAATGTAAATGTTGTTAGCCTCTTGCGGTCAGCAGAACAGCTAACTAGTACTCCACAGACCTATTTCCACATTATGCCAACACAGCAGGTTAGCAGAGGTCGCTTATCCCAGCAATTCACATCCACTGACTCCGGCTGACTAGCTAACCTTCACACACTGTAAACCAGTGTGACTACTACTCTGCTGAGCTTCCATCATATTAAGACACAAGATGTATTCTGTCATATTAACATATTAAGTGTTTAAATCAACCAGTGAGTAGTTTATGACCCAACTCTCAATCTAAGAAATTTTTTCATGTTTTGTAAAATCCCAGTCTGTGAACGTAGGGCCCAACTGTTGGAAAGAAAATATTCCACAGTCTGTATGCTGTATGCTAGTCCAAATATAGACTGCAGCAGTGTGTTGATTTGAGATGTCTGCCTAGGTGTGTTCAGCCCCTGGGTCACTGTCCTCTATCATGTCATCAACAAGACCCGCTACTAAAGGCGTAAGCTCTATGTAATGAACTCTACTGGGATCAGATTTAAGAGGTGAACAAAGCCTCCCTTCTTCTTCTCCAACTCTGACTTTCTATCTTGATCTACCTCTGTCTCGCTCTCTTTTGGGTGTGTGGTGGCATAAAATCTGGTCGAAAATTAGATTAAACCAATCTGCATATTGTAGAAAGTGTGTTTTCCTGAAAACTAAAACAAAAACAAACAATGCTTATAAATAAGTTAAACCTTAAAAAAAATTTTAAATCTGTTTTCATCCACAGCCTTGCTCACTTGCATAATGCATTTTAGTAATTTAATATGAGCTCCAGGTTACAACATTGCTATGCTGTAAATACAACACGACTCAATATGAGTCATATGTTTCCCATTCTCTTTTATTAAAAATTAATATGATCCATCAGAACATACAACACAGCTACCAGTACAAGGATCTTACAGAGTTAGAACAAAAGTCCAGTAAACTGAAAGTGGTCCAGTTTGGTTGTAGTGCAGTTTGATTTGGATGCTCCAAACACCTCTGGAGCCTTAGAAGATGAAGGTGGGAGGGGTGAGCAGAATGGGTGTGGTGAGGTTTGAGTAAAGTCTGCTGGATGATAATGATCCCCTTCAAGGTGAAAGAGGAGGGGGTGGAGCGTAATACATCAAAGATTAAGACATGAGGAAGAGCAGCGGCCCTGATGAGAGATGGGAGGGAGAGAATTACACCTGCATCCAAAGAGGAGACCGTAGTGACAGAGACTGAATGAAGGGAGGGAGTCTTTATTGAGCTGTTACCAAATTCCCAGAAAGTTACCAAGTTCTCAAACAAAGTTCCCCAAGAAACTGTTGTGTGGAGACGTCCCTCAACAGAAAAATCACTGCTTTGGTTGTTTGTTTACACACTGACAATGACCTTTGTTTACAGTTTCTGGATGAGTGACCTCTTGTGGCTGTACAGATATTGATTTGTTCTTTCTAATTTGCAAAGATATAGGTATCATGATGTTCATACATTGCTGCAAGACCTCTCACAAAGGAGGTTGGGATGTGTTTTTGGTGGGCGCATGTTGTTTATACTGTTAACATTTGAACATTATATCCTCTTCATTGTGAACACTGTACAGCTCTTTTCATTTAAAAAACATATGCATCAAATATATTTTGTAATGGTAAATTTCTGTTATTTGTGATTCTTGACTTATGTTGTACTTTTTATTTTCTCTTGCTGTTTATGCACCAAAATACCAAGGCAAATTCCTTGTATGTTTAAACCTACGTGGCAGTAAACTGATATCAAACGTCAGAGTTTGACTCCACAGTTCACATCCCTTCTCCTACTAACACTGGTTTCTTTGAACCATCAACCATAACTGTAACTAAGTAGTTTTAGTTACCTAAACTAGGTTGGGGGCGAGATAAAGAACACACAGGAGCACAATGCAAGTTCCACATAAAATAAATATCAATGAAAATAATAGTTAAATGATAACTATTACAGAGACTAAAACATTTAACTGGCATTAAAGGACCAGCTCTAAGCTGGTTTAAGATTGCTCTCAGTATATACATGTTAACGATCAGTCCTTCATGCACGCCAAAGTTAGTCATGGAGTTCCACAAGGGTTTGTTCTTGGACCAATCCAATTCACGTATATATTACGTATATATTCTTTTTTGAGACAATACTATTAAAAGTAAATACTCAATAAACTTTCATTGTTATGCATGTCTATCTATCAAGCCAAATGAAACCAATCAGTTAGCTAAACTTCAAGCATGTCTTAAGGATGTGAAACCTTGATGACTTGCAATTTTCTCATAATTAGATTTGGATAATTGTTTTATTTTTAAACCTAGGCCCTATTTTCACATTTTGTTGTTGAAATGCAGTAGATCTGATGGCTTCAGCCAGCAGCTGCAAAGTAATTCTTCGAGGTAATTGTGCCCGTCAAAATTACCACAAAAAGTGCTTATTTTTGCCACTGACTGGCTCAGACTGTTATACGAGGTGTCAAACAACATCATGGAACGGATCCCTACCAGTGACTCTTAGTGACACCCTTTGTTTTTAACAAGAAACAGAAGTCTTGTTCAAGGACCATTCTCACTCTGAACTCTCGTGAGAGGAGCTGCTAGCAAGACTTGATTTCCTATTTACCCAACACAACAGTCTCCTCTCTCCACCTCTAACTCACGTTTCCACCGTTGTCTTCCTGCAAAAACTCGTCATTCTTTCTGTAGAGAGATGAGAATGCACAAAACTTTGGGAGAGGGGTGATGTCTCCCATATCTTTTACATTCATTATCTAGAAAAGATAGCGGAGTTGTTGCTCATATGTTTTAGCCAAATGCTGCAAATCAATTTCAGTATGTTTCAAGTTGCTCAACCACTAACACTAACAACAATCACCCTTCTGTTTAGAGACCTGTTTGACTTTAAATGTCAAGCTGGCAGGTGAGAATGTGGTGTGGTGAAATTTGTCAGCAGGACAACATACTATAAAGGCAGACATAACAAAAAATATAAATATGAACATCCACAGCTCCATGACAGCTGGGCAAACTCCATCTACTGATGAGGATAATGCAATATGATTGAAAGACCTTGATCCCGAATAGCTATTAAATGGACCGTGTGGTAAGATTGTTTTCCCAGCTGCTGTTTCCAAGGCATTGAGCCTCAATGTTATATGTCTTTACTTTCCACTTTTATATAGATGCACACTCTTTAGCATGACAGTCAGAGACTGAAAGTTTTAATCTAAACTGTGGAATATTAGTAGAAGTCTGCTGTCTGTGCCTGGGGTCTGTTGTGAGTTTTACATTTGGATCATCCGGCCAGAGCGGCTGTGAGAAGTTTGCGGCCTTACTGCCCAGATATCCATTTCAGATTCAGTCAGGTGTTGCGGCAGTAACACCTCTAGTTGCTCTTAAAGATTGCAATCAGTGACCTCTGATTTGGGTAACCCAGTTGTCACGCTGTGCTGTCTTGATGTATTGTGAGCTGTGGCAGTACCTAGGGCCCTGAAGAAGGAGATGGAAAAGCTGGAGGAGGAGGTGTGGGGGCAGGCTCCACAGGGCAAAGATAGGACAGTTTCAGCGGAGTTGACTCCAGCTATCCTGCTGAGCCACCTTTTTCTTTACATAAATAAAACAGTAGTGCTTTTAAAGGGGCAGGTGTAGGTGGGTTCACTCATATTTATGGCTTCAGTGAACAGTGGACGGAATGGATGGAGAAAATATTCTTTTTCCTCATAGACTTTACCGTGTATTCTGAGAATGATTAGTGTATATTTTCTGCTCTGGATTCAAACTAAAACATAGATTAGAACAGTGAAATAAAGAGCAGAGAACTACATGGTGAAGAACAGTTCTGAGCAGTTTAAGTAACTTGTGATTATCCTAAGTGCCACCTAGATTTACACAATATTCAAAATGTTCTCCTACATGCTGATGTCACCTCCATTTCATAACTCACATTTCTGGCAAAATATTTGTAAAATATCTGCAGAATTACTCCCAAAGACCTGTAAACAGACATTGATGTTTAATATCATCCGTTGCCCCTTTAAAAAGGAATGCTAGTCCCTGAAAATGCTATTTTAAAAACCTTTTCTTGCCAAAGCAAGCTGTTCCAAAGCATTCTACAAACACTATTAATCACAACAATACATCCAATGCATTACCATCTTTTGTAACTTCAAAATGCTGAAAAATGGAGTGAAGCCTGATTTCTTCCAAGCTAAAGTGTAGCAGTAATTAAACAAGTTTACCAATGTGAGACAATGGCTATAGCTTGAACTTGCTTTGCATTTTAATAACAAAGCTTTTTACTCACAGTAGAGCAGCCTGCTGCTACTGTGTTGCTGCTATTGACAAATAGTTCAAATCAAATAAATCATCTGCCCCCAGTTGATATAGCGCATATGAGTACTCACTCTGACATGCATTGGGGACTTGACCTACACATTATATGAACAGTTGTGTAACCTGGCCAACCGCTTGCCACATATGGAGCCCATGTGGCCCTCACAAGCAAGGTCACTAAGCAGTCAAAGCCAGCAAATCTCAAATTCTGTATCTTTCATGTGCTATTACCAAACAGCGTTAAAACCAACACCTAGTATGAAAATACGACTACATTTTGACTAAAAGCCACTATGAAAAGATACTATTCCAAATATTTTTTTAAATCTTAAAAACTATTGAAAGTGATAGTGATATATTGAGTGTAAAAGCTCCTGTGAGTGGATAAAAATTTTACAGACTGACTCCATGCCACCCAATTCAGTTATATCAGCTGCTTTCTACAGGACCTATTGGCTCTGGAAAATGTTTTGTTTCAACCATGAATAATGTTGACAAAAGCAGAATTACACTAACGCCTTCCTCCAGTGAGAATCTTCAGTTAATAGTTCTATTACCACACTGGTACCCTTGAAGGGTGTTTACTTGGCTTGTAATTGGATGTAGTGAAAAGGACTGTGTTGTCATTAGTATGTTTTATAGATGAGCAGACTTCAGATGACAAGTAAAGGAACAATTTAAAAATGCACTGGAGAAAAATTTGATAATCAAGCTGCCTTTAGTCAAAGTATATTAAAGGGGACTGTCCATGGTTTAATAAAAATCCACCTCCTGTTTAACTGTCTTGAGGATGAAACTGGACATAGAAGGACTTTGGCTCTTTTTAGAGCAGTTTGTATGAAGGTCATACTGTTAACAGTGTTCAATGTGTGAAAAAACAGATACAGGAAACACTTGTCAGGCTTTTCTGAAAAAATCACACTTTTCCATCAAGTGTGCTAAATCCATGTGCCATAAGATGTATTAGGTGTGATGACATATACGAGACAAACACATTTGAAGTGAGCAGCTGCCATTATATGTTCTGCTTTCTGTTACACTGCTGAAATAACAATCATGCAAAACCATCCATTGCGTAAGTTATACATTTAACTGCTTTTCATTATTTATACATATGTTTTTAAGAATACTAATGCTATTAATCAATACACCTCCTAAAGTTATGATAAATGCCATATTATGGCCTTTGCCCATCATCTGCAGAACAGCGACCCCACACTAAAATCTCATAGCAGCCTACATGTCAACTCTCACTTTCTGTCAGACTCATGTTTAAAGGCAGAATGAGTAGGATTTTTAATTTGCCCAATGCTGTATATGACAATGTTGCTTTATCAGTTCTTCAGTGTTAGAAATAGTAATATTAGCTATCGTCAGGTACCAGCTTATTACAGACACTAGCACTGAGTCTCTGGCGATCAATTTACTATGTTGGTTTGGGTCTGCTTTGGTAACCGCTGTGGCTTGTGTGTTAGGTAGAAAATGATTCCAGCTGGGGACTTTAGCAGTTTATGGTTGGTGTCTTAATCCCTAAGCCACAGGTGCACACAGAGAAGCGTTTTCTAAACGTTTGTAGCCTGCCATCATGTTTCCCTGGTTTCTCCGTGTATAATGACCAAGCAGGAAAAACAAAACAGATGATTTGACAGACAATATGATGTTTAAATCTAGGCTTCTAAACTGATGATTCAAGTCATTAACATTTAGGGGTCGGCCCAAATTCGTGAGAAAGCATAACAGATAAAATCACTAAATTTGTTTTTGCTAGTCCATTACTTACCACTCCAGTTATATAGAGTAAGATGGCAGGTCGTTTCTAACGTGTCCCATACAGCTCAAAAGCAATTTAGGTTGTGTAGACTGCTACAGAACCCAAGTCTCAGTTTTACAAGACTGAGAATCCTAATCCTACTGGCCAAGCTAACCGCAGAGGATGGCAAGCACCGCAACAACCACAATGTTCATACTTTTTTGTTTTACACCACTCTGCGTGTTAAATTAACAAATTAACATTAGTGCTTCAGAAATTCCACAACGGTTCAAGGATGTATCACCATGGGATGTACCTGACCCGACTTTAAACTTGAAAGCCGTGAATGTTACTGTGGCTGTGTGTTGCTGTGTGGTGTTGTTTACTATTTGTTTTTAAGATTAGCTAACTTGCCATTAGAATAATGCGTGGCTAGCAGGCTCAGCGATGTTGGACTAATGTTGTAATACTGAGGGACAGTCGAGAGAAACTGTGAACATTAACCCTTATGCGAAGCTCATTAAATAACGAGCGTAGTATTAGGGGTGGGCAATATGGCAAAAATATCATATCACAGTTTATTTGAGGCAGGATCACGATTCACGATTTTCCTGTTGTTTTTTTATGACTATTTTGCAAGTTATTAGTTTAAAAAAATACTTTATTAATCAAATAAAATGTAGCCTAATGATTCATTTAAACAACAAGAACTGATTAATTTTGTTCTTATAACATTTTAAAGATATTAATATACATTTTTTGATTTGATTTTCTCATGAATGTGCTCTTTGCTTCTGCATATTTAAAAACACAAAGACAGGGAGGGACTTGTTGCAGATATTGATGGGCATGTAAATGCTCCGTATTTGTATAGTGCCTTTCTAGTCTTTTCGACTCAAAGCACTTTTACACTACATCTGCATTCACCATTCACTCACATTTATACACTGAGCCTAAGTGCTCAAACAGAAACTATCATTCACACACATTCATATTCGGGGTATCTTGCCCAAGGACACATGCAGTGCTTACCTTATCTTGCCTGCTGAGCGCGGTGTCGTTGCTCGCTTGGCTACGGTTCTGGGGCGCCGCTCACTGACGTTATCCTGACCTCAGTGCTTGAGTAGAAGTGTAACGTTAAACACAAAACAGTCCCCTGGTGCACAGAGTTCCCAGTCCGGGCTGATTCAGCTATGACCACTATGCTAACTGAGCAGCTAGTTAGCCACGGTCAGCGGTTACTTTAGCAACAAGTAGGCCTAACACTTTCTGTTCATCAGCAAACTCCGTAAATCCCAGATAGTTGAGGTAGAGCAGGTGGGGGACATGGGGAACATAAATGTTAATTTTATGAGGCCCAGGCAGCGAGGCAGCTGACTCGCGATGTTGACAGAGCAGCTGTCAACTGTGTGTATGAGCCATAGAACTAAAACTGATTGTGCATTGTAGCACAAGTAGTAATGATCTTTCTGAAAAGGCAGATCATGGAGACGTTTTAATCGTTCACGATCAAATATCGTAATATCGCCCACCCCTATGTAGTTTGTTAGATGCCTGCAACTGTTTTCATGTTGCTTTGTGGGGAACTTTAATTATAACGTTGCTACAGGGCAGTTGAAGGTAAAGATATAGCTGTGTGGAAATGACACGCTCAAACTACAGGAAATAGTTTGCTTGGCTATGTTGTTTACTTTGACTAGCAGCTAGCACCCAGCAGCTTGCTCGCTTAGACCATAAAGCTGCAAAAATGGCAGTAATACCGCATTCCTCGCTGTTGAGCCACAACAAATCTCCGCAGGGGGAATGACTTCATCGTGACAGCCCTAATCAGTAGATCTCGATTCGACTGAATAGATTGGACTGAAAATTTCAAGTAATTTCTGCTGAGTTGTTGCTAGTTTCTTAAAGGCCTGTTTTCACTAAGGCAAATCGGCTCAGTAAATGTAAGAGCGATAATAGTAGTCATTGTCTAATGGATGCTGACACTCCCCTGTGTAGACATGTACTGTTTGAATGCTTTGGGGTGTGGAGACTGTATGTAAGTGCGTGTGTGTGTGTGTGTGTGTGTGTGTGTAACAGTTGTGTGTGCAAGTGTTTGTGTACAGGCATGCGCCAGTGAGTGCTCCTTTGACGTTGCTGACCTTCATATCCCCTGGTTATGCCAGCAGCCATTTATCTTTTATTCATTCTGCCATTTGTGACCAAGGCAGCTTCTCTGGCACTGATGCTTGTCAAAACAGACCCTGTCCCATGATATGCAGCATGCTGCAGCCTGAACAGCATACAGCTGAGACAGTTTCCAGGGCAAGAATTAACCTTGTTGCTACCATTCCCAAGAATTCACCAACCACTGTCCCTGTTTCAACAGCCAAAGCAAATTGTATAATTCAGTAGACTCTCCATTGGTTTGCTATCTGCAGTGGCTGGTAGAAAAGACAAGCTTTTATATAATATTTCCCGTAGGTGTAATACTGGATTGAGAGCTGGTGACTGCAAAGTCTTAGCATATGATTCACATCATTTTCACATTCAAACCATTCAGTGAACTCTCGTGCCCTGTGTGGAAGCATTTGCATTTGTCGTGTTTCTCCACTCATTTATTCAGGTTTTTCCTTTGGATCCACAAACCAAAAAAGACTAATAACTGTTGCATCTCACCCTTTTCTCAGTCACAATACTAAATATTTCAATACCAGAAAATAGAGTATTTGCACCTTGGGACTTTACAAGGTCACACAGAATTGAAATGAAAATGACTTGATAGCCTCTGTGGAAGGCCTTTGATTTTACTGACAGAGTGTTAAAAGAACGTCTCTCAGCCTCTTATACCCAAATGATGGTTAACGTCAAGATTGCAACAAGCATCTCATTTAAATTCTTGCTGATTGCTCAAGTTGTTTCGCTGAATAAATGCTGGAAGAATTTTAAAAACAAGAATGAGATTCCATGCATCTAATAATGACATGTCATTGGTTTCTGGGGTCGCTCTGATTCCGCTTAACTAGTCATCAGCTCTCAGCCAGCACCCAGTTATACTGAGTGGAGATCTCATTACTGCACTGACTAAATCGTTCTCGCCTGATCATCCCCAATAAAGTTCATTTTTCTCGCAGAAGACTCCATGCAGCAGCTATTATTCCATATTTTTCCCAAGTAGGTGATTACACCATTTGATATGGCAGAGATGTCACCTTCCTCCCAGGGGATTTGAAAAGCATCTCAGTGAACAACAAAGTTTTTCTTGTGGGTTGGTTGACATCAGCTAATATAACTGTTATTAGAGGAGAAACACTTCCAGATCTAACAATGAGAAGTTGATATGACATGTGTCAAACGCTAGTTCTAGTCATTATTTTCTCTTTCCTTGACTCTACTCTGCTAAACCTTTTCATGTAGTTGACTTCTTTGATCTAGAGCCTTTGATGGCGGATTGTAAATACAACACCATCATGTTTTCTGTTGCTGTCATGGTTAGCTCTTGACACCTGTGTGATGGATTTGTTCGTCAGTTTCTTTGTGTTGACGGGGTTGATGCTTTCTTAGTGTGAGGCAGTGAAATGCTGCATGACTGTCACTGCGTGTGCTCCCCTTGGGAAAATAATCCTTAGCATTTGTTATTGTGATGCAGACAATCATAGACACGCTCAGATTTGGGTTTTGCTGAATATAAACAGTAGCTTATTGTTTAATAATGTGAGTCTTCAGGGGGATTCTAGTTTTCACAGGTACTAATTGGCTGAGATTTCAAACATTGCATCCAATTTTATGAATCATAAGTTCAATGTTTTTAATCATGCACCTTTTTCAGCCCCTGGGAATAATTTAAGTATTTATGAAATATCTGTTTTTAGACATCTCCATAACATTTAAATGATAATATTGTGTAATCAAAACAAATGTTCCCTCCTTCTCCTAACCATTCTGCTTCTACCTTTATTTTCCTTCACAGACGATAACTGCAGACTGAGCGACTACCGTCGGCTTAAAACCAAGATTCTGGATTTGCATGACAAACGATACGTGGGGTCTAACATCCATGGGGCCCACACGGACAGCATGGCTGCCAGGAAGCAACTGGTTGATATGATGTTCAAACGCTTTGATGCAGATAACAATGGTCAAATAGATGCCAGCGAACTCTCACAGGTAAGGATATTGAACAAAAGATGAGCTTTAATACACAATATGAGATCTACTTTAAATAAACAACAACACATACTTCACTCAGTTAATTACTTTCATAAAGATAAAATGCAATAACTTAACCTTGACTAAAGTAAACACTGAGCTTATGAGATTTTTGAAAATGTATTTCAGTACAGGAGACATTTAATTGTCAGTTTTTCCCCACTAAAAAGCTGTTTAGCATTTTGTAACTGCACTTTCATTTTCAAGACACCCCATAGCACCTCTTAAGTCTATCAAACTGCAGAGTCATTTTTATGTAAATAAACATCGAAAAGGAGACTACAGATTAACAAACCATCAGTGTGCTCAGGCGCCTTGATGTCTGCCATAATTGTGTCCATTTTACTCCTTTTACCCTTCCCTCTGGTAGCTGTGGTGGGTAGCTCTAGGTAAATCTTTTGAAAAGCAATGTGGGTCAAAGGCTCCTTGTGCTCATGGGAGGCTGCCGCCTTTGACCAGCGCTGCCAAGAGGGATGGTTGTAAAAAGAGCTTTTTGTGGCTTCCATGAGGAACAAAGATATTCTGTGCATAACAAATAAAGTCTACCAATACCTGAGGAATGATTTAATATAAAAGATATTTAAATGATTGAAAGGGTAAGCAACCTGCGGTGGTTTCAGAACCATGAAATCAGATGCTGTTCTTAGGTCAGTTTCCTGCGGCTCCAGCAGGATATCCCATCTGTACAGGGGTCACCTTGGTTAGCTTAGTCAGTGCCCTATTGGCCGATGGGGAACATCTTGTTAGATTCATTTGAATATATTTGAGTGTTTTGACTTCAAGGCTTCTAAAAATGCCACAAGAATAGTGATTTTTTTTTCATATTTTCATATTATTTACATATTTTTACATCTTTTTACATTTATATGGCACCCTGTGCCGGCATTAGAGAAATCAATTCTTAGTGACTGAAATGCATAGTCAACAAACCATGTTGTGCTGTGTTTTATGGAATAATATTGTCAGTATGCTCTGAATGTGAATTTTAACATGCCCTGTAAACCTAATATTACTGTGGGCAGAAACCTCTTGGTGATGCCATTTATTTTATTCCTGCCCAAACGGTACCACTCCACCTCTCCCTAGGTGTTTGAATGACACAAGCTAGTCAGTAATAATTAACATCCAGATGGAGAAGCTCCTTTCAGGGGCTCCTCAAGGGCTGCTTTTAGCCCTCCTCCCCTTTTCATCCTTGACACATATGTGAATGTTGGCTGCATATCTGGAATAGTTTGAAATAAAAATATCAGTGGATTACAGGTGGTCCTTGTGGGTTTTTCAGTTGTTTTTTTGTATGCATACATTCATGGCCCTCTCTGTCTTTGTGATACACTTAGTTGTATTAGTTCAATAACTTGGTTATTTATGTCCTTCAGCTTCAAATTCAAGATTATGGATAATATCGTTGTTCGGTCATACCCAAACTACAGGCCTGTTTTGCTGCAGTGACAGGAAACTTTACACACATCTGCAGCCTAAATATGTTGAGAAAACATTTGAGCTTCTGCATGCTTTCATCAAAATTTCTGCCTAATAAATAATTGCACGATAACTATCAGAACAAAATAGCAATCAGTCTTATAAATGACTTAAAAAACTAAGGCAGTTGTGGGTTGACAGTGCCTCAACATAATGGTGCCAAATCTTATTATGAATTGGGTCTTTAATGAGTTTTTGTGTTAATATATTAACTGCTCTCTTAGAATGTAATTTCAGATTAATTGATAGCTCGGAAAAGCTTTTCTCTTCAAAAGATGTAAGTTTTAAATATACAGAATACTTAAAGGTTCAGATTCACTTATGCTGATGATACATGGAGCAACTTTTAGAGCAATGGTGCTGGGCAATGTTGCCATCAATGGTAATGAGTAAAGATTACTACCGTAATCCCATTCCCCACCACTGTGCCACCTACCGCGCCCCGCTGCTATCCGTTCAAAACATAGTCGGACTTGCCACCAGCAAGATTGCCCAGCAACATTGCTCAAAAAGTTGCCCCATGTATCATCAGCTTTACATGGCATCGTCAGGGCAATCTGCATGTTTTGTTAACCTCGGTTGCTTGAGCTAGAACTGCATAGTTTTGCATTATTGACAAAAGATAAACATGAAAGAAGACAAGAGATTTATGCAAATTGAATTTTGGTGTAAAAAGCCCTCAAAAAGAGCACTGCACAAACAAATTACTCTCTTATACGCGGTTTAAAGTACAAAACCATGACTGCCACTCTCGTGCCCTAAAGCGCCCTATCATTGGTGCATTCTCTCATCTCATTGGAAATTCTAGGAGGGAAATCCCTCAGCCTGGCTTACTTGACTTGCTAGTCTGAATATAAAAGGAGACACAGGGAGCAATTGTCCCTGCCCTTTTAGTTGTGGGTGCCCTTTTAAAATGGCAAATCAAATCTTATTTTTTCGTTGCCCAAATCTATCATTTGTCCCAAGACAGAATGCCTGAAATATTAGCTTTTAGCAAAAAAGTTGTGAAAAGAATGTTTGTTGTTGTAACACTGTTACAAAAATAAAAAACAAAATGCAACAAAAACATAAGGGATAAAGATGGCAAAGATTATGTCGTTATTGTCTTGTGTTTCTAATCTTTGTCTGATTTTGCACTTTTAAAAGTATTTTTAAAAACTTCTTACTATCTTAAAAAGACATTGTTTTAATAATGGTCTATTAAAAAATACATTTTCAAGGCCATAGCTTTTGGAAAGATTCCTCTTTTTGAACTTGCGACCCCTGCTCACACTCAGATCATGGCAAATTAAGTCCTCATATAGACCAAAATATGTATAATGAAAGAGCAAATCTTTGAAAATACTAATTCCTTAAAGACAAAAATAATTTCATCTGTCTGTCTACAGGACTACAAGTTCTGCAGTATAGTAGACCCTCAACATCCTCTTACCAATGCGTAGGATTTTGCCGGATGAAGCTCTGATACAAATTTCTGTTAGGCTTGGGCGATGTCTACAAAATTTCCATCGGACGATGTCTACATTGAAACATCGGGATGCGCTTGCGCACGGGGGGGGGGTGGCGGGTGGAAAAATGCGGAAAAAGACGAGTTCTGTGTCTTTTAGGGTTAGACTTTATAAAACGTGCTGCTGATGAACAAAGTGAAGTAGACGGGCGGGGGGGAGCCGTGATTAAAACCTGCTGGTTTAATGTGAAAAATGTAGATTTTTTTTTTGCCGGAGGGGGGCGGGGTTTTACAATCACAGTGCCTGCTCAACCATCGCCCATCTGTCAGCCATCGCCGATGGACGATGGCCTCTTCTATCAGCCCAACCCTAATTTCTGTGCTACCTGAATAGGTCAGCTATAATTACTGAAATTAGTCTAAAATGTTATTAGATCATAAAAATGTATTGTAACTGCTAATTGGGAGAAAAGTGTTCTATCTGACTAACCGTGTAGATTAAGCTTTGATTTGAAATGCACAGAAGCTGCATTCTCAATAAACATTACAGCTGGTTATCCCGTCAATGATGTGTCTCGGTTCATTTAGCTCACATTGTCTGCTGAAAATCAGTGAACATGTCCGTGGCCCTCCTTTTAAAGTGGTTGAATAGTCGCTCACTACAGAAAATGTGAAGTAACCAGATGAATCAAAAGTTTGTTTGTGGGGAGAAGCCAAGGCCATGTCATGAAATATGTAAGAGATGGAGTCATAGGCTTTGATGCTTTAACTCTAACGGCAGCACCCTAACAAATCTCTCAAAGACCATCTAGATTACTCCAAGCCAGAAAGAATGACCAGAGAGACAAGAATATTGTTGAGTAATGCCTTTCTTCCCGAGGAATCTTGATAGCATTTTAAGTAATCACTTCTCACTAGCTCAGTTTTGGTTTGGTTTAGATGAAGATCAACTATAAATGACAAAATGACCACAAGAAAGACATTTTGCGGAGGAGATAAAATAATTTTACATGCGGAAGACAAAAGCAGCTGTTTTGTTGTGTGCGCCACAGTTATTTATTTTTAGGATACACTAAGGATATGCTATTACAGGTGACTCCTAAATTTTGGGTAAGTTCTCTGGGAAGGGAAGTACACTGATCCAATGGATGAGGGATGATGTATAAAGCTGTCCCTTGTGATCAGCATTTTGACAGCTGATGTAGTATGATGGATGTTTTACTGCCAGGACCATGCAGAGGGTGTTGAATAGTATCATGCTTTAGCAGGATCTGCACAGTGTTTGGGGCCCTTTCGCCATCTATTGTGACAAAACTTCAGTGACTCGTAGTTTGGCTATGGTAAACTGACAGCTGTGTGTGTGTGTTTCATCAATTTTGACAGTCAACACAAAGTTTACATTGGGCATGCAATGTTGAGATTATATCCAAACTTTTTATAGACTGTTGATTAAGTAAGTAAACACAGTACATTTACTCTGTGCTGTACTTCAGTACTTTATTTTTGGGGTAAAATGTGTAAGGTTTGGTCAGAATTTTGGTTGAAAACATATACAAAAAATGAAACTCACATCATCAACAGAATATAAAGAAGGAACAGTTCTGACATCATCCCAAAGACGTGTATGTATTATGTTGGAGAGGTTTACTGAAATTAGCTACTATACTTGCTAATACTGCCCCCCAGTTTGTCCAGACATGTTGCGAGGAATTACACATTGTACCTTTTTAATGCTATGTTTCAGAGGTTAATGTTTTACCTTTTTAAAATGTATTAGGATACACTTCAACACTTCCACATAGCTGTCTTCATCAAGGTTCAGACACAACACTGAACACAATATTAATATGTGTGTTACAGACAGACAAAATCATACTTCATAGTTTTGGTCTGTGTTTTCTGGCACCCTGGGATGCTTAAAGATGGGACAAGGGTGTTGCAGGATTTGTTCATTTCTTTTATTATTGTAAATTTCACCACAAACATTTAGCAACATTATTACTACATTTACGTCAACGACACTGTTGTATTGAGGTTTCAAACATCAAAACAGAAGAAATAAACATGAAAATCCCCATATTTAAACTAATGCTGTTTTATTGGGCTCTACATAAATGAGAACAACCTACTGCTCAACATCAGCAAAACCAAGGAGCTGATCTTGAATTTTAGGAAAAACGAGGCAAAGACACACGCTCCTGTCTATCAGTGGAGGTCATGTTTATGTTTAGGCAACAGTAGCACTGGTTAAGATTATGAAAAGATCATGGTTTTGGTTTCTTGTTAAGAAACATGTTGTTTGTTGTGCTTCAATCCCTGTGGATTTATTCTGTATAAGAACAGACCATGATCTTTCCCTAATGTTAACCAAGTGCTGTCAGCAGTGGTGGACAGTGATTAAGTATATTTACTCAAGTACTGTACTTGAGTAAAAATTTGAGGTACTTGTACTTTCCTTGAATATTTTCTTTTCATGTCGCTTTCTACTTCTACTCCACTACATCTCAGAGGGAGATATTGTACTTTATACTTTGCTACATTTATCTGACAGCTTTAGTTACAAGTTACTTTATAGATTAAGCTCCCCTTCCACAATTACAACTGTAAAAAAATGCTTTTACATTAATGTATAAGGAATGAAATTTTTTCTTTCTGCAATTAGTACTTTTAATACTTTAATTATATTTTCCTGATTATGCTTACATACTTTTACATTTGTCACATTTTCTGAATACACACATATAACTGAGTAACTTGAATTATTATGGAAATGGCAACATGTTTATAATGAATACAATTGTTCAATAAGTAGGAAAGTTTGCCTACTGTATTTTTAAATTCTGTTTGTCAATGTCAGCAACCCCCGACAAACATAACCATACTAATAGCATATTTCATTTTTGATACTTAAGTATTTTTAAATGCAGGTACTTTTGTACTTTGACTTTGAAGTAGAAATTAAATTTAAATTGAAGACTTCTACTTTTAGTGGATTAATATTTAGCTAGGGTGACAAGTACACGATTTGTGTACTTCGTCCACTATTGGCTATCAGTGCCTAAACATAACCATGAAAAGATTTACCAGTGCTGTAGTTGTTAATAAACTGTATTATATTGCAAGATTGAATTTAGGTTGAAAATAAATGAAATGCATTGTCAGTGAGCATATCACTAATTAGTATCAACATTTTTTAAGCTTGTTATTTAACAACATATCCTCCTCATGTTGATTAAAAAAAGTAATATACGTAAATATATTTGCTTTTGCAGATTAGTTGTACATAATTGTAATTTCTAGGAGACAGGGTTGGAAAAATGAAGAACCAAAAAGTATTGTCAAGTTTCTTTAACTGAACATCAATGCATTCTCATTGAAGGTCATCAAGCAAGAAGGTCTGTCCAAGGATGTCTCAGAGTGCACATTGTTTGACCTGCTGAAGTACAACGACGTGAATGATGATGAACACCTGACAAAAGAAGAGTTTTACACAGCTTTTGGTGAGTCCAAAGTTAGTTTAGTGAAATGTTTTGCCATTGGAAAAACACATTACAGGTTTTCCAAGGCTAAAAAACCATAACACTGACCCTGAAGGAAGGTTGCGGCAGCAGATTTTGTGCCCATATTTTCCTTTTGTATCATCTGAGAAAATGGTTAATTAAAATTCACTTGAACAATAATGCAATAATTGTGGTTAAACTGGTAACTTGAAACCATAGAAACATAGAAAGGTCATAACCTTATTCTTTATTATATTCACGAACATGCTTCTCTTCCTACTGCTTTTATTAGAATAAAAACTGAACCATCTATCTAAAAATGTATAAACTTTATGTGCTCTAAGTTTTTAAATCTGAGTAGCAGCTAACTTGTTCTTCTCTGTTGCATTTTCTTGGTACACATGGATCATTACAAATTTATGATAGTGATAAACTTGGAGTAGTGTTGGATATCTTACCAAAGGTTTACTTACTCTGAGCTCTAGAGTATTGCTGCGTTGTCTTTTTGGTCCACCTGGGTAAATGGATAAAGGTGTTCAACATGGAAATGGTGCCAAAGGAAGCAAGTCAAGACTACTTTACTGCGAAACAGTAGTTTAAACCATATCCTCCCTCATTAGGCAACATAATGATGACGGGTACTGAGTCACACCAACACATGTGCACAAGTTTCCTTCTTTTGTTTCCTCTTCTTTCTCTCTTTCACGGTTTCTCCCTGTCTGACATTTTCAGTCAGCTCAATATCCTCTGACAGAATATCCTCTGACATTTGGCTGGCTTGACACATTTAGCAGTGGAAGAGAATTCATAATCAACCTTCATCTCATCAGCCCTTTTGTATTTAAAGCATTTCTTGGAGCAGACAAAGTCACGAGAGCAAATGTCAAACTGAAGGAGTCTCATCTTGTCTACTAATCTCCACATCATACGTGAATGTGTGGGAGCAAACCCCTTCTGGCAAATCACGAAAAGAAAGTAACCCCAGTCAATCTGGGGAGAGCTGCTTTTCCTTGAAGAGTTGAGTTGCTCTAACTCCAACTACTTCCTCTTCAGTTTTCAGATCTTTTTTTTTTTGCAAGCTCCAGCTTAACTTCTCACAAAGAAATTGGATATTTAATGTTAAATCTCCCCCTCTTTGGTGGAGTTTCTTTTAACCTATTTTACTCCTCTCTTTTACTTCTGCTTTTCCATTCTTTATCCTTACGTGCCTCTTAATATTGTTATTTAGCAACAATGGATAGATTACCAAATATATAAATTACAGCTTGCATAAGGTATTTACTCAATCTCTTGACTGGGGATTGCTCATATATTCAGGTTACGTGTGTGTGTGTGTGTGTGTTGTAGTAATAATAATAATAATAATGTGCTGGGTACTAAAGATGGGTAACAAATGAAAGGAAAAACCAGTATAGAGTCAGGCCCCACGAGGCTCCAGAACAGCTTCAGGGCTCCTCGCAAGTCTGTGGACCTTTTAGTGGAAGGATGAACACTGTTCCTTCACAAGATATTCCCACATTTACAACCTATATTTAATGAGGTCTCCTTATTTAGATCAAAATCTCTTTACAAGAGAGACGTGAGGACAGCAGATGGAAAGAAAAACAAATATAGCCAGATATAACAAAAGGACATATAACATCAGAGACTGTTACAGACATCGCTAAGTCGGGATGAAACGGTATGAAAATTTCATATCACGATTATAGTGACCAAAATTATCACGGTATTGTAAAAATGTGCCAAAAAATATTAAAATGTACTGATACACATACTGAAACCATTTCAACAAGTTTTATATTGAAAACTACAAATACAATTGCCGTTTTGTTTGCATAAAAAATAAAATAACAGCAAATACCTTTTGTAAACATATGATAATCAAAGTGTGCATTATTAAGATTTTATATTATATAGGTACTACAATGACCCCCTGGACAATTACATGAAAACAAATAAGTCTTTAGAACACAGTGATAGTAACTGCAATGAGCCCAAAAGCTGACATAAATACAGAGGAGTCTGTAGCATTTTGAGATATGCTGGTTGGTTGACTAAACTACACTGCTCAAAAAAATAAAGGGAACACTAAAATAACACATCCTAGATCTGAATGAATACAATAATCTCATTAAATACTCCTTTCTTTACATAGTTGAATGTGCGGACAACAAAATCACACAAAAATTATCAATGGAAATCAAATTTATCAACCCATGGAGGTCTGGATTTGGAGTCACACTCAAAATCCAAGTGGAAAACCACACTACAGGCCGATCCAACTTTGATGTAATGTCCTTAAAACAAGTCAAAATGAGGCTCAGTAGTGTGTGTGGCCTCCACGTGCCTGTATGACCTCCCTACAACGCCTGGGCATGCTCCTGATGAGGTGGCGGATGGTCTCCTGAGGGATCTCCTCCCAGACCTGGACTAAAGCATCCGCCAACTCCTGGACAGTCTGCGGTGCAACGTGGCGTTGGTGGTTGGAGCGAGACATGATGTCCCAGATGTGCTCAACTGGATTCAGGTCTGGGGAACGGGCGGGCCAGTCCATAGCATCAATGCCTTCCTTTTGCAGGAACTGCTGACACACTCCAGCCACATGAGGTCTAGCATTGTCTTGCATTAGGAGGAACCCAGGGCCAACCGCACCAGCATATGGTC